>NW_020837950.1:32150014-32643531 GCF_003676395.1 Aethalodelphis obliquidens
CCCTTTACTTCATTTTTGTAAAAATCTATGAAGTAGGTTTTCCAGAGATGAACTGACAGCTCAGAGAAGTTAAGTAACTCACTCAAAGTCACACAGCAAGTATGGGGCAGAGCTGAGATGTAAACCCTCAAAACCATGTTTATTTCTACCACAGGATGTGGAAAATACTTTTCAAGTGCAGTCATAGAGTGTATCATAATATTCTTTCTTTCTTTCCTCCTAGTAAAGCTTCTTGCAAGAGTTTTCGTAAATTCTGCCTGCAGGTCACCGAGAAGAGAGCTTTTAATTGCAGAGATGGCCGGAGTAAAGGGGAGGGAACAGGGACGTGATAACTGGGAGGAATACCAGGTTTCCATATTTGTCTGCCCAGATTGGCAGGGCATTGTCTAGGGGCTTGGCACTTTCCCCATAATCAGGATGCATCTTTTGAAAGGAAATGAGAAGTTGCTCAGAAAGAGTAATTAGATAATTGGTTCTGGGGAAGGGGACTTGCTAGACCAGGAGTAGTTTTCAACTCCATGACACTTTTCATCTGCTTTAGAATGTGCAATAGTTCTGAAAAATTCATCCTATGTGATGCGATGAATATTTCTTTCCTACATGATAGAAACAGAAAATCATGGCTGGGACTCAGATCAGAGTGTAAGAAAAAAAAAATAAGGGGCAAATCAGTACCTATCTCATAGGGCTGTTATGAGGATTCAATATTGATAAAGCACTTAAAACACTTAAAACAAATACCTACTTAAAAGTAGGTATTTGCTAAGTAAAAGTAGTGGGTTGCCCTGTTATCCTTACTAAGACATGCGTTCCAAGGACAGTGTATATTCTTGTCAGGCAATAAAGGCTCGTTAAAGTTTAATGGATGAAAAACCCAGGGTGACCATAATGGTCTCAAAAATGTGTGAAATTCTCAAATCCACACCTATTTTGTTTCTCACTGAGTGTGTATATGTTTCTCATTAAGTGTATATGGGAGTGTAAGGAATTACAAAATCAATACTGAGCCTGTTCAACTTCTCTTCTCCAAAACTGGGAATTCATCTATGTAAGTCTCTTAAGATACGTGCACCCCAATGTTCATCGCAGCACTATTTATAATAGCCAAGACATGGAAACAAACTAAATGTCTATTGGCAGATGAATGGATAATGAAGATGTGATATCTGTATATCTATATATCTATAGATAGATATATAGATACACAGATACATAGATATATAGATACATAGATATATATAGATAGATAGATAGATACACAATGGAATATTACTCAGCCATAAAAAAGAATTAAAATAATACCATTTGCAGCAACATGGATGGACCTAGAGATTATCATACTAAGTGAAGTAAGCCAGACAAAGATAAATATCATATGATACTGCTCATATGTGGACTCTAAAAAAAAAAGATACAGGTGAACTTATATGCAAGACAGAAATAGACCCACAGACATACAAAACAAACTTATGGTTACTGAAGGGGGAAGAGAAGGGGAGGGATGAATTAGGAATTTGGGATTAACATATACACACTACTATATGTAAAATAGATAAACAACAAGGATCTACTGTATAGCACAGGGAGCTATACTCAGTATTTTTTAATAACCTATAAGGGAAAAGAATCTGAGAAAAGAATAAATAAATAAATAAATATATATATATATATAATAGAACTAAATCACTGTGCTATACACCTGAAACTAACACAACATTGTCAATCAACTATACTTCAATAAAAAATAAATTAAAAAATAAAAATAATGGGACTTCCCTGGTGGCACAGTGGTTAAGAATTCACCTGCCAATGCAGGGGACACACTACTGAGCCTGCGATCTAGAGCCCATGAGCCACAACTGCTGAGCGCATGAGCCGCAACTACTGAAGCCCACACGCCTAGAGCCCATGCTCTGCAGCAAGAGAAGCCACCGCAATGAGAAGCCCGCGCACCGCAACGAAGAGTAGCCCCCCTCGCCAAAACTAGGGAAAGCCTGCGCACAGCAACGAAGACCCAACACAGCCAAAAATAAAAAATAAATAAAATAAATAATAATAAAAAAATGCCTTTGCAGTAAAAAATTAAGTTTCAGGGAGAATTATTACATATAAAAATGTTTGGAGCTTCAAGTTTTAACCATGCAAGTGGGTACCGTTCCATGTGGCTCTCTGAAATGCCCAAGTTGGTTGGTGGAATGGATGCATAGAAGTTATTACAGGTAAGCACTTCATGATACCTAAAGGGTCCATTCATAATCTTCAGTAAAGTGTCGGCTTATCCATAGGCAGCTCCCAACCCCCTATGCAACAGCAAGAGCGAGGAAGGTGCTACAACACATTACTTGATTAGCTACCTTTCAAAATTAAATTGGTTCTGATCTGGATGTTGTCAAAAGAAAATCTAAGGCCTGGGGAAGATTACAGTGTTTATAATCAAAAGCAGCTGCTTCTATTTGTCATGGCATTTTGTTTCTTTTTTAAAAAAAAAATCTTGGTTCGACAATCTCCCTTTCAGGTTTGAGTTCACTACAAATGTGAAAAATAGGCAAGGTATTAAAGCACAAAGGACAGGTTTTATCATGGAAATTCTAAAATGCCCTTAACTGTGGTGGTGGTGTGATGTGTCAGCTTGGCCATCCGTCAGAGAGAGCTAACCCAGGAGCTGATAATGACAGGTAGTTTTATAAATAGATTTCGGGACCCAGGCAGTTGGGTTTCCGTAGAGAATAGAAGTACGCTGAGCAGAAAGTATGCTAAGAAAAGGCTGGTGTGAAGGTGCACACGGTTCTCATCTACACACCTTACTAAGTCCTGGGTTGCCTGTTTATGTCTCTGCTGAGGACGTGCAATTTAACAAGAGGCCCTTTCATAGTTACCACATTGCTTTGGGTCCTAAGCATTTTTCCGTTTCTGGTTCATTCCCAGAAGTTACTTTGTAAGAGTGTTGAGTTTAGCTCCGGCTTAACTGGGACAACGAGACAGCTCAGAGGGCCCACATCTGCGTTCTTCTCCAGTGAGTCTGTGGACGGTGACTCCAGGATGTTCTAACACTTGAAACGTTCCTCCTGGTTATCAAGGAAAATACTTATTCGTTCCATCAGACTGCTTTGTATTATGTTCTGGGGAGGCCGAAAGATTGCAGGGTCACACAGACCTAAGTCTGAATCTTACCTTCACCCCATACTAGTTTTATCATGTAGCAGGTAGCTAATCAGGCTCTCTGAATCTCAGTTTGTAGAATGTGGCCAGGAAGTGCTGACATGGAAGGCGTGTGGCAAGGATTCCGTGTCTGCTATTTAGCGGGTGCATTCATCACTGCTTGCTATTATTGATCGTAGACCTTTGAAAACGGCATAAAGGGGCAACGTTGCATGTGAGGTCACCTGCTGTGCGTCTTGGAGCAGATAAGTTTCAGAACTCTCTGAGCTTCAGTTTCCTCATCTGTAAAACAGGAATAACTATACCCATCTCATTGGGTTTTTGTGAAGATTAATGAAGGGTTTGGTGAGTGTCTAGAATGTAGTAAGCATTGAGGAAGTGGATTCATGGTAGTTGTGTTATTTTTGTTATTGCTGGTTGAGGCCACTACTATAAATAAGGAAATGATCAACTTCCCTATCACTGTACTCTGTTACATTGATTTCCTAGCATTGGAAAGTTTTGCATAACTCTTTGCTTCTTTCTTGTCTCCCCTTCTATAGAATATAAGTTTATGAGGTCAGGGAGCCTTTATTTTTCTGTTTCACTGCAGTTTCCTCCAGCTGCTACTTCAATGTCTGACTCGTCATGGGCACTCATAAATATTTGTAGGGTAAATGAATGAATGAATGAATGAAGAGGCCTTAGGTGGAACACCACTTCCTCCCTCCCTTTGGGGTCCCTGGGCCACTGTGCAGTAGCGCTGTCTGCCTGATGCCTGGTTGATTGTTCCGCTGTGTGCCTCGTCCTCTGAGAAGATTCTCTCCACCTCTTGGCATCTTCTCAGGCCACCTCCTTCCCCTGCCTGCTGCCCCTCCCCCAGCCAGCATGTGCTCAGGGAATGCAAACTAATTTAACCAAAGCCAAACATAATTAGGAGAGTAAATCTGCTGCTACTGCTGCTGCTGTTGCTGGAGCAGCAGAAAAAAAAAAAAAGTCT
Source organism: Aethalodelphis obliquidens (assembly GCF_003676395.1). Lineage (NCBI taxonomy): Eukaryota > Metazoa > Chordata > Mammalia > Artiodactyla > Delphinidae > Aethalodelphis > Aethalodelphis obliquidens. Next base: position 32,154,153 of record NW_020837950.1, read on the forward strand.
TACAGTGCATTCCAAAATGAAATGCGGTCTGGCGGCCTCTTTGGACCCCCTACTGTTAGTGTAATGGCTGTGCCTAGGTGTCCCCTACCCCACTAGGCTGGGAGGGGAAGAGTTAATTGCACAGTGGCACCCCTTGGCTGCCAGTAGCGTCAAGATACCATCCACCCTACGCATGTGCTAGTTCTTAAGGATTCACTGTTGATATGTGACACAAGACCATGCCAAATGCCAGCTGCTTCTTTCCTTTGTGCATGTGTTCCTTTAGTTCCTTTGTTCGTGCATTCATTCACGTGTTCACTCATTCATCCACTTACCAGTGCTTATCCAGGTTCTGCTGTCGTGCCAGGCGCTGTGCTGAGTGTTTGAATTACTGCAGACAGTTGAAGCCGGTGCAGAGCGTGCGTGTGGGATGTCTTGGGGGCTGGCAATCTTGGGAAGACTAGTCCAGGAGGTGCCCCCTGGTTTCTCTTGGTTTCTGCTTAGACATCTGAATAGAGCTCATGCCACCGATCTCACAGGGACAGGAAGGCTCAGCATTTGAAGAACTGGCATAGCAAGCCCTTTCCCCTGACTTTGGTTTTACATCTATTTGGGTTGCTTGAGGTGGGGGAACCTGACTCCACAGAGCACCCCCTTTCTATTACCACCTCTCAAGTCCCTCTTCAGCCATTCCTGGGATCGTGCCCCCACGCACAGTATAGTCTCGTGTTAATAGAATGGTGTGTGGCTCCTTGGGCACTCTTGCCGTAGGTGAAAGGCTATGGAAGAAGCTCTTGGGACTTTCTTGAAGCCAGATGTCACACATCTGTCTGCGTCTTCTTGCCCAACTCCCACGCCCAAACTTCACTACTGTACAGGGAACACCAAGCAGGAGCAGAGGAGGGAAGCACCGAAGCAGCCGGAAAGCGAGATGATGAAGCATCCGTATCTGAGCTTAGTTACATTCAGACCTAAGTGGTGGGAAGCAAATCTGAATTCAGGTCCTGACATACCCCCCGCTTCCCGTTTCTGATAATAATTTTCACAATGTAGTGAGTGCTTGCAGTAGGTCTTGAACTTTGTTAAGCTCTTTATACGTGGAAGTGTGCTGAACCCTTACAACTGTCCTGCAAGGCTGTGAAAGGATTCCCACTTCTGAGTAACAAAATCGAGGCTCGACAATAGGCGGTGGCTTGCCAGGGCTATATGCCTTCTAAGGGGCAGAACTACGGTTTGGATGAAGGTTAGCCCTTATTTTGCTACGGTGGCGTCATCCTGTTTGCTTATAATAAGGCTTGTTGCACCCTAGGTTTATCACCTGTTTACTCTTGTGTGTTCTCTGTTGGCCATACGCTTTTTGAGGCAGGGCTGTGTCTTTAGGTTCCCTCTCTGTCCGCAGCCTTTAGCACAATCCCTGACTTAGCATGGCCGTTCCATACACATTTATGGCATAAAAGAGGGAACACATGAATCAGTGCCACTTCAGAGCACCTGGTACTTCTTCCGTCCTCCGCAGCAGCCTTGAAAACAATCAAGCTTTCTCACAGAGAAGATTTTCATTTCTGTTTTGTGACTTACTTTATTTAAATATCTGCAGTGAGTCCCCTCCCTTTCAGGGCCTGTAAGACAGCTCCGCTTCTGAGGCAAGACAGCTGGGAGAAGGAGGGTGTTTTGGGTCATCACTCTGCCAGCGCCAGGGATGCGTTCATGAGGGATCCGGAGCCTGCAGAACTTGGGCTGCGGTTTGGTGTGGGCAGGAGAGGCAGGTGCCTGTGGTTTCTGGTGAGGCACGAGTATTTCCCAAGGACAGGAGGGCTCCGCCATTTGAGGCGTTGCAGTTGTTCTAAGTCGTACATCAACACTGAGAGGGAGGAGAGAGTGCAAGAGGAGAACTTATGTCCTGATAGCGTGGCTCTTCCCCTTTCTTAGCCCTTAATGTCTGGGCCAACCATTTGGCCCTTAGAATATGCTACCATGATTTCTGTGTTTGCGTGTGTGTTCGTGTGTGTGTGTGGCTCGCCACCCAGCAGGGAGACTAAAAATTCATTCCTGGTGGGACCTGTTTGCATCCCCAGGCTCCAGTTTCTCATACTTGAGAGGGTCATCGTGTAGGGGAGGAAAAACATCTTTTTCCTCTACGCATCTTAGGTTGTCCAGCCAGGACCCTGCAAATTAGACCGATTTACAAGAGAAAAACAAACAGGAGTTTATTCACATGTGCATCACACATACAGATGGGACCATTCAGTGATGACTAACTCAAAGTGGTGGTTAGAACTTGGACTTATATAGCATTTTAAGGTAAGAACAAAACATTTGTAGAGAATTGACAAGACAAAGGAAAAGGACTTTGAATTTCTAGGAGCAGCAAATTGTGGGAAGGTAAATACATGGGTAAGTCATGGAAGAAAAGGACTAGTTAGCAAAGTTTGCTATGTAGATTCCTCTAGTGCTAATAATGGTCTAAAGTTGTCTCTGGTGGTCATTTCTATCCTTCTTAGTAGACAGGGGAGGGGGAAAATCTTTACAAATTTAGGTCCTGCTTTTAAGCAAATAGGGGGAAGGCAGAGGGCTAACTTGTATCTGCTTCTTCTCAGTTGCCTTCAGTTCTAAATAATGCTTATGCCAAAGTGGCATATTTGAGGGTGGCATATTCTGATCCCCTTCACCAGTCAGCAAATACGTATCGGTGTTGGGAGCCCACAGCTGCTGGGCCCACACTGAGCCCACAGCTCAGCTCAGTGAGCACGGCAGATAAAAATGTCTGCTTTGTGGAGCTCACATTCTAGTTGGGGTAAGACAGACAATAAACAAATAAACATGTAGGAGAGCAGATGCTCCAAACTTTTGTGGTGGATAATGATGCCGACTACAGCATTCGCCAGCTCCGCTAATGAGTCTCCCTGGAAACTTGAGTGGTTGATAAGCGTATTAAGAACCTAGAAAAGTCGTACTAGTAGATTGGCTGACTTATGAGTTACAGAAGCCTGCGGATCATGATAGATGCAGGATTCTGTCAATTACATTCTGGCTGGGAAGAAATTCAATTATAATGTATATGTTGAAACTCTCTTCTTAAGGATTTGTTCCAGAAATCAGAGCTCCCTTTTAGTGGTTGTTAATATCAGGAAATGAATATCTGATTACATTTTTCAAAGGCGAGTCCCTTAGCAGCAGGTGGAATCTCATCTTATCATAGCTTCTGCATAATTCATTTTGGGGGAAGTCTCCTGAGTTTTGTTTTCAAAACTTGAGGAGACAAATGAAGCTGGTTTGGGGGTCATAGGAGTTTTTAACCTTTCAGGATAAGCAAAAATACCTAATGTCATTCCAGGAACAGACCCTGAAATGTGGATTCCTTGAGAAACGACAAAGGAGCTAGGGCATAAGCGAGGGAAGTGTGAGCCTGCAAAAAGCCAGCCAGCAAGTGTGTTTTGCACGCTGCCTGTTTATCCATCATGCGTGTCTTGGGAACCACTTTGTGTGCTTGGTTAGAGCTTATTATCATCACAGAAACATTATAGAACATTGTTTTCTTTTGCCTGGTCCACTGGCTGCCTTGCCATTGAAGCCACAATAGGCAATGCTTGCACATTGCATTTTGGCCTGCTTGTGGAGCCGGCATGGGCACCTGCTACTGTGTGTTATGGTGATGTGTCCTTCCTCATCACACAGACCTTCTGTGTCTCAGCAGAGCACGAGGGATTCTCCCGTGAGCTGCCCCTGCCCTCTTCCATTCTGGCCTGGCCTGTGGTAGAACTAAGACCCAGGAAGTGACTGGGAAAAAGTTGGAATTGGTTTGCACTTTGGTCTGGGCTCTTTCTGAGCACTGGGGTAACTGGCCTGGGGTCCTCGGGACTCTTGGATGGAGCCATGTTTTTCGTGCCAACAGACATTTTCTTTGTGTCACCTTTAATTTAACCACCCAGAGAATTTCTTCCAGGCTTTTAAAAAATAAACATATTTGTGCAAAATTGAGGTCATTAATTTTATATATATACATGCATATGTATAACTTTATATAGTACTTATTTTATTCACTATTGGATCATATGCTCTTTCTATGGTATTAATAATTGGAAAATAACTCTTTTCCTTAATTATAAAGCAACACCCATTGCCTTCATCCACTCGGGCAGCTATAACAAAATACTGTATACTGAGTGGCTTAAAAACAATAGCAGTTTACTTTTCACAGTTCTGGAGGCTAGATGTTCAGGATCAAGGTTCCGGCATGGTCAGGTCCAGGTGAGGGCTTTCTCCCAGTTGCAAAGTACTGTCTTTTCATTTTCACTCCACATGGCATAAGGAAGGAAGGGGCTAGCTAGCTCTCTCTGGGGTCTCTTGTCTAAGGGCACTAATCGCATTCATGAAGGCTCCACCCTCATGACCTAAGCACCTCCCAAAGCCCCCACCTCCTAATTCCATCACATTGGGCATTAGGTTTTAACATGAATTTGGAGAGGACATTCAGATCATCGCACCCATTTACTGCAGAAAATTAGACACTGTGGAGGATTGGAGGGTATCTAAGTGTGGGAGAGAAAAGGTATGTGGTAGTCTATGCCCAAGGAGGCAGATCTTCAACACTACTTTATTGCTGAAGTAAAGAAAGTATGGTAGTGAAGAAAAAAATGGATGTTTCTGTCATTACTTTAGGGAGAATAAAAACAGGTACAGAAATGCATGAGGTATATAACAGGATAGGGAGAGAGTTGTTGGGAGAAATCAGAAGGAAAGAGATTGATGGGTTACCGTGGCAGGTTGGGATGAGACACCAGAGAGCCTTGAATAGTGTACTGAGGAATTTGAACTTTATTTTCTGAGTAGGGGATTTTGCTCAATACTTTGACAAGTGGAGAGAAGGATCAGAAAGAAGGAAACATTCTGAGGTTGTTGTTGGAGACCTGAATTCTTGGGACCAGCCTCTGAGACCCTAGAAAGAGATATGTATTTTATCTGCCTCTAAGATTGGGTCGTGGTCTGGAAGTCTGGAGTGCTGGCATTATGTGTTCCTTTGGAAATCACTTCCATTGTTGCATAACCCCATAATTTTGCAGGTCCAAAAACTGAGATCCAGGGAGTGGAGCAAATTAGAGAGACATGGCAGTGATTATCAGAGCATGTCTTTGTGAGGAGTTGCCTGTCTCTCCAAGCCTCAGTGTCTTCATCTGTAAAATGGGACGAGAGAGTATGAGCCTCACAATGTTGTTGAAGGGATTAAAAGACACAAAGCATGTAAGGTATTTAGCATTGATGTTTGGCATCTGCAACAGTAACAGTAACTATTCAGGTAGCAGCAACTATTTTCACTGTCAGCAGTCATTGTCATCACCATCCTCATTATTTGTGTAGTGCAGGTAGTGTAGCATTAGTGGTTGATAAAACCTAATGTCAACCCCAGGAAAAAAAAAACAAAAAAAAAAAACCCTAATGTCAAATGACTAGTAAAAGGCAGATCTTAAGGCATCTTTGCCATGAGCACCGGCCCAGGAACAAGGCCTTAAGAGTACTTCCCTGCCTACTGATGATCTGCCTAATATAACATTTTTAATCACAAGGTCCTTGAAGATACATTAAAAAAAAATAATTCAGTTTCATATCCATGATAGTGAGGGCCATTGGGCATCCTGTAATTGGGTTCCCGTGAAGATGTATTCGTTCCCGTCCTGGCCTCTTTGGTATTGTAGTGGATTTAACCTATTGATTTCTTTCAGCCCCAGGTAGAGACACATTGGACTCTCTTTACCTGTGACTCTGTTTCAGCAGAATTAGGACATGGGTTTGTTTAGAGACTTCCCGTCCAGCTCTGCCTCTGAGCAGATCTGTACCTTCTCTTGTTCTTCCAGCTGGTCCCAGTGTGGGTGATAAAACACTTCCCACGCAGAGCTTACCCAGATGCTAGGCCCCAGTGCCAGCAACTTGGACCTCCCAGAGGAGCACTTTCTGGGTCTGTGACTTTCACACACAGGCACAGGTACAAGGCTCTCCCTCATGTCCTGCCTGGATCACAGGGCTAGGAGGTGACAGACACTTGGTCGGGAGAAGAAGGAAAAATAAGAAGATTTAACACTGTCAGAGATGCATGCTATGCTCATTACAGACATTCACTCATTCATTGTGAGGTTTGGTGCTTGATAAAAGTTGTGGGGTTTAAGTCATGCAAGAAGTGCTTTTGGGTCTCTACCCCTATGTGTTTATGAGACAGCTGCCAGGTGATGCAGGTTCCACAGGGGCTGAGCTCCTTCCTCTCTGGGTGGGGCCTGTGTGCCTGGCCTGTTTGTGCAGGAGAGGAGAGAGTGTGTCTAGCTTACACGGGCCTGCTGGACAAGTAAAAGATGTAGGGCCCCCTTTATGAAACTCAGGCCCAGAGAGACACTAGACAAACATGTGTCCCTGGAGACCTCATATTTTAGTGACTTTGGGATCTGAACCCGTATTGAAAAAGCATGAACAGATTTGGGGGCACATGGTGAGTAGAAAGACCTCTGGAGACACCCAGGCTTGGATCTGAGTCCTGGATGTGCTTTAATGTTCTCAGCCTCAGTTTCCTTATCTGTAAAATGGGACAAGTGATCCTTTATCTTGAAATTTTGTGGGGATTAAATATGAAGTATGCAGAGTGCTGGTACCATATATCAGCTAGGCAGACTAGCAGCTAGTAATTATTCAATAAATTACATTTGTTCTTATTTCTTGTCTACACAGAGAACTTAAGTTCTATGAGATAGGTAGTGTTATTATCTCCATTATACAGACGAGGAAGTTAAAACACAGATGTTAAGTAACTAGCCAACATCGTACAGTAAGTAAGTGGCCCAGCTGGGATTCAAATCCAGGCGTCTGATCTTAAATCCCATGTTCTTAATCATTACGCTATTCTGCCTTTTACAGGAAGGCTGCTGGTTCAAATGTATGAGGTGTCCTGTAATTACTGTGTCCAAGTCATGAGGTCTGGCTGGAGTTGAGTGAATGCAGGAGGGAATATAAGGAGGTGAGGACAGAGAGGTGAAGGCAGCCAGCTGATAGCTGTGGGCCCCATGGGCTATTCAAAGACTGCCTTTTCCTCTGCATTGATTGGGAACTACTAGGGGCATTTGAGCAGAGATGAGACATGATTTATGCTTTGAACCCCTGTATTTTAATACCCTCTCTTCTTCTTAATAATTGCTGGCATTTTTTGGGTGCTGACTGCATGCATTATTATGCTAAGTGCTTTATGTGCCCTTTCTTATTCAATTCTCAAGCCAAATTTGCGAGGTGGGAATTTCCAGCCCCAATCTACAGATGAGGAAACTGAGGCTTAAAGAGTCTCAGGACTTGGTCAAAGATCCCGTAGCTTGTAAACAGTATAATCCAGTTTGGGTTAAAACAAAGTCTGCTTGGTTCTGAAACCAGTGTTCTTTTTCTCTCCTGTCTCCAAAGAGTTTATCTGCTATTCTGTTGTGGTCCACAGACTTAGTCCCAAATGGTCCCCCCAAGGGAGGGCCCCGCAACTGAGTTAGTGCTCCATTGCCGACTTATCAACACCAAGGAGAGGGGATTTCTCTTAATGTCACCTGCCATTATATCTCACCAAGCCCCCTCATGGTACAGCTGGGGAAGGTGGGATGGTGACAGTGACACTCATGAAAATCAGAAATCTCTGAGCTGGTTGACATGAATTCTAGTTTCAGGTGTACCGGCAACTAGTTGTGTGATCTTAATAAGCACAGTGCTTATCCAACTGTAATCAAGAGTGCCTGTGACTTTGTGTTTCAATGTCTATCTTCCCAGAAGCCTTCAGGAGGATAAGGTCAGTGTTTATCTCACTTCTTGCCGCATCCTCATTTCTTGGAGCAGTGTTTGTTTGACACATAGCAGAAGGCCAGTTACTATTTGAGTGAAAACCAATCATAGCTGGCTATTTTGGAGTGCTTTCTCCCTACCAGGCACAGTACGTACATTTTTCCATGTCATTGAATAACGACCACTATTTAAGGGTGGATAATATTATCATCATCTCCATTTTACAGATGAGAGAAATTGAGGCCAGCCAGTCTTAGCAACTCTTTCAAGATCACACAAATAAATACATAATGAAGGTGACCTCAGTGTCAATGACCTTGGATAGAAAATTAGAGACTCTAATTAGCTTATGTCTGAGGGTCTTTCCAGTTCTAAAACTAGACCTAAAGAACCTGACTCCCAGCGTAAAGCTTTTTCATCCCCAGCTCGTTGTCTCCCTGTAACTCAGAGGAGGGAACTTTTAGGACAAATGCGTGGTTTTCACAAAGCTCATTTTATATCTTTCTTTGTGTTCGCTTTTTCAGGGAAACGCAGTGGGACAAATGAGTTCGCCTGGCCATCTAGCTGAGGGGGCGGGTGGTGAGCTGGAGAGGAGTCTCTTTGCAGAACTTGGCTTAGGTGGCTCAGGGATTTGAACTTGGGCCGCTGCTGGCAGGACTCCTCACTGCTGCTCAGCGAGGGATGGTTATGCAATTTGCTTTCCCTCCCCAAGTGCACCACAGGATGCCTGGTCTTCTTGAAATTGCTCTCATTTAACAATCTGTCTTTTTTGAAGCAAATGCGTCGTCTGAAACCTTTTATGACTTTATGGAAATCTAACTGCACTTTGGAAGCACAGATGGCCCGGGTTTACCTGCCTGTCTTTTTCACTCCCACTGTTACCCACATAGGAAGGCGACTGGATGGCAAGTTAACTGTCTCTTTGACTTTGGCCCCATCGTCTTGGATGATGAGAGGAAATGAAATTGTCTTTTGAGAAAGAGAGGAGAGACTCAGGGATGATTAGCCTGGAGAAGAGGAAGGGCCCTGGGGGCCCTGGCTGTGTCCTCGAATGCTTGAAGGCCATTTTTAAAAGAAGGAGACCAATATTTAGGACCCTCAGGTAGTAAACCAGCCCTGATGCTGAGTAGCCAAGGAAAATGTGTGACTGGGCAAGTTAATTTCCCCCTCGCCCCCTTACCTCACCCTCTTCAGTGCAGTTGACTGAACACAATAGCCACATATGTCCAAGAATGCTTACTCTAGATTATATGCAAGGTTCCTGCCATTCTTAACTTGCTATGGTAATCCCGCTAGTAGAAATTAAACGTGAAATTCTTTTGACGTCTTTCACTTTCTCCTCCAGATTGCACAATCCTCTTCCATTTTTTTTTAAACTGTTACAATGATGGAAATAAGGCACCATCTCCATTTGCTGGCACAGGATTTATTTTTTTCCTCGTTCATTCTTTTGACAAATGTTATTGAGTGTATTGCCCTGTGCCAAGGCACTGGGATTAGAGAAAGATGGACTTAATCTGTACCCTCATGCAGCAAAAAGTCTAGAACAGGAGGCAGACAATAAATACACGAGTAAATAAAACACAAAAATATCATTATTTGTCTAAGTAGTAGGAGGAAGATGGACTGAGTCTAAATAGAGGAGAGATGTCCTCTTTTAGATACAGCTTGTTTGACAGGGTCTCCCTGAGGAGGTGACATTTAAGTTACCTTAAGTACCTAAAGAACGAGGAGGTAGAAACCATGGAGGAAAAACTCTATTTCTCTATCAGTGAAAATATAGGTCTTTCTTTCCAGACCTCAATCCAGTATGTTTTCTCTCTTTCTCATAACCTTATTGTCTCTCTATATATCGGGTCTTTCAATTTTCTTTTTTTAAAATTTATTTTATTTACTTATTTTTGGCTGCGTTGGGTCTTTGTCGCTGCGCAGGCTTTCTCTAGTTGCGGCGAGCGGGGGGCTACTCTTCGTTGCGGTGCGCGGGCTTCTCATTGTGGTGGCTTCTCGTGTTGCGGAGCACGGGCTCTAGGCTCACGGACTTCAGAAGTTGTGGCCCGTGGGCTCTAGAGCGCAGGCTCAGTAGTTGTAGCGCAAGGGCTTCGTTGCTTCACGGCATGTGGGATCTTCCCGGACCAGGGCTCGAACCCATGTCCCCTGCATTGGCAGACGGATTCTTAACCACTGCGCTACCAGGGAAGCCCTAGGGTCTTTCAGTTTTCTTTGTGCAATTAAGAAAACATTTATTGAGCACATCCTATGTGTCTTGAACTGTGCTATATGCATTATTATTTTTAAATGTAATGCATATTTTAACCCTGTACAGGAGGAATTGACATCAATGAGGCAATAGTCTCTAAGAAGGTTAAGCTATTGGTCTACAGTGAGATGCCTAATAAACATTAGGGCTCAGATTTGGACTCTGGGCTGGTTGATTCCTGTGTCTGTCATCTCTCCACTGAGTCCCAGGACATCTTTGGGGATGTCCTTGGCATATCTGGGCTCTGGGGTGCATGGAGGTGGCTGAGATCCTCTCCATTGAGGGAAACAGTTAGCTGTCTCCGTACTCTGGCCTTCTGTTTAGGTTTCAGAGGCTTCTGTTTCCATCACTGAGAGGAGCTCAGACTAGAACTTGTAAGGAGAATGAACTAGGAATACGGGAGCAGCGGCTCAGGATCCAGGCTAAATTTAGAACCAGAATGGACAGCAGAGACACAAGGCTGAGATCTCAAAGGCCATGCAGAAGGAGCTATAATTTGTGGCAGTTTCTTTAGCTTCCCTGACTGCTTCAGAATGAGTCTTCCTACAAGGTATCTCCAAGAGGGAGCCCTGCACTGGGCTTGTGCCTCCCCCTTGCCTGAACACAGACCAAGAGATAAAGCAGAAGCAGAGGAGATAGAGCCCTGAGCTGAGGGAGGCTGAAAGGGAGAAGGCAGGGCAGGGAGGGGTCGGCGGCCGGCCCCTGACCTACTTCACTGCTCTTCCCCTCTGGTAGATTGAATACATCAGGGGGAGAAGAAGAATGTGGGTCACCCCTCACGCTTTGGCATACCCATGTGTTCAGCGGAGAGTAAAATCCTGTCATACTGAATCCATCAGACAACCGGTGCTCGTGAAAGTAAATCTATTTTCCAGAATCAAAGACTAAGGTGTAGCCAACTGTCCTGGGTTGAATAGTACATTCTCCTCGTATCCCTGTCTCCCAAATCCTAGACTCTCAGAATGTGACCTTATTTGGAAATAAGGTCTCTGAAGATGTACCTAGTTAAGATAAGGTCACACTGGGTTCGGGTGGGTTCAAATCCAATGTTTGGTGTCTTTATGAGAAAATAGAGACCCAGAGACAGAGACACACAGGGAGAAGGCCATGTGAAAGCGGAGGCAGACATTGGAGTGATGAAGCTACAAGCCAAGGGATGCCAAGGATTGCCTGCAACCACCAGAGTCTAGGAAAGAAGCATGCGGCAGATTCTTCCTGATAGCCCTCAGAAGGAGCCAAGTCTGCTGACACCTTGATTTAAGACTTCTAGACTCCAGAACTGTGGAAGCGTACGTTTCTGTGGTTTTAAGCCACCAGTGTGTGGCCATTTGTCACAGCAGTCACAAGAAATTAATACAGCCACCAACTTAGCAGTGAGGACCTCTGAAATTCCATTCCTCAGGCCAGGTAGCATTACCAGCTGTCGAGTGCCGGCCACTCCTTGGTACCCTGACACGTTCCTCACCTCACATCCTACTGCAGGGGGCTGCTTTCTCTTTCTCTCCATCTCCATTCTGAACTCCTTATGGGCAAAGACCCAGATTTAATTCTTAGCTGTTTCCCCAGCTCCTGGAATATACTTGGTACTCAACAAATATTGAAAGGATGAATGAATAAAATAGACACTTCTTGGCTACAGCAGTCCTTCCAAAACTTCAGAAACTCCAAGCAGCCTACCATTTTATGCATTCATTGTACTGACGTTATTAAGTGCCTACTGTGTGCCAGGAACTGTGCTCGGAGCAAGGAACATGGCGGTAAACAAATAAAAGGTCAACATTTCTGCTTTCTCATGGCTTATTATCTAGAGAAGAGATTGGGCAAGGGCATAGGTTAAACCAGCAGATACACTGATGTATTAATAGGTAGTTTGGGATGGCGATAAGTGCTCAAAAAAAAAAAAAAAAATCAAGCACGATATTGGGTAGAGTAACTGGAGTTTCCTCAGTTAGATGCTGCTACGAAAGGTCTCTCTGGCATTTGACCTGAGACCTAAATAATAAGGGGGATTCAAGTCTGACGCTTTGGAGGACAAGCCCTACAGGCAGAGGAAACAGTAAGTGCCAGAGACCCGGAAGCGGAAATTAGCATGTGGTGTTGGGAGCACAGAGAAGAAAACTGCTGAGCAAGGTCCAGGGGCCCCAGGGTAAGGAATGATGTCAGTGAGATAAACTTGTCTCCTTTTTCATCTCCTGAAGCTGGCAGAGTTCCAGTTCACAAGAGAGTGACTTATGTATGTTTCTGCGGTGAGGGAAGTTGCTTAAAATCAAAATTACGTTGGATGTTTATGGCTGGCAAAGGGGAGCCCCAAGGATGATCAAATCCTGCTAAGGAATGGGGCTAGGTTTTTATCAAAGCCAAAGGGAGGAGAAGCCAGACCTCGAATTTTCTCCTCCTGAGATCATCGGTCTGAATGGCCACCCATGGAGGCTTGGTTATGTTTGTCTTTGTTTTGTTTACAGTGCTGTGTTCTTTGTGCTCTAGCAGAAGGCAAGGAAGACTGGACTTTTGGAGATCATGCCCCTGGCTGATTTGAGCCCTGTGTCACTGGTACCAGCTTTTCAGCCATTCCGTGTCCTTCCGTTGGGTGGAAGGGATTTGAGAAGTGGCCTCATGTTAAGAAGTTGTTTTGTTTGTCCTTGGTTTCCGCATTTTCATTAAATCATAGAAGTCTTTAATTGCTTCCATGTGGCCGAAATGCTCCTTGATTGGAATTCTATGGAAAATAGAGTTTGCTTTATTAAGTAGCGTTTCTTGAGGGATTTGAGTGCACTTTGGTTTCCTTCCTCTCCCTCCCCTCTTTTTCTCTGAGTTTTTAATTTGTTGCAATGTATAATCGCTTGCTTCTGTGCTGGAATTGCTCTCCAAGCTTCTACGATCGTGTATTATAATTCCCTTTATTACTGCAGCATCATTTTTAGCCTTTGGTTAAGATGACTGGACAAGAATCAGATTAAATGGAATTACTATCTATTTCTCATGGTGCATTGCTCCTGAAGCCAGCAGCCCCCCTTGCTTGCTAACTTTTTTTGTGGTTTTGGAAAGAATGAAATTAGAAATAATCAATACCTGATCTCTTTTAAGCCTCAGGGCACCCTGGGGGACATAGGTGTAAGTAATCCACATTTTACCTCCTTAGAGAAGTAATATGACTTGTCCGAGGTCATCCATGCAGAGTGTGTCAGAGCTCCAATGCCAACCAAGCTCCTGGAAATCCAAAGCCATCTCTGACATCCCTTCTACACTGTGATTTTCTAAAACATAAGCAAGCAGGGGAAAAAAAGCTGCTTCTGCGATGTGGGAACACAACAAATTACATCTAGTGCAATGTGTTAGTGAGTCCTTTGCTACAAACTATTGATAATTAATGCTTCTTCTCCACTGGAATAAAAGGAATTCTATTTCTACTTAATACAGAGAATGGAAACATTCGAGGGCTTAGGTGTATACCGCTGTATTAGTCAGGGGTCTCCAGAGAAACAGAACCAATAGGATATACGTATACATAGAAAGAGATGTATTACAAGGAATTGGCTCATGCAGTTACGGAGGCTGACAGACCCCAAGATCTGCATGGTGATTTGGAAAGCTGGAGACTGAGGACAGGACTGAGCCCAATAGCCTGAGAATCAGGAGAGCCAACAATTTAAGTGCCAATCCAAGGGCAGGAAAAGACTGATGGCCCAACTCAGGCCAGTGGAGTTTCCTCTTACTCTTTCTGTTCTATTTAGTTCTTCAACTGATTGGATGGGGCCCACCATCAGGAGGGCAATCTGCTTTACTCAGTCTCATCCAGAAACACCTTTACAGAAACACCCAGAATAAAGTTTACCCAAATATCTGGACACCCGGTGACCCAGCCAAATTGACACGTAAAATTAACCATCACAACTCCCTAGATTTGAATGTTGCCTTATCATTTACTAATGAAGTGGTCCTGGTCAAAATCTTATTTCCTTCATCTGTCAGTTGGAAGCAATAATATCTGTCTCATAGGAATGTTGGAAGAATTCAATGAGATAGTTTTCTGAAGTGCTCAGCACACTGCCTGGCCCAGAGAAAATGTTCAATGATCGCTAGTGATTTATTTTGTTACTATTACCATGTTGTTGCTGATGATAGCAAATCCAGGAACACACAAGCAATGTTTTTGTGCATATATTTATGTTACATAGTTTGAGTCTAAACATTGTTTTTTTAAATTTTGGCAAATGGCAATTTTATTCAACATAGAAATCCAGCCACTGGAAGTTAGAAGATTCATATGTAGCTTATGACTTTGATATTTGCTTCCTGGTAAACTTTGAGCACATTGTTTGCTTGCTCGTTTACAAAACACCTGTGTTGTTCATCTTACTCTCTTTGTATGGGGATCACATAAGATTCAGTATGTGACATCACCGAGCTTGCAGCAGCCCCTCCAGAGGATGCTGACTGGGGTGGAGAAGGGGTGCTGCTTGGTATCAGGCCCTGTGCAGGTGCTCGTATCCAAGTTAAGCGGGATGGAATTACTGCTGCTAAAGGTAGTGGGGCAGGGGATGGGGATGAGGGCAGAGAGGGCTGGGAAGGGAAGCTTGTACAAGGGTCAGCTGGCAGAAATTCTCTGGAACGTGAATTGAGGAAAAAGGCTTTACAGGTAGAAGCATTGTGTAAGCATTATATGTCTTATAAGAAAGTAGTACATTGTCATTAGATGGGTGGGTGGTTTGATGACCCTCAGAGGTGACAGTTGATTGCTTTGGAACCCATTCTTAAGGCAGGACTGAGAGTTATACATATATGGGGCCTTAAAATATTTAAGGAAGAAGAAGGCCTCTTCGACATTAGTTTTCAAGTGGAAGTATTTGTCCCCAATAAGGACTACTGATAGAGAATATACAGTCCGGGTGTGCAGAGAAGCTGGCAAGCGGGTGGTGCCCTAGAAGTAGAAATGCAGGGCTCTGGGTGCAGAGGCTGGAGCTGGCCTGGGGGTGTGGGTGGGGGCAGGGCAGGGCAGGGACGGGGAGGGTGGATATGAAAGCTACACCTGCAGTAAGTTTCGCTTGGTAAGCTTGGCCTTGGTAAGCTTCCAAGAGAAAGGGAAGCAAAGAAGAGCTAACATTTGTTTAAGGAGAGTACTCTTCATCAAGGCTGCGTTTATGACCAGGTGTGCTCTGTGTTCCAGGCACAGTTCTAAATGCTTTGCATAGATTCTCTCCTTGGGTAATTTCTCACAACAAACCCGTGAAGCAGGTACTAATGTTGTCCCTATCCCCCATTTTACAGATGAGAAAACTAAGGGCCAGTGTAGTGAAGTAATTCACCCAGGGCCACACAGCTCTTCAGGGGTGGTGGTCACTTGGTCTTGTCATAGAAGGTCCTTGGAACCTAAATTGATCATGACACTTCCCTGCTTAAAACCTTCCTACGAGGTCTCGTTGGTAGGAAGAGATCCCGGGCCCTCACCAGGCTCATCTTTGGCCTCACTCCTGGCTCCCAATACTTGGCTCAGATGCCCTCCTTTTCATTCCTTAAATGCATCAAGATCTTTTGACCTCCAGGCTGGGGCACTTCTGGATCCTCACCTCTACTGACCAAACCCTCTCTTGAGAACAAATATACTTAAGAAGATGTTTGTTTGATATAAATTGGCTGTGACTGGGGGAAGGCGGGTAACCCAAGACTTGTTCACCCCTCTGCCTCTGGTGCCTGCCCAGGATCCTTCTAGATCTCTGTGTGACTCCTCTCTCTTTCTTCAGGTTTTTACTCTAAATCAGTGGTGGTCAACCTGAAGGACATCTGGAAATGTCTGGAGACATTTTTTGGTTGTCACAACCAAGGGAGATGCTACTGGTATCTCTTGGGTAGAGACGAGGGATGCTGTCGAACATCCTACAATGCACAGGATAGCTTCCCCCTCCCCCAACAAAGAACTATCCAGCCCAATGTCAGTAGTGCTGAGGTTGAGAAACCCTGATCTAAAGAGACATTCCAGCAAGGCCACCCATGGTTGCCCCATCTAAAATCTCACCTCTCCTTTCTTACCCTCCATTCTTTGTGTCCCCCTTTCCTGCTTTATTATTTTTCTTCTGTGCACCTGTCACTCTCTGATAAATGATATATTTCACTTATTTATCTTGTTTATTGTTTGTCATCCACTACTGTGTATGCTCTATAAGCACAGAGATTTATGTCCTTTTTGTTCACTGCTTTATCGTTAATGCCTAGGATATTGTCTAGCCCATAGTAAGCGCTCAATAAATATCAGTTGCATGTAAGAATGGATTCAGAGTCCAGGTAACAATCACCAGTTCATCACGGAGGCCACTTGGGTTAAAATCCATTTGCCATCCCTGTGGAGACTCTTCTTGCACCCTGGAAGGTGATGGAAATATTCCTTTTTACATCCTTTGGTGAGGATGATGCCTTTACTTTAGCCCTGACCAAGATCCCCCAAAAATGTTTTCCCTGAAAGCAAGAGTAGGGAAGGTGGACAGGTTCTTTTTTTGAACAATAATCCCTGAAGAAGTGAGTGTTCTATCAGGATGCCTTTGGAAGGACCCTTAGAATCATCCTTATACTTGACCGATGGAGAAATCAAGGCCTGAAGCACATCCTCTAAGGACATTTAAAACACTTAAGAGTCTTTGATTTGCACTTGTGTGAGGTCACCCGGCAAAGAATCACCAGGATCAGAATTAGAACTCAGTTTTCTGCCTTCAGTGGAGATGGAAGGGGGAAAGTGAAAAATCCCGCATCAACAAATATGCTGCCGGCAGGCAAGCCACAGTTCTCTGAAGCTCTCTTTTGCCTTGCAAGTTGTGATATCTAGCTGACAAGGGAGCAAACTGAATAGCTAAATGCAGAGCTTTCAGAGATGCTGAGACGCAAATTAGCCCCGAACCACAGGCAACTGTGGGTTTGAGGCTGGCGTGCGAAACAGAGGCTTCTCTTCCTTAGGTCTGCCTTGTAAACTCACTTTGGTGGATAGCGTACCCTTGCTTTTTCCCAGACAGGCACTGTGCAAGGCACTAGAGAGATGGTGAAAAACAAAACATTCATCCTGCCTTTGAGGAGTTTGCAGCCTGGAGAGGGAGACAGACAGAGGAGGGTGTCCTTGTTTGCATCTGCTGTCAGTGGCAGTTGTGGGACAACTGGATAATTGGATTATACATTTTCTGAGGATAGAGATCTCTGTCTTGGGTGCCCTTAATGCCACCTAACACTGATGGCCAGACCAATAATGATGGGTAAAAAGTAATAAGCACTCCTTGAGTACCAGACACTGTACTAAGCACTTCAGTGTATCAGTTCATTTAATCTTCACAACAGCACTACGGGGTGCAGGGACCATTATGGTTCCCATTTTCACAGCGAAGGCAACTGAGATTGAATATCTTGCCCAGAGTTACAGAGCAAAGACTTGCTGGCTATTGACATCTAGCCCCAGGCTGTCAGGTTGTCAAGTGTGTGGGCTGTTCTATAAGATGTATCACTGATATATGTTATTTAATGTCCACCCAACCCTGGCCTTGAGACTTTCTCCACCACTTAGTAATAATGCCCTTTATTGGGTGTTTACTCTCTTCCAGTCACTGGTCCATGTGAGGAATTATTATATCCATTTTCTACCCAGTGAAGTGGAGGCAGAGAGAGCTTACGTAATTTGCCTGAGGTCACACAGCTAGTAAGTGGTAGAGCCAGGATTCAGGATATTTCATGCAAGTGGAATCATTCAATATGTGGCATTTTGTGTCTGCCCTCTTTCTCTTTGCATAATGTTTTTGCCGTACATGTTGAAGCATTTATCAATATTTTACTCCTTTCATTGCTAATAGTGTTCCATTATACAGAGATACCACTTTGTTTACCTGTTCATCAGTTGATGGACATTTGGATGATTTCCATTTCTGGGCTATTGTGAATGATGAAGCAATGTACAAGTCTTATATGTGATCTCTTATTACTGATATTTTCTGTCTCATGTCAGTCAAAAGGGATGAGTTCTGAAGCCAGGACGTGGCTCTGAACACTGATTCCAACATGTACCAGCTGTGTGAATGGGAAAATTAAGTAACCTGTCTGAGCGTTGGTTTTTTTTTTTTTAATCACTTGTTAAAGGAGAATAATAATAGTAGCTACCTGATCATGCTCAAAAGCCTGAAATATATAATGCACAGTGTTTGGTTCATAATTAAACACACAATAAATATGTGTGGTGAGAGGAGTATTGCAGGTGAAGAGGCGGAAGGGATAAAGGGAAAGTTTGTCAGGCTGCAACGACGTCCAGGAGAGTGGTAGGTGCTGAGTGGGTGGGTAATGCTGGCATCTGCCTACCTTGTGCATCGGGGCTTTCAGACTACGATGAGAAGTGACCACAGTGCATGAGAGTTCCCGTTTCCTCAGCTCTCCAGTAACGTGTGGCATAGTTCAGTTTTTTTTTTTTTTTGACAATCACATGGGTGTTCAAGGGCTTGGATTTAATTTACCTTTTCTTGACTACAAGTGAAACAGAACATCTCTTCATTGCTTCATGGACCACTTTCTGCGAATGGTACTTTCACATTTTTTGCTCTTTTATATGTTATTGATTTTTAATCTGGAACAGTTCGTTATATATCCTAGTTACTAATCCTCTTCCAGCTCATCATTTATATTGTAGCCTGTTTACAATGTCTTTTGTCATATGAAATGTTTATATTTTGATGGATTCAAATGGATCGCTTGTTTCTCATGATTTGTCTTGTGTTTGTTTACAAATTTTCCCCCTGTTCTGAGGTCACACAAAATATGCTCTCTTTTCTTCAAATAGTTTGAAAACTTTGTTTTTCTTCATTTATATGTGTCATCCATCTGGAATTTATATTTGGTTATGTGAAGTGGAATCAAATTTATTTTTTCCATGTGAAAAGCCAACACTACTTACCCATTTGTCTATCCTTTCCCACTCCCCCATAGGGCCACCTCTTTCATAGACCCAGGTCCCATGCATGCTTCTGTCTCTCAGCCCTCCATTCTGCCCTACTGCTCTGTTTATCCATCTTGCTTTCTTAATTTTACATTATAACCTAAGCATGCCTTTGTGTTATTATAAACCATGGGTAAACATTATGTTTAAAGATTCCTATTTTCTTTCTTTCTTTCTATCATGGTTTCTGGAATCATTTCTCCCTTGTAGGGCAGCACATTGTTTCTAGTTTTGTTTTTTTTTTGCTATTATGAAGGCTCCTGTGGTGAATATTTTTGCATATAAAACATTTACATAGTTTTGGATTATGTCCTTTGGATGGATTCCCAGAAATAGAATTACTAAGTCAAAGGGCATGAATATTTTTAATGCTTTTAATTCATGATATATATTTATTTTAAAAATTAAAGGGAATAAAGATTCTGGTAGATTCCTAGTACTCTATTATGTAGTTGTAGCCAAATGCACTGTGACAAGTCTGGATCTGGGAATTGTTGCCCTGTAGAAGTCCAAAAGAGAGATTAATGTGGTCTCTTTGATAAGATTTCTCTTTTCTTTTTTCTTAACACATTTCTTGGTATTTTCATTTATTCAAGCCATCATTTATTAAGCACCTACTGTGTACCAGGTTCTACAGCCAAGTGGGCAGCAGGATCTCAATGAGCTTATGTTTTTTAGTAGGTAGGAAGACAACAAATAGACCAAATCAAGTGATAAGTTCCTCCTGGAGAAAAAACATTGACTGATTAGGTAAAAAAGTTGGCTCCTATAGACTAGTGACAAGTGACACAGAACTTGAGATTTGAATGACAAGGAAGAGAAAGCTACGCCAAGTAGAGGAAAGGCATCACTCATGGATGGACCAGCGAGTGCAAATGTCTCTGTGGTGGACCAGAGTGTGGCCCCGGGTTAGAAGGAATGTCTGTGTTGCAAGAGCCCAGGCCCGTGAGCTGTGTTCAATGAAGGGAACTGAGGCCAAGGAAAAACACCAAGTCCCAACCACGCAGGGCAGTTTGCTCCATGGCTAAAAGCAGCAATGGGAATCCACCGGATGGTTTCGACAGGGAGTGATGCAATCTAGTGGGCGTTGTTCAAAGATCATGCAGGCTTCTCAGCAGAGCACAGGTACAGGGAAACAGAGTGCTGGCAGAGAGAAAGATTAGGAAGCAATCACTGCTGTCCAGGCTGGAGGTACTGGAGGCCCAGACAAGGAGTGCAGGTGGAGGGAGAGAAATGTGGGTGGGCTCCATTCTAGGTTGGAAAGAGATTGCTGTTGGATTGGGGGTGTGGACTTAGCAAAAGAGCAAAGTCAAGAATATGCCCTAAAAGTTTGGGCTAAGAGAATGACAACTTGGAATTACATTATTGACATAGAAAAGAGTGGGGAGAATAGGTTTGAGGTGTGGTAAAAATAGGGGTGGGTCTGGCTTTGGCCATGTTCAGTCTGAGATGCCTCTTTGGTTAACAAGGGGGGAAGTTGGTGACACAGCTGGAGCCGGGGATCTGGAGGCCAGGGAGAAGCTGGGAGCTGTGATACAGACTTAGAGGGAATCTAAGACCCCAATAAACAGATGTGTAAACTGAAAAGAGCATGGAGGCCTTCGACCATCATCAAGAGAAACCTGTTATTTTCCTTCTGAGTTTTGAGATTATGCTGGATTTCTTCTATTTATCTTTGTGAACAAAAACCTTTTCCCTTTTCCCAAGGAAGAAGAGGGGAAAACACGAGTTTTCTTTTCTTGCTTCAGTCCTGGCACGGCCTTCCAATTTTGAGTGGTAACTCTAAGAATTATTCCTGTCATTTGATTTCGATGCAATTGGGCAGGTCACAGAATTAAGCTTTTGCGGGCTTCCCTGGTGGCACAGTGGTTGAGAGTCTGCCTGCCGATGCAGGGAACACGGGTTCGTGCCCTGGTCCGGGAGGATCGCACATGCCGTGGAGCGGCTGGGCCCGTGAGCCATGGCTGCTGAGCCTGCGCGTCTGGAGCCTGTGCTCCACAACGGGAGAGGCCACAACAGTGAGAGGCCCATGTACCGCAAAAAAAAAAAAAAAAAAAAATTAAGCTTTTGCATCTTGCAAGCTTTTCCAGAAGTGTTCTTTCATTGTCTGCTGTGTGTATGTTGGAACAGAAAATTTGTGCCTGATTTTATGGTGCACTTTTCCCAAGATATACGACTTGCTGCCTCATCACATTATCCTGCCTCTCAGGACCTCTCACACCTAGAGGGTATGATGTAATATGAGGTATGGTGCTCACCGCCCAGAACTGTCACCAGCGAGACCCATGCTGCTAGAGTAATGCTTCGCTAGGTCATTTTCAAAGTGGGTTTGCGCAGGGTCCCTAGTATATTATTTTTTGATATGTCAGAGTGCGTGTTTCCAGGTTGGAGTCTGACAGAGGAAATTTAATTATGAAGAAAATACTCCGCCTCCTTCACACCAGAATAGTATAGATGAGAACAGGCAGTGAAACTTTGCAGCTAGAAACAAACATTCAGGAATCACAATATTCAGGAAGCAAATCCCAGTGTTGCCCCTTACTTGGTCTGTGACCTTGGGTATATATCTTGACCTCCTGGGGCCTCAGTTTCCCCATTTAAATTGGGATAATAAAAGTACCAACTTGATAAGGATTCTGTGATGACTAGAAAGTAATGCGTTGTGAAACTCCTAAGCACTTTCGTTGAGTCACTCATTAAATATTTAACACCCCTGCTTAACAGACATGTGAACAAAAAAGAGAATAGAAGTGTCCAACCATCATGAAAACACGATTGTGTTTCTTCAGGGTTTTGAGAATATGCTGGTTTTAATTAAACAGATATTTATTTGTTAAATGAAATAATTTAAATAATCAAGTAATTGAGTACTTATTTGTTGCATGCCTGCCAGGTGTTAGCAAATACACAGGCACGGGTAGAGATCCTGCCCTCATAAAGCTGATACCCATCCAAACTTTTAAAAAAAGTTATGATTTCATAATAGTTGCAATAAATCCAAAGCTTATTTTTGGCACCTCAACTTGTATACATTTCAGTCATTATTTTTAGATTATTGTAAACAGCATTTCTCTTTGGAATCCTCACAATTAATGAACACTTTCGTAGGTCAAGGGCAGAGATTGAAATACATGATTTTTCCAGGTGTTTGGGGTGTTTGATGTAGATTTAGCTACAGAGGCATATCTGCTGGACGCCAATTCCTGTCTCTCTGCCTGTTTTAAGAAATGTCTCTCCCAAGGCAGCAGCACAGGGGAGTGAAATGTAGTAGACACTTTCTAAAAGGGAAGCCTCGAACTGTGAGTGAAACCCTGAGATATTCTGTCAAGACACATAATTCACTCTTTTAGTAACATGCCGTTTTAGAATTTCTCTGTTAAAATGATAACGTTTACTGTTAAATCAAATGCAATTTAGTTGAGAATAAACAAAGTCATAGTTGAGAATGAGAGAGAAAAAAAACAAAAACAAAATAAAACTACAACCTCTGGGGGACTTCCCTGGTGGTGTAGTGGTTAAGAATCCACCTGCCAATGCAGGGGACACAGGTTCAAGCCCTGGTCTGGGAGATCCCACATGACACAGAGCAACTAAGCCCATGTTCCACAGCTACTGAGCCTGCGCTTTTAGAGCCCGCGAGCCACAACTACTGAGCCCGCGTGTCACAGCTACTGAAGCCCGCATGCTGCAACTACTGCAGACTGTGTGCCTAGAGCCCGTGCTCCGCAACAAAGAGAAGCCACCGCAATAAGTCAAGAGTAGCCCCTGCTCGCCGCAACTAGAGCAAGCCTGTGCAAAGCAGCAAAGACCCAACGTAGCCAAAGAATAAATGAATAAATAAATAAATTTATATAAAAAAACTACAACCTCTGGGACATGAGATTAAAAAAATTCCATAACATTAAATAAAATGGGGGGATTTAAAATTCTCTCCCTGTGTTCATTACATGCTTGTTCAAAATTACCAGCTAGTGAGAGCAAATGATCTTACCTTATTACTTTTATTTCTGTGTCTCGATGTAGAATTCCATCGATGTGATGGAAAGCCTTGCTTTGAGCTGTCTGTTCAGGAAACAGAGCCCCAAACATTCAGTGCATTAATTGGAGATTGAAACAACTAAGAAGACAGTAGAAAGTTTGAAGAACATTGCTCTAGACAAAGAACATCGTAGTAAAGTGCTTATATGAGCCCAAACTCAAGAGCCAGAGTCCCTGTGTTTGAGATATCTCTGCTACTTGTTAGCTTCATAGTCTTAAGCAGATATTTAAATCCTCTGTGCCTCAGTTTTCTCATCTATAAAATGGCATGAATAATAGGACTTAGCCCCTAGGGTCATTGTGAGGTTTCAAGGAGTTTATATTAGTCAGTGGATTCAGAATGGTGGCCGGCACACGGAAATGCTATGTAACTGTTGACTACTATTATTAAATGCGGCTAATTTGGAATAAACATGGTTTGATACAAGACTCCTAGGTTTGGGGAAATGAAGGAAGCAAAAAGACCTTTGTAGTTAGAGAAAATAAAAACCTGCACCCCCTTCAGTGTGTGAGAGCCTCTAGAAAGGGAAAGCCAGGAGATTTGGCAGGAGATTATTATCTTCTGTCTCAACATATGCAAGTGACAGGCAAAGAAATTTAGGGAAAGCAAGTCTGGCCAAGTGTGCATCAGTCTTGGTCCTGGAGACACATGTTTTTTCTGCAGTGTTTTCTAAGAGAGATCAACTGACATGTGTAAGATGGGAGTGACCACAATGGTAAGATACAAATGAATAGTGTGCTCTCTATGTGTGCGTGTGTATAAGACAGTAGGGAGAGGAGATATCATTGTTTTCTAGAACCGCAAGATACTGAAGAAAGTCAATGCCCTCCTCATCTTCCCGTTTCCAGACCCCTTCATACATTCTCTCCACTTTGACCTGTTTAAGTTTATTTTCATTGAAAAAACACACTTTTCAAGAAATAGATGCTTTATGTGTGGTTCATCCTTTGGAGGGGGTGTATGTGTGCCACGTGACAAGTGGTTGCCATGGTAATTTCTCATTATTGTTGAATTGAAAAATAATTACTCTGGCAAAAATCCCACATAACCTGTCAGTGCTTAAGTTAAAGATGCTGGGGGGCAACCCTGGCACCAGGATCCTGTTTTTGGTGGAGAGGGACAGAGATAGGAATGGAAGAGAATCCGAGTTGGAAGCAAAATGCTTTTGTGGATTTTTAAATATAATTAAGACTCTCTTCTGCTATTTGACCTGAGTGCATCTCTCATCCTGATATATGATTTGGCTGCCGGGGCTACTTGGGCTCACCTGTGAGATGGGACAAAGGGACCAAGGATTTTCATCACAGAAATGTATAGAGGGGATTACTCAGAGTGGAGAAGCTTTAATGGTGTTTTTACCTAATTAAGATATACGGAGAATTGCAGGCCACACCCCTCCACCCGGGTCTGGGTTCAGGCTGAGTTAATTTCGTCTTTATTTACCTGGAGGCTGCTCTCTGCTATTGTTACTTTCCAGCTTTGGGAAAAGAATCCACTTTTTACTTATTAATATTCACTAAGCACTAAATATGCACTGTTCAGGTACTAAACAACAGCCAGGATTGAAAGGAAAAGGCAAGCATGACCTCCATGAGAATCCTTGTGGCAGAGCATATGGAGTTAGATGGCCCTCACTCCCTACCTGTGCACGCACACATTGGGGTGTTTGGTACTCAGTCATTCTGTCTCATGAGCCATTTCGGAGGACCATGAAGCAACTATGCTTCCTTTCTTGTGTTGTGTCAAGAACTCATCCTGCTTTTGGTTAATGAAGTCCCTGGGATACACTCTGCCTTTAAAAGAATGATAGGAAAACTTTTATTAGTAGTGGTATTTCCATCATTGCATATTCTTTGGACTTTCAGATGCTCATCCTTCTCCTGGCAGAGCTGGACTCTGTTTTGTAATTCTGTGGATCTTGTTATTACGTCTCACATGGAAATATATCGCTTGGAAATGCTCTTAGTTTCATCTCTACCCGTTCATCTTCAGACCAGAAGTCTTCAATCTGGAAACATAGGGACCTCCTAATGGAAGAGCCAAAATATACACACGTGCACACCCTATGCCTAGGCATGGCTGCTTTAAATATATGCCCCAGAGAAATTCTTACACATTAACACAAAGGGACACTGCAAAGATACTTATCGCAGCATTGTTGTAATGGCAAAAAATTAGAAACTGTCTAGAGATCATTAGTAGCAAAATGCTTAAATAAAATATATTCTTTTCGTCTAGTGTACTACCATGTAGCTTATATAAGGAAAGAAGAGGCCCTAATATATAAAATGGAGACAACTCCAAAACACAATGTTGAATGAGAAAAAAAAAGTTTAAAGAAGGAAACATAATGTATGATATCATTTAAATAAAATATTAAAAACATAGAACAGGGCTATATATGAATAGAGTTATGTATGTATATAAATATAAAAGATGGGCTAGGAAGGGCCGTATGATTTTCATGAAATGGTTGTTTATGGGAGCCTGGGGGAAGGGAGAGAAAAATACAGCAAGCTATGGAGACCCAGGACGTTTATTTTTATTTATAATTTTTAATTCCTTTTAAAAAGGAAAGAAAGATATTATTTTAATAATTGTTAATTCTGGATAATGGGCCATAGGCCTTCACCATATTATCCTCTATTCTCTATTTTTAAAAATTACTAAAGTAAAACATCACTTATTTATTTATTTACTTATTTTTAAACATCACTTATTTAAGTTACAATCAATGAAGTGTATTCACTTAACCAATGTTTCACTGAAAAGAACAAGAAAAATGCCCAAAGGTGGTTCAGTGGAATGGCAGTGTAGGTGGGAAGTAATTTCTGCATCAATATGAACTTGTCACATGCATGGTTGGTACGTCCACTGATGAAAAGTGAGGCAACAGTGACATGACAGAGAGAAGCCTCTGCTTGTACATTGCCCTGGTCCCCTAGTCACTGAGTTTAGACTTAAGATTCCTGCAATCTTCGAGGAAGAATCTTTTTTTTTTGTTTTTGTTTTTTTAAACCAACGTTTCAATACCTAGATGTTGGGTAGGAGTTTATTTATTTACTTATTTATTTATGTATGTATTTATTTTGGCTGTGTTGGGTCTTCGTTTCTGTGTGCGGGCTTTCTCTAGTTGCGGCAAGCGGGGGGGCACTCTTCATCGCGGTGCGCGGGCCTCTCACTATCGCGGCCTCTCTTGTTGCGGAGCACAGGCTCCGGACGAACAGGCTCAGTAGTTGTGGCTCACGGGCCTAGTTGCTCCGCGGCATGTGGGATCTTCCCAGACCAGGGCTTGAATCCGTGTCCCCTGCATCGGCAGGCGGACTCTCAACCATTTTGCCACCAGGGAAGCCCCGAGGAAGAATCTTACTCACTGTGTGGTTACGGCCTCACCATCTGTTCTACTCCCTACTGGGTAATTTATAGGTGGGAGATCTGTTGAGGATGGAGAGATGCCTAATGCCTGGTCCTTATCCGTTAGCATCTCATGGTCCTCTACAGCAGCCACAAGTTTAGATAAATTTATATTGCAAGGCAGTGATTCAATTATAATATGATCCACACTCGAACAGGGTAGAGGTATCAAGCTTTCCTAGCACAGGAGACAGGGGAAAAAGGAATCAAAGGACTGGGACTTGGTATTTGCTGGACATGCCAGGCCAAAAGAACAACATATGCAAAGACAAGGAGGCAGGAAATGGTTAAAGACGGACCCTTGGTTCGACAAGGTAAGTTGCTGGGTCCTTTGGCTCCACACAGGCCAACTCCTGACCATACTGGTGCCCAGAGTGGTAAGAGTGGCTTTTCCCTGGATAGAATGTCTTTTCCGATATATCCACCAAATGTTGTATCTATGCTATGTGGCAGTAACTGGTGTGCACGGCCACCCCACCTACCAAAAACCTCAGGCTATTGGTTTGTTTTTAAAGGCATTTGTCATAACCTTTACCTCCAAGTCTTGAGAGGTTGATCTGGGCCTGCTGGTCAGTCTCAAGGCCCTTCCTAGTTATTCTCCACATTGGTTTGACTGGAGAGGATTGCCTGCATGGACAGTGGGCAGCAAAATCCTACCTTCCCTTCACACCTTAGGGGAAACCAGACTTAGTGAGCTCCTCTTTGGAATCCTTGCTGCGAAACAGCCTTGGAAACTTTCCTCACACAGCCTCCTACTGGTCAGCTTATTGGACTTGGCCATGTGACCTGCTCCCAAGGGAACTCCTTGGTTCTTCCTCCAATGACGGAGGCGCCAAGTATGCGATCAGGAGACAGAAGTGTTAGCCTGTGGATAGATAGAACCGCAGAATCGTGACCAGTCATTTTCTGTTATATTTCCTTGGTCTCTTGCACATGTTGCCTTTGTCTGCGAGGCTCAGACCATCTAGATGACCGACATCTAGACGTTGAATAATGGTGGCACTGATTTTTTATCATTGTCCACAACTCATGAGGCTGTTAGCTCAGCTCTGTGGCTGAGAACTGAGATTCCACCAGTCACACTGTAAGATCTTCTGCCAGAGATTTTGTATTTGGTTTAGCATAGGTCTTTGTAGCTGCATTGCAGCGGCTGCCTGGACTCCTGGCCTAGTCATCAGGCAAATGTCTTCCATAAAATTGCCTCACTGATCCCAGGAACTATACCAGCCAGCCAAATGGAAGTAAGGACTGTTCAAAGAGGAGGTTTATTTTCAGAAAAACAACATGAAGGTGGGGGAAAGTGGGCAAAATCTGAAAGAACTGGAGGAGGAGATCTGTTCAAGCAAAATTTCCTCTTGCTAATTAATGCTGGCCTCTTCTTCTACTCTTGTGAATCTTTTTGTCTTCAACCTAAGGTGGAAAATCACTTTTTTAAGCAGAATTATTTGGAGAAAACCTGGCCTGGTCAGTTCATCAGTTGTAACAAACAAATCTGCTGCTGTGGTGAGGGCTGTTGGTAACAGGGGAGGCTATGCATGTGTGCGGGCAGGGAGGGTGTGGGAATTCTCTGTACCTTCCTCTCAATTTTGCTATTTAAAAAAATAGACTGGAATTACGCAGACTTGGATGTGAACTTTAGCTTTGCCACTTTCTAGCTGTCTGATCTTTACTAAGGAGTTTAACTTTTTTGAAATTCAGATTCTCTGTTTATAAATATCTGAAGGTCAAAGGAGACCATAAGAAAAAATAATAATAGCTGCCATTTATTGAGCAACTATTATGTGCTGGGCAGTTTCTCCTTAGCCCTCACAGTCCACTGAACTGATTGTTCCCACTTTGCAAATGAGCAAACAGATGCAAACAAATTAGGAGGCTTGACTTAGGTCATCAGCGAATAAGAGGCAGAATTCATATCTTGAAGCCAATGTAACATAGAGGTTAAGGGTATAAATTCTTCTAAGGATGCCTGCTCTGCCCCTGGGGGCAATTAGGACAGTTGTGAATATAAGATGGTTCAATTCATGGAAAAAACTTAGAAAATATTGAGTTATGGGTACTATTGTTAACCCAGGGCCCCCCAAACATGCATTCTTTCCATGATCTCCTTCCTTCAGAAAAAAGCCAAGTTAAGACTGGCCTGTACTTGAAATTTAGTAATATTTTCTTAAAAATACTACTTTTTAATTCCCTTTCTCCATCAGCATTTTTCCTCTCATAACTAAGGACTAACTCAAAAGCCTTATATATGTGTGTTGGGGGGCAGTTGACAACTATAGCTTAAAAATAATATCCAAATTTTTTGTGTGTCAGTTTAAAAATATTGGCCAATAGACAAAGTAGGGTCAACCATCTAGAGCTCACAAAAACTGTGTAAGTGATTTTCTTGAGTTGGGTTTTTGATGGAACAAAAAGGAATTCCAGTCTTTCAACCACTCATTCATTCTATCAGCCAAAATGTGTATATATTCTATTATGTACCTATTATGTGTCTTGCCCTGTGAAAGCACATATCACATATTTAGTTTTGGAATGTTCTTGCAAGATTTGTGACCAAAGCCAATTGATTTTTTGTGTGTGTATAGTCACCTGATATGACCTTCTCCTACCAAAACTGTCCTGACATTTCCTGAGACATTGACTCATCTCATGTTCCATTATAGTTGGTTTGAATCAAATGTCATCCCCCCTTCCTGGGTCATCACTCCCCCTCCCCCCTTGATTTCTGCCAACACTCACTTGTCTGGGCCCCGTGGAACCTGTAGGCTGCTCATAGACAATTCTCCCACCTCCTTACAGCCTTAATCCTTTCTTTTCTCCTAGTGACTTCAGATCAGCCTGGGTTCTCCCTGGGCTTTTACCTTCCACTAGTCCGTTTTCTAGCAGACGTGCTAAAAACCAGGAATTAGATGACAGGAAAATGGAGGTAGAGGAACTGATCTAGTCACTGGGCCTGTGAACAATTAGCAGGCCAAAAGGAGTTGATCAATTTCCATTCAGAGTTTTCACTGTGTTGTAGACAGGTATTGTTGCCAAGTAAATGGGTTACAAATAGTTGAAGTGATTTGGAGACATGCTTGATATATAAACTTTTTTTTTTTTTTTTTTTTTTTTTTTGTGGTACTCAGGCCTCTCACTGTTGTGGCCTCTCCCGTTGCGGAGCAGAGGCTCCAACGCGCAGGCTCAGCGGCCATGGCTCACGGGCCTAGCTTCTCCGCAGCATATGGGATCTTCCCCGACCGGGGCACGAACCCATGTCCCCTGCATCGGCAGGTGGACCCTCAACCACTGCACCACCAGGGAAGCCCTATAAACATTTTTCATGTAGAGTTCTTTAGAGCATGGAATGCTTCATCCTTTAGGAATGGTGTCAAAGATGGTAGATAAAGGTAGGAAAGGGGCATTGTATTGATCTTTACTGTGTTCCAGGCACTCTTCTGGGCACGTTACAGCCATTAACTTATTGAATTTTCACATCTACCTTGCAAAATAGTTATTAATGTAACTCTTGTTGTATCTGCTGTGAAGATAGTTATTACTGTTGTTGTTATTATTATCATTATCTTTATCCTTAATTTCCAAGTAAGGAAACAGGGTCAGGGAGGTAAAATAAGTTGTCCAAGTTCACATAGCTGGGAAGAGGTAGTGTCGGGATGAGCCTCCTCTGAGGATTGCCCGCAGGACGAATTCCACCAGTGTTGTAATACCACCTGCCCTACCGCATGGTGCTGGCCTCTTTCTGGGCGTGAGTCCTGGCATGTGGGACAGTAAGTACAGCGAGGAGCTGGAAGAGAAACCAGCCTGAGATAAAATATGCCCTTTTCCATCTCCCTTCCTTCTTTCTGAACCCTAGCCCTTGCCTTCCCAAGGACGCCAGAGAAATGAGTTGGCAGAGACCGGGGCAGATCTCAGATGTCCGAGAGTCCCAGTCCCTATATAGGAATTCTGAAAGCGTTCCCCCCACTTTCACTTTCTCTCTAATATCGTATTACATGATTAAAATATAGTTCTGGGGCAATCATTCCTTGAACCGGCATTTTGACACCACACTTAATAACTATTATGGCATGAACGTGAGTATTTTAAAAAGCTACATGTGAACACCAGCTCTGCTGTTTATTGGCCGAGTGGACTTGGGCAAGTTACCTTCACCACCTAATCCGTTTCTGCAGTTGTAAAACTGGGATGATAACGTGAGCAGTTCCAGCCAGTCACTGAACAGCTTTCATTGAGTAATACCATGGCCTCGTCACCGTCTGGGGCCTGGGAGATGGAGAAGCAGACAAAACACAGCCCCTACTCACAAGAAACTGATATCGTACTGACAAGGGAAAAGAACAAAACAAGACCAAGGATCAGGGTGGTAATGATGAGCGAGTGAGAAAACGTATATAAAGTATTTAGAACAGTGTTTGGCATGTGGTAAGCGCTCAATAAATGTTAACCATTATTCTTTTTCCATCCGTATAGCAATTTGAAATGAAAACAACCCTGTGTGTCCAGGCTCCCAAATAGGGTTTCTTGCCCCAGCTGCTTCTTCACTTCCAAGCCCACTGATTTTTCTAGAAGCTCTGACAGTTTCCACAGCATTCAGGCCCTGTGCCGTGGTCTCAGGTGTGGAGCGAGGCTGTCTGTTTGATGCTCAGTCGGCTGCGCCCTGCCAGTGGGTTTGAGCCCTTTGAGGGTAGAGACCAATCTCCTATCCTGCTGTGTATTCCGAGGGCCTGCACGTAATAAGTGCTCAATAAACATTTGTTTCTGAAGGGAGATGGGAGGGGGGTGGTTTGTATGTGGAGTCATGATATACCCCTGGATGGTTTTATATTTACTGTATTCTACTAAGAAAAGTGTTGGCTTTTGGTATGGCGATTGGGAGGAGGCCAGAGAAAAAGAGACAAGGACATTCATTTGTCTAAGCTTCTTCTTTTCTGAAAAGAGGAACAGCATCGTTCTTCAGTGGCCCCTTATTTATTCCCGTTGGGACTGAAGGCTTGTTCCCAAGGCCTGCCAGTGACAACAACTTAATGTTGTCATAAGCAGAACAACTTAATGGGAGGAAGAGAGGCTGGTGAGACCTTGGCCGGGGCCCCAGGGTGGGGGCCTTTAAGAGAGGAGCAGCGGGCCCCTCTGTGTCCTTCCGCCATCTGACAGGCAGCTGGGAAACATCTTGCCCTGAAAGCTGACGCTAACCAACAATTCTCTGTAAAAAGACTGTGCTTAAGAATTTGAGGGTAAATTGAGCACTGTACAGAGAATGAGGCCCAGGTATGATTCCCCCTTTTAAATGTAACACTTTGCATAACCCTCCTAATTCCCTGTTAGAGGAGGCCCTTCCCCTGCCCTTGAAGCTTAGCAATGATTTTAATGGCCTTCAACTGCGCCAATTTCAAATTATTTTCTGGATGAGCAAGGGAAACATTCAACCCAAGACAAACAAACAGAGTTCATGTGGATGGTTTGCATTCTGCTGAACTATTCTGTTTTTAATAACTGATTTAATAGCGAGCAAGTGATTGCCTATAATCTTAAACCAATCCTCAAGAACAATCCACATGCATGTGATGGTTGCTCGTGCACAAACTCATCTTTCTACATAAATCCGTGTAGCAATACCTGTATCTTTTATAGGGATGTTTGCATAGAGGAAGACTACAAGCCACACACAACTTTTTTTTTTGAATAAATTATTGTTAAAAAATGTACTCTTCTCCTTAACCTGGTTGTAATATTGTGCTTTCTGTTTGTAAAATCGGACTGCTAAATGAGCGAAGAGAAAGAGAGAGGGAAAAAGCTGAATGCATTTTACATTAAAAGCAAACCTTTTTCTTAAAAAACGTCACATTGTGCTCCAGAATACGTTTATTAAATCTCCCCAAATATGTCCTCGAGAATTAATTTTCATTTGCTTTGCATTAACTCGTTTATTGAATTGGAATTCAGTCCTCATTCGAGGCAATTAATTTGAAGAGTGACCACACGCCTGCCCACACCCCTTCCAGAACACCCACATACATATGCTAAGTCCCAAGCCACCGATGACTGGATTTTTCTGCCTTTTTCCCTTTTCTTTTCCCCTTTGAGATATTTTTCCACTCTTGCCTGTTAAATACATGATCTGTCTTTTTGCAGGATAGCGACAACCTCTGGTGGGATGCGTTTGCCACCGAGTTTTTTGAAGATGATGCCACATTAACCCTTTCCTTTTGTTTGGAAGATGGACCAAAGCGATACAGTAAGAAAGAAGTTTATTTTCTCTAATATTCCCTCTTTTTGTGCCCGTAAGAAAACCACAGGGGTCTTCAGAGAATAATACAGTGCTGACAGGCTGACAATAATCCCGGCCTCCTGCCTCTGATCAAGGCACTGTCACCGGGTGGCAGCCCGACTCGGCAGCAGGAGATTTCCTTCGAGGCTTAGGATGTTTGGGCATTTGCCAGTTTAGAGAGCGAGGCAAATGGGAACCAAGCCCCCCAATGATAAGTGGTAGCTGCATTGTGGAGACTTGCCGTCCGTCTCTTCCCTGCGACCCTTCTTTATGCTTGACAACACCTCACACCCAACGCTCTGCTTGAAGTTCCCTTTAAAAATATATCCTCACAATCACTGTATCAGCTATATCCTTCTAATTCCCTCTTATCAATTATCTCAGGTATTTATTGGACAAGTGCTGTGTTTTCTTGGGGGCGGGGGAGGCCACAGCTGCTTTGAACACACACTTTGGGATTCGTGTTGACAGAATTTATAGTTCCTTGTCTTTCTGGCGAGTGATAACTCTGTAAAGATCCTCAAATTACAGCCTGTGGCACCTTGGGTAACAGCTGATCTGTCCTGATTAGGTTCAGCCAACTTGTCAGAGATCAGATTTGCTAGTTGTGCTGTAAGACTGAGAGGCATAAATACGTCAGCACAAAGACAATTAATGTCCAGTTAGATCAGAGAGAGATGCGTTTTCAGAAATCAGCGTTGCACACGTGAAGGGATCTGTCTGTCAGAGGGTAAAACATCCCAAATGTGTCAAACACGGAGCTGATGATGGGACCAACCGCAGTATGTACAAATGAGTCGGTCCAGAGCATTGAGTAAATGATGGGTAATAGCACTCTTGATATATACAATGAAAAGATCTGATTGTTGCTAAATGTATTTCAAAGCCACTAGAGTACAACCAGTGCTTTTTTTTTTTCTTAATTTTACAGGACTTTAGATAACTTAGTATTTGGATCTATTGTATGATGAGTTGATTAATTATGCTAATAAATAGATGGTGATTTTGCAAAAGTGGCGAACCGTGGAAAGCAGGACAGCTTGCTCAATCAAAACTCATTGCCGGAAGCATCTCTTTAGATTTGTATATTGTGGGCTTTCAGAGGCTGGGACATTTTTAATAAATATTTTGGGTGAGAGGGGCAGCTAGTGTGCCAGACAAGGGGCTTTTCCAGAATGTCTTTCCATTCAACATAATGACACCTGTTGCAAGCACTGGCAAGCCCACTTCATTGGGGGTCCTGGTAAGTTCACTCGCTTTCTGTGTGTGGGAGCTCCCAAGCAGCCTCACACCCTACAGAGTGGGAGCGTCGGGTACAGAAGCTGCCGTTTCAGAATTCCCTAGGGGATAAATGAACGTGGCAATCGAACAATTACTCTCTCCCCAAAAGCCTGCCGGATCAATGGTGAATAATTTCGAACCAAGCAGTCATCCATCCTCTGAGTCTTCTTATTTTTTTCTGAGGCATAAGCTCAGATAACTTCAAGTTATCATTGTTTTATGTTCCTGTGCTGTGTGTGTGTGTGTGTGTGTGTGTGTGTGTGTGTGTGTGTGTGTGAATCCGTCAGGGTCTGCTCAGGGAACTAGAATTACTAATAAAACAGATTCTCAATCTTCCTTCTGTCCACCCCTGACCCCAACATCATTTGGGGGTGAGGCATGATCAGTGCTTGTTAAGATCTTATATTCATGTACAGGAGTAAATGCCTGACTACGAGCCATTGTTGCCCAGGTTTCTTTGTTTCTCTGAACCAAAATATTTCCCGAGCGGCGAAGAGAAACAAAGATGATCGACAGTCTGGAGCCCAGTCTCATCAGCTGCTTTGCTGACAGCCTGGTGATGTGCACACGCTGCTGATGTGCGGGCAAGTGACAGTTGATTGACAGCCTAGGACCGGGAGATAGGGAAGATGAAGGATGCTTAGAACGCCTGACGCGCTTGCTGTTTATGCAGCGCTCCAAGCATCTCGCGGCCACCTTAATCCATTCACGGTCCAGGCACACTGTGCCGGGTGGGCAGGGAAAACACATGCTGGCCCTGGGCTGGGGCTGCAGCACTTCCTGGAGACCTTGCAGGGAGCTGAGAGCTTTGCATTTCTGAGGAAGAAAATAGGACTTGGCTATTACATTTGTGTATGTAAAACATTTCCCCGTATTGCTTTCATTCTAGGTACCAAGAAATATTCTAGATGAGGTTTACTTAATCCTTACTAGAAAAATCTTTTCCTTCTCCCTCCCCATGTCTACTTTTTCAGAGGGTTCCTCTGGCTCTAAGAGTCTTTAATCTCTAAGCTACCGTAAATCATGTAATATGTGTTTACTTGTTGTCTGCCACCCCCTATTAGAGTGTTATCTCCCTGTGCACAGGGTCTTTGTTTTATTTATTGCTGAATTCTCAGATTAATACAGAAACCTGCACAACATAGGTACCCAATAAATATTCATTGAATGAATGATTGAATGAATGGACATTTGGGGAAAAGTTTATATCCCAAACAGAATGCTGGCAAAACAATCCCTATACCGACATCCTTGGACTTACTTAAATGGGAAGAACTCAGTCCAAAGTGCTCTACTGGTGTTTTCAAATAAGCTCTAGGATATGGTTGGATCTGTTTTAAGTTGCAGGGGTAGGGGGGACTCAACATATAATAATTCAGGAAATAATTATGTTGGGGAGATATATTACTCTTCCTTTCAGAAAGCTCTTCTGTATCGATCTTATTGCTCCACCCACCCCAGTCCTTACTCTCCTGATGGGAGTGGGCCCCCTCCTCAGGTGGGATATGATTGGGATTGCCGATGGAGACTACTGATGTCTTCCTAGAAGACCGGGGTGAGGTTTCTGTGGAGAGGGGCCAGACAGACAAGGTTACTGGACCATGTAGCAACTGGGATGTGTGTCCCTAAGGCCATGTGCCTGCCCCTGCCTTGTGGGGCTTCATGAAGTGTTCCCCCAGCAGCTGGAGAAGCCAACAGTCCAGGGAAGTGGTTTCTGCTTGGGTTAGGTGGAATCTCAAGTGGGGAAGAGGGCCAGGGGTAAGAGATTCCCTCTTGATCAGCTGGTCTGTGGTTAACGACCAGTAGAGCTGAAAAGTGTCTTTCTGGAAATGGACCCTTCCTTGGTCCACAGAGCCCCAGCTGGTGAGTTATTAGACCTCAGGTTGACCGACTCCAGAGTCAGAGATGGGGCACCCCCGCCCCCCGCCATGCTATCCCTACACCTCCCACAGCTAAGAGGAAAGAAATGGATTTGTCAATTCACACATTCCAAGGAACATAACTGTCTTATTTGATAGAGAGGGCAACGCAAGAAGAGGAATGGGGTCTCAGCCCTCTGCACACTTATTTTGCAATTCTGAGTCCAGCGTGGTGTATGATTTTCCTTCCGCATCTTATACAGAAGCAACCGTTCTTAGGTTGCTTGCTCACCATTAGCTTCCAGCGAGGATTGATTTTCCTCTGCTCCTTTTCTGGGCGTGTAGTGGAATTGTGCCCCACAGTCTCCGCGCTCCTGATGACCAGCACAGAACCTTTTGGGTAAAGGTACTGGTAACTGCCTCAGGAAACCTAGACCATGTCCAGGGCCACACTGGCCATGCTCTTCATCTGTCGGAAATACATGGTTCCCAATTCATTAAGGAAATATTTCTTTGCTGGGAAAGATACATGGAGAGAGTCCTTCTGGGACTTCCCTGGTGGCACAGTGGTTAAGAATCTGCCTGCCAATGCAGGCGACACGAGTTCGATCCCTGGTCCAGGAAGATTCCCACATGCCGCGGAGCAACTAAGCCTGTGTGCCACAACTACTGAACCTGCGCTCTAGAGCCCGTGAGCCACATCTACTGAGCCCATGTGCCACAGCTACTGAAGCCCACATACTCTAGGGTCTGCGTGCCGCAGCTATTGAGCCCACGTGCTGCAACTACTAAAACCGCTCACCTAGAGCCTGTGCTCCTCAACAAGAGAAGCCACCACAGTGAGAAGCCCGCACACCGCAATGAAGAGTAGCCCCTGCTGTCCTCCACTAGAGAAAGGCCTTGCGCAGCAATGAAAACCCAACGCAGCCAAAAGAAAAAGAGAAAGTTCTCCTGTGACCCATGGCGTTGGAGAGGCTGGGAGGCTAATCAATGTAGTAGAAAGCTCACAAGAGTTCAGTGTGAACATTCCTGGGTCTTAACCTGTGCTTGTATTGGTAAACAGAGCCTCCATTTCCTTATCTGTAAAATGGCCATGAGAGTACCATCACTGGCTTGCAGTGAAAATTAAATGAGATAATATAATCAAAGAACCGCAGAGCATTTGAAGAATGTGGTAGTCAGCGTTGACTATTATTATTGATAACAATGCGTGACATTGGCATCACTACAGCTTCTGTGCATTGGAGAAGCTTGCCATTGGCAAGTGCTTATCAAGTACGTAGAGCTTGCTGGGCAGTGGAGAGCCTACAGACCCTTCTGATGGGCAATTCCTGCTGAACTGCACCATTGAAGAAATCACCCTCTCCCAGGCTTTCAACTGCAGAAACCCACTGTCATCACTGGT
The DNA here is from genome assembly GCF_003676395.1 of Aethalodelphis obliquidens. Taxonomy (NCBI): domain Eukaryota; kingdom Metazoa; phylum Chordata; class Mammalia; order Artiodactyla; family Delphinidae; genus Aethalodelphis; species Aethalodelphis obliquidens. The sequence goes on from NW_020837950.1 coordinate 32,191,384, forward strand.
AAGTGATGTGCGAAAGGAAGGGAAGGGCAGTTGAGAATGTGTGGGTTCTGTGCTTTGGGGGTTAAAGACTCCAAACACTAAACTGTGTCCAGGTTGGTCTTGCTTTGGAAATTGGGGTGGGGGGGAGTTGACATAAATACTAAAATGCCATCTTATTTGGGAGCACTTCCTATTGGCTGTTTTTAAGGGAAAGTTGTGTGGTTCAGGCAGAAATTCCTGGTCTGAAACCTTGGTTTCAACCCAGCTTTGTCTTTTACTGCCTGAGTGATTTGGCCTAAGTCGCATTCTAAGCATCCGTGGCCTCATCTGCAAAGTGAGGGTTTGATGAGATGACACGTAAATTTCTTAGCAGAGTTTCCAGTGCCTGGAAAATGCTCCATAAATAGCTGTTGTTATTCAATTGAATTCCAATGAGCATACCTCAGCCTCTAGATTGAGATCCAGGACAACTCAGATACAATCATCACTAATCCTTTAAATGTTGTTTGTAATTTGAGGGTGATGGGTCCCGGTAATTTCCCGTCTGACAACTGTTATTTCATCTTGAGTTTCACATTCTTTCTGGGGTAAGGGTTTCTGGCAGAACTACACACCTTTATAGTCACATGAGCCAAAGACTATTCTTGTTTCCTCTGTGACTGCTGGGGGTTCATTTCACTGTCCAAAAGCAGAAAGTTGTTTTGGGATATGTCATTGCTCTCCGAGATGTTTTCTTCTGTTTTCCTTGGTCATCGCGTCCCATTAGATATTTGAAGGACTGCACATAGGCCCCTCTGTGGAGCCGTTTCTTCACAAGATGCTTATCTTTTACATTTTCTCTCCTATTTCCCTTTTTTCTGAAAGCTCTGATAGCACTGCAATATTGACAGAGTTCTTCAATTTTGTCTTGTAATATGTGTTTTTATGTGTGGTGTATTTGGATGTGTCCCCCTAAGGAAGAGAAATTCTACAAAGCCCAAGTAACTTGACTATCTCTGGTTCCTTTTTTTTTTTTTTCCTGTCTTTTTATTGGTTCACCTTGTCCAGCTGTGTTTTTATTGTGCTTGCTATATAGGAATTCGGAAAGCATTTTCTCCCCACTTTCTCTTTCTCTCTAATATCATATTACATGATTAGAAATACATTTCTGGAAAAATCATTCCTTGAATCAGCATTTTGACACCACGCTTAATAACTATTGTGGCGTGAACGTGGGTATTTTTAAAAGCTACATGTGAAGAGCGTGTGCTGCAGCACACAGGGAGGAGGATTTACAAGGCCAGAATCTGCGCCTGTCTTTTCTACGGATAACACCTGTAAAGAGTCCACCTGAGATCTGGAAATGTACGGGTTTGTGCGGCCAGTGTTTAAAAACCCTTAGTTTCCTCAAGAGACATGTGCCAGTTAGTCCAGGGGTTCTTCCTCTATAAAGTAACTTTGTTCCTCTGAAAAGTTTGCATTCCTTTTCTTTTATTCATTTATGGAGGTAGAGATCAGAATCACGGACTCTGGATCCCTTTGAGCCTCTGCTTCACCAGAGCTGTGCGAAGTTAGGCCTATGACTTGATGCTGGGCATCCTGCCTAGATTTTCTTAACCTCAGTTTCTTTATACATAATGTCTAGGTGATAATAATGCCAACATCATAAGACACTTGTGAAGATTAAATAAGATTAAGTAACATGTACCTTAGCTTAGTGCTGTCTGGGAAAAACACACAATAAATATTTATTGCTTGAATAAATGAATGGATGAATGAATGAGTAAGAGAATGAGTTAAACCTATGATATGCCAGTCACTTGGAATTAAAATAGAGGATAGTTTCCATTACTTGTTCCATCATTTAGCGCATAGAAGGAAAATCTCTGGCTTTGGGCAAAGCCAGATCAGACTTGTCTTCCTTCTGTGGGGAAATCTTAACAATTTAATGACCAACTGGAAGAAAACTTGACATTATGGAAGATGATGACTTAAACAAGTCCCAAACTATTACAGTTGTGACACCTGTCTAACAGAGGGTGACGTTTCCATCCCTATTTTGCTCAGAGAACTAGGAGCTACTGAATACTTCTCAAGTGCCAGGCACTGTGCTAGGCACCATTGGGCTCTGTGTCTTGTTGACTGAGGACCAGATGAAAGGAAATGAACTGTGGTTGCATTCAAACTTAATCCCAGAGTAAAGAATGCACCTCCTCAGAGTTGTCCTTGATGGTTAGTTACTGGATGAGTGTGGCATTTTTGTTACATAATGACATAGATGTCTTTGTCTCAGATGACTCTGGAAAATGCTTTCCTTTGCATGAGCTGCACTAAATGATTTCTAGAAAACTCTGGTCTTTGAAATTGTGATTTTAGTGAGTGACCCTTCTCAACAGAATTCTTCATTAGGCTGGCAAGATCTGGAGTAAATTAAGTTAGGACTAAAGCAGACATTCATTTGAAGTTCATTTTTTCCTTCAGTCATTCATTGATTCATGCATTTAGAATGCACTGAATTCTTGCTTTTTGCCAGACATTGAGAGGGGTAGATAGTCTTGAGAGGAAGGAAGTTCATCACCAATTTTTTCATTTACTTTTAATTTCATTTTAATACAAACTCTTACCTTAAATTAACATAATCAACTAAGTAACTCAAAAAGAAAATATTCTTGTAATATTAATGCAAAATCTGGGATTAGTTATAAAAAAAGACTTGAGAGAAAGCCTACAGCTGATGGATGAACTAACAGACTTCTGAAGGGAAAAAGGAGACTGAATCTCTTCCCATTTGTGGTTTCAAATTGATGATATCAAGTGTTGCAAATTGGCCATGACAATAGATTGAGCAGACATCCCATTCACTCATCTGCTAATAAATACCACACGAATAATCACATGAGATAATGGACAGAAAAGTGCGTTGAATAAATGTAAAGTGCTATACAAGTTGAAGGTATAATTATCATCATATTTATAATTGATCTTTAGGATTTGGTGACTTTATTTTCCCTTTATATGTCAAGCTGTTAAGAAATCTGGGAGGATTGTTGGATCTTTTCTCATGGGGATAAAATTCATTGTCAAATATGCAGGCTTGAGAAAGTCAGACCTATTCTCAAGAGCTTGGTTGGGAGGTCTGAATGAGGTGCTAGCCAGGAAATAGACATCATGTCCATTTTTGAGATTCTGTGTGACTATGATGTCTGTGGGGTCCTGGCATGTACATTTCCTGACTCTTGGTTTCATGGGGTATATTCCTACTCTCATTAGCTTCCCTATGGTTCTCAAATCAAGAAGGCACTACCTCATAGTGAGTAACGGGATGAATGTGGCCAACTTTTCATTATCACAATGATAGGTAATGCTACTGGCATTTATTGTCTGGGGGCTGGAGAAGATAAATGTTCTGCTCAACAAAAAAATTACTGAGAAACATCTTCCCTGACCCTCTTTACATCCAATTTACTCATCATCTTGAAGGTAGGGTTGCTAGATAAAATGTAAGTATACAAATGCAATACTTGGGACATATACTACAAAATTATTTGTTTATCTAAAATTCTAAGTTAACTGGACATCTTGTGTCTTTCTTTCTTAAAGCTGGCAGCCCTACTTGAAGGACCCCAGTTCACACTCAATATGAAATCTTGATAACTCCAGAGCAGCTACAATGGAGTGTGAACATGATACATTATATGGAAAAAACTCTTAAGAGATTTACCTGGTCCTGTTCTGCACATGAGTCTTGCCTCTGCTTACATTCAGCAACTGGACTCATGAGTCCCACCTAAAGGATAAAATACCTTATTGGGGCGGGGGAGAGGTGTAGGCTAAAGCCTGCCTGAATTTAAATCCAAAGTTCATATTGCAGGCCCTCCACAGTTGACTATGCCACACTTGGGCAGGTGCTGAGCACACATGAGTGTGTAATATCATCTCCCTTAAAGGAGCTTACAGTTTAACAAGGGAGATAGACAATTAACTCTAATGCAACAGCATCCACAGTGAAAGAGTAGGGCAAAGAAAGTACTGTGGGATATAAAGAAGGTGATCAAATCTGCTTCCAGGAGAAAAAGACTAGACTGGTGAAGACTTCTTTCTAACCTAAAACCCTTTTGTTCCTTAAAGCCATGACAGAAAACACCCTACCACAGTACTTTGCAGATATAAGATGTTCAGTAAATATCTGTGGAGTGAATAAATGATGCAGCATTGGTATATAGTATAAATATGACCCAAAGGAACTGATTATTTAGCCCACAGGCACATTACTGAACATACGGTTTTTCCCATGTTTCAGTAATTTTCCACCATCACAATCTCCAGTTGTAGCAACACATTTTGTGTTATAGAGTAACAGAAATGTCACAGAGCAATTTGGAAATTTGTCCACAAACGGAACCAAGACTGAGACTTACATTTAAATACCAAATCAAAATCACATCTACCCAACCTACAATACTAGGACTGATGGTTTTGTTTTGTTTTTTCTTTAATGCTTTGGGCCATGGGTTAGTAGAGTATTTCACTACATAGCCTGCCAATTTTTCTGGTAAGTACAATTGTGTCATTAAATCTCATAGAATAAGCAGTCTTCAGCAACCATACATAAATCTTCTTATTGAACAGATCTTATTGGACATAATTTCAGTTGAAATATCTATGTATTTATTTAACCTTTCTCAAGGACTTTCCATATGTCATCTTTCTGTGCCCTGGTGATAAGAAGATGAATGAGCAAAATCTCTTGTCTTGGAGGAGCCAAAGGTCTAGTGAGCTATTGTTTCTAGGACTTGACTAGTAGCAGATCTTAGCCAGATTTTTTCTTATTGATGCTCTCTGCCTCTGTTTATAAACCTGTTGTTCATAATGCTCACCACCACATTTTGAGATTCTATATCCAAATGTAAGATTGATATCATTTTTAACATAAAACATTTTGAAAAATCAGCGTCAAGTTGAGATGTATGCAGTATTTCCTTTGTACAGTATTGGTTTGTGAAATTCTTGTTTTGCGGCATGAGCTGATTGAAGCATCCTCCCCACACGCCTATGTTTAGTTTAATCTTCACTTTTGCTTTATGTTTTCAGGTTGTGAATGCACCTTATTTATGCATATGGGGTAAAATAAAGCATTTGTTGAAGCCAAGTTAAATTAGCCTTCTTCTACAACTATATTAATCAATGTTCATGTGGGTTTCATTAAGAATATAGAGGCTCGGTGACAAAATCACCCGTTAGGGTGTGTTTCATTATTTACTGTTTAATCAAGGTGGTTGAATTGGAGTATTTGAACTCAGGAGCTTGCAGAACTTGGTACCTTCATATACTTTGCTTTTATTATTCATTCCAAGAGAATCAGCTTCACCCAACCATTATAATGTGCTTATTTACTTTTATGAGGTTGGTCCTATCCCAATTAGTGCTACCTTTAATATATTCTTTGATGAGAACTTCCCTGATGCAACATTATCTTTGGCTTTTCAATAAGTCAGGAGGACTTGAAATTGACAACAATTGACACTAATAATTACTCTGAAGATCTGTTGAAGGAAGAAGTAAGGTCACCTAGGAGCATGGTAATAAAGCCATTCCCTTTTTACGAGACAATTTCTCCATATTATCTAGAGCAAACAGAGCATTACATTATTTTTACAGACTTTTCTAAAAATACATGTGTCTTACTTAGTCCTGCCTTTAAATTATATGGTTTGCAATTTGTTTGTCGTTTTTTTTACTTTAAAAAATACATCATTTTGCTATGCCAGAATGGGTTAGTTACACTGAGAACAATGAAGAGGTAAGAGTTCTTCCAGAATCTAATTATGAGGTAAGCCTAGTCAGTAATGCTTGGGAAGGTATTTCCTCACAGGCATACATGGTATCTCCATGTTACTCTCATATTCCAGATAAAAAGCAACCACTTAAGATGTTCTCAGTAAAAGACAATTTGTGTGTTGTTTCAGAATTAACGCAAGCTTTGAATATATTCCAAAAACTGAAGTTAGTTACCTGAGAGGTGTATTTGTCCAGGTAAAATTTCCCCTGGAAATGTTTGTCGTGTCATATATGTGGAGGAGTGCTAGCATTTGATAAAGTCAGCGACACTATTCAGTTTTCAACTGAGGCATTTAGGACAGTTCAACTTTCAAGATTTAAAAAAAGTTAATTATAATCAACTTTTTTAAGGTTGCCTGCATAAAATAACTTAATGTTCCCATGCTTCTTTGCTTCTCTTCAATGGGACCATAAGAGAAATGATAAACGGTGTTTGACTGATTATGTAAATAAACCGCTAATTATATCCTTTATAGTTCTCCACACTTGTAGACACTGTACCTGAATGTATTTCCTATAAAATGCTTTAGTACTTAGTCCTCTATTATTGTTTTTAAAGATGGACCCAAAATCAGTAATTACGAGCTTATCATTCAGGTTCACAGCAGTGCGGCTGCTATTCTTCACCTGATAATTACCTCGTTAAACTAATGTCAGATCAGCACCATGCCTTAGTTAAGAAAATGGTCTACGAGCCCCGTGCAAGCAGGCCCAGCTGTGAGAATATTAGAAGGTTTATTAAGCCCAGACACCTCTTCAGCATTGCCTCACTGACATTAGTTTCGGAAGTTCTAAGAAGTTGCATATTTCTCATTAGACGATCGTAATATCTTTCCTGAGGTGCCATGCATCTCTTGACAGTTGGTGCTTCCATTGTATTCTCCCCATTCTCAGCTCTGGGCTTTGTTGCCAACTGGGCACTGTTTAATGGGCATGATCTCCACTCAGAGCCTCCAGGAAGCACAGGGAAGAAGACCCATCCCTAGGGAAACGAGGAAGGCCTATGAGACTGTTTCTCTTCCTACTTTCGCTGGTTTTGAATTCCAGTTTTATTTATTACTTCTTTCCCTTTGGAAAGGAAAAAAAAAAAAAAATCAAGATCCTCCACTATTAGCTGTGGTTTTGTCTAAAAAAAGACACAGTTACAGATTCCAGTTTTTAGGCCAAAATAAGTAATTCTTTCTATGATCTTCTAATTTGCAAAAGAGTCAGATTCTTAGTGGATTCTTGTCTTGGTGTTTTTCGAATGTGTCCAACAGTAACCTCCTGGATTGGTTAATGAGTTTAAATGACAAACATTCTGATAATGCTTTGCAGTTTATAAAGTCCTTTCACAAATCAGGACCATCTGTAAGCTCGTGGAGGGAGAGGAGGGGCCTTATTCTTCTCTGGGGCCTCAGTGCTTGCCACTGTAAGGGACGAAGAGGGGGCCCATGGTTAATATTTGCTGAGCAGGATTGGGTGGCGGTATCTCATTCCATCCTTGCTATGAGCCCAGAGCAGGTATTATATTGACCATTTGTACTGTAGAGATGAAGAAAGTGAGGCTCAGATCTCAGAGACTCAGGACTCAACTCTTCCGCCTTCAATACCCATATTGTGGCCCCTTTATCATCCCATTTACCAGCATCTTTTTTAAACAGTAGAGAATCTTTAAATTTTACCTGTTTGGATACGAAAAAAAAATCTAACCTCTTGCTCTAAATCCCGGAGCCTTTCTCCCTTCTCTCCTCATCCAATCCTCCCTGAAATAGCACAAGTTAAGGAGAATTAGTTCTTAATGGCGAATATATATCCCCAGCATATTTTTCTCTTCAAGTTATGTGCAGATCACTTCAATCCTTCCAACATTGCTGCCTCAAAGCTGACATTTATAAATTTTCTTTTTCAACGCAGTATGGGATCCTCCATATGTCTTCCGCAATAATTATCTATGTTTTCAGGGAATCTAAAGATTTATTTCCTTCCAAGTCCTTGTTGCTGGCATTTTCTCCAAGCCTCCAAAACTGCCAAGAGATGAACTTCAATTTAGAGGAACTGTTACATTTGTCATTGTGAATTTGCTAAACTTTGGATAAATTTGAAGATTTATGCTTATTCCCAAGGGGGCCCTGAGACTATCTTTGAAGCTCAGAAAGTTCACACTTGACTTCCTTTCTGCTGTTCTAAGTAAACAAGTCCTTAAATCTGTGCAGTCTCCCTGCCTGGGCTCTGGGTCTCTGTCATTGTCTAAACCTGGACACGTTTGTACTGCCAGCAACTCAGATGTGACTCACTTCTAGGTGTGGGGAAGGAGTCTTTTCCTGGGCTCGTGCTGTGGAAATCACACTCCATCTATATCTCTAGGATGATCCAATCAGAGAGGACCTTTCGGGGCTTCCCTGGTGGCGCAGTGGTTAAGAGTCCGCCTACCGATGCAGGGGACACGGGTTCGTGCCCCGGTCCGGGAAGAACCCATATGCCGCGGAGCGGCTGGGCCCGTGAGCCATGGTCGCTGAGCCTGTGCGTCCGGAGCCTGTGCTCCGCAACGGGAGAGGCCACAACAGTGAGAGGCCCGCGTGCTGCAAAAAAAAAAAAAAAAAAAAAAAAAAAGAGAGAGGACCTTTCAGTAACCCCTCACTTTAATAGCCCAGGCCTGTGAGACAGACAACCTTCAGATTATGACCTTGTCCTGTGGTAACCGCATGACCTTGATTGTTATACCCAATCTCTCTGAGCTTCACCGTTTTCAGCTATAAAATGAGCATAAAGTCTCTCTGGCCACGGTAGGATGGTATTTATAAATAATACACATACAGTCCATGATACATGAGAGTTTATCAACAAGTAGTAGCTGTTTTAATAGTTATCGATAGATAACATGCCAAGAAATTGAGTTGGCTTTGACTTGTTCAAGGCAGTGGCTAGATTGTGATAGAGCCAGGATTGAATTCATGTCTCTTGATTCTTTATAAAACATAAGACTCCACTTAGTGACTAGCTAACAGTTCTATACTCCTTTTTTTTATTGAACAGAGTCTAGAAGTAACATGGTTTATAGGGACCATATATGATTTAATTTTGATCTTTGGATCATCTTCAAAATCAGAGTCAAGTGCAATAGGGAATGTCACTAAATTCTTTGAATTCAGTGCTGTGCAAAAAATTGGACATCATCTGTTGACGAGGTGTTTTAGTTTTCTGTTGCAGCATATCAGATGACCACAAACTTAGCAGCTTAAAAAAGCATATATTTGCTAGTTCACATTTTCTGTGGGTCAGGAGTCCAGGCACTAGCTAACTGGATCCTCTGCCCAGGGTCTCACAGGGCTGAAATCACTGTGTCAGTTAGGACTGTGACCCCTTCTAAGACCTAGGGCTGTTGGCAGAATTCAGTTCCTTGCAGTTGTAGGACTGAAGTTCCTGCTTTCTTGCTTGCTGTTATCTAGAGACTGTTTACAGGTCCTAGAGGCCTCCCACTGTTGCCCAGCACATGGTCCCCTGCACACATGGAAGCTTGGTCTTTCAAGGCCAGTGGGAGAATCTCTCCTTTTGAATCTCTGACATTAAGGACTCATCTGATTAGGTCAGGCCCACCCAGGATCATGTCTCTCAATGAACTTAATCTGTTTAAGGACTTTATTTACATCTGCACAATCCCTCTGCCAGCTCATGTAACATAATCATGGAGTTATATACCATCAGTGTCACAAGTCCTACTCACACACAAGGGAAGGAGATAATAATGCATAGTGTGTATACCAGGGGGTGAGAATCTTGGAGGGGGTCATCCTAGAATTCTGCCCACCAGGGAAATGAGACAAGTACATAGTTATGATATAAGACTTCCTGGCAAATATCAAATAAGGGTAAAGTGCCCTGTGAAGCCCAAGAAGACAGATGATTTACTGCTAGGGGTCTTGAGAGGCATGTCAGGGACAATGGGTAGGGATTGGGTAGGAGGAGGTTGAGGCGAGCAGGGACAGTGAGGAAGGAAGAGAGTAGAAGAAGCACATCCTAGGGCTTCCCTGGTGGCGCAGTGGTTGAGAGTCCGCCTGCCGATGCAGGGGACATGGGTTTGTGTCCCGGTCTGGGAAGATCCCACGTGCCGCGGAGCGGCTGGGCCCGTGAGCCATGGCTGCTGAGCCTGCGCGTCCGGAGCCTGTGCTCCACAACGGGAGAGGCCACAACAGTGAGAGGCCCGCGTACCGCAAAAAAAAAAAAGAAGCACATCCTAAGGGAGGCAAAGAAGGTATTTGGGGAAAAAGGTTCATTGTTTGGTTTGGCTGGAACTTGGTTCTAAGGAACTGCTTCGTGGTTTTTAACAGACATGAAACTTATAGGGAATGTGATGAGTACTGTCTGATTCCATGAGTGTCCTTTGCTTCTTAATGTACTGACTCATCAAGAAGGGAAGATTCTGGCCTGGCCATGTGTCCTTTGCTTGTAGGGCTCTGAATCCTCCCTCTGGTGACCCTTCAGGACCTTAGAAAAGTTGTTTCTACAGGTTCAGTGCTATAAGCTATATGTGAAACCAGCTGGAGCTGGCTGGAGCTTAAAGAGCCCAAGACCATGTTGTGTAAGAAACAGTGCTGTTACTCATTCATGTGTTTGTTGAACAAATATGTACCATGTTCCTCTGTGCCCTTCACTCTGCTTTTGCTCAGGAGATGCAGTAAATAAGACAGCCTTAGCTTCTGCCCTCATGAGGTTTAGAATCTAGACTCCAGACAATTCTTAGATAATTTAGGCTTTAGATTGTCAAGGGATAGAGAGCTAATAAAGACACACTCGTTATGAATTAATTTCAGTTGTGATAAGTGCTATGAGCAAAATATATGGGATGCCATGAGAGCGAATCAGGAGCTTAAACCAGTCTCTGCGGAGGTGGCAGTGGAGGTAGCGGGTGGGGGGGTGTCAAGATAAACCTCTCTGAGGAAGTTATAAAGGGTGAAAAAAATCTCAGAAATAAATGTACCTTGGAGAAGAGACAAATTAAAGTGAACACAGAGTTCTCATGTATCTCTTGGGCAAACATGGTAAAGAGGTTTTTAGATTTGAGATAGAATTGAATCAGCTTGAATGCTTTTCTTGTCTTTTTCTACCTGGGGTACCAGAGCTCATTCTTCAGAGCCACCTCTCTCCCTAGTTCCCTCCAGAGGATCGATTGCTCGCTTCTCTCTGTGCCTGTGACATGTGACAGACACATCCATCGTGCCGTGGCTCTCATAGTTCATGGTTGTCTGCTTACACAATGCTTGGCTGGAACCTCACTGCTGATGTCCTCAGACAGTGATTACAGCCTCTTCATCTTTTCATCACCTATACCTAATACCTCACCTGACACCACAGTTGGTACTGAATAGTATTTGTTGAATGAATAAACCAGAACTAGTTGGAAGTGATGAACGTAACACGTTGATAGACCACCATGCTTTACAAGAAATATCTTTCCAAAAAATCAGTTTTCCAAAGTGAAACGTTCTGCCTCAGAATGAGAGGCAGAACTCACCATCCCTGGAGGTGACAAAAGTCCTGTAAGTCTGGGTATGTGAATCAGAACTAAAATAGAATTTGAAAACCTTGATTATAACTACTATCAATTATCAAATTATGTTTTTGATCCTGATTACTTGAGAAAGTTGATACATTTTTAAAAGGGCTGAATTTAGGTCCACAGGTAGCATTTCTTTTTTTTTTTTCGGTACGCAGTCCTCTCACTGCTGTGACTTCTCCTGTCGCGGAGCACAGGCTCCGGACATGCAGTCTCAGTGGCCATGGCTCACGGGCCAAGCCGCTTCGCGGCACGTGGGATCCTCCCAGACCGGGGCACGAACCCGTGTCCCCCGCATCGGCGGGCGGACTCTCAACCACTGCGCCACCAGGGGAGCCCCACAGGTAGCATTTCTGATTGGGAGAGTCTTTCCTGGCCGTGTATTTCTGAGATGTGCTCTGCATTTTTGACTCATTACAGAATGTTACATTTAGGATAGGGACGATAAGATTTTTTTAAGTATAAATATGATACATAGATTACATTAAGGAGATATTCCAAGTTGTCATTAGGACAAAAAATCCTGTTGAACTATGAATGAAAATATGCCTGTAGGACAAACGGACTGGGTAATTGTATCACTTTGTATAGAAGAAGAATGCCGATTTGTACACATCAGTAAAAGTCCTCCACAACATAATTCTCCAATGGTAGAGACAAGCCTAAGGAGGGGGCATGCCCTAGAAGTCCCTGAGTTATATTAGGCAAGTACCACATTAGCATGAAGCAAAAATCAAACTGATGCAGAAAGTTCAGGAGTTAGTGCCTGGCATGCTGATTTGAGCAGCCGGAAGGCCAAAGGATATGGAAGAACAATCAAAAGAACAGCTCACACTATTGGCGGCCTGGTGGGATTGATCCATGGGCAAAGAACAAAAGATGTGCGATGTAACTAAGTGACTAATAGCAGAGTACGCATCGTTTGAGACACCTCCAAGCCTCCAGGGCTTACGAGTGACCTGTTTAGGGCAGTGTAAGCAGGAATATAACCAAAAGCAACAAGACAAAAGAAGAATTTAAATAGCTGGGAGTCTGCCAGGAGAAGAAATGAGGAAAACTGCTTTTTAGAGGCTCAAAAACAAAGCTGATTTCTTTCAAATGGGAGATGTCCTGGTTTAGTGCTCATAAAACAAAACCAAGAAATATTTATTGAGACCGCACCATGAAATCTCTGGTAGCTCTTTCCTGTTTCCAATTCCAACCTTAACATTTTAAATTTTTTATTTCCACTGATCATACATATTGAACCATGTAATCGCATGACTCCTTTATTTCATGTTCAAGGAGCCTCCCTCGTTTAATCCAAGTAACGAACACATCCTTTTCCAGTGCGTTTTAAACGATTAAAAGTAGGAAAATTTGAACTCAGATATAAAATGCAATCTACTTCATTAAAAAATAGTTTGCTTATGTATTTATTTATTTACTTATTTTTGTTGAAGAATAGTTGGCATACAATGTTATATTAGTTTCAGGTGTACAACATAGTGATTTGACATTTATATGTTACAAATTGATCGCCACACTAAGTATGGTAACCATCTGTCACCATACAAAGTTACAGCAATATTATTAGCCATATTCTTTATGTATTTTGTAACTGGAGGTTTGTACCTTTTAATCCCCTTCACCTATTTCACCCAACCACCCATTCCCCCTCCTCTGGCAGCCACCTGTTTGTTCTCTGTAACTATGTGTCTGTTTCTTTTTGTTTTGTTTGTTCATTTGTTTTGTCTTTTAGATTCTCCATATGAGTGGAGTCATACAGTATTTGTCTTTCTCTATCTGGCTTATTTTACTTAGCATAATGCCCTCTATGTTCATCCATGGTGTAGCAAATGGTAAGATTTCCTTTTTTGTGGCTGAATAATATTCCAGTGCGTATATATATTACATTTTCTTCACCCATTCATCCACGGATGGACACTTAGGCAGCTTCCATATCGTGGCTGTTGTGAATAGTGCTGTGCTTCATCAAAGGAGTTTCAGAAACTGACAGAGGGGTCAAGATTCAATATCCTGGAGGAAGGTTATTTTGGCGGTCCCTTAGACTGGTTTAATTAAAGAGACCCCATGTAGAAGTTTCATCTGGAAAGACTGGAAGTCTGTCTCTTTCAATCTCTCTTTCTCTCTCCATTTCTATCTCTTTCTCTTTCTCTCTCTCTTTTTAAAAATTAACTTTTGGGCTTCCCTGGTGGCGCACTGATTGAGAGTCCGCCTGCCGATGCAGGGGACGCGGGTTCGTGCCCCGGTCCGGGAGGATCCCGCATGCCGTGGAGCGGCTGGGCCCGTGAGCCATGGCCGCTGAGCCTGCGCATCAGGAGCCTGTGCTCCGTGATGGGAGAGGCCACAGTAGTGAGAGGCCCGCGTACCGCAAAAAAAAATAATAAAAATAAATAAATAAATAAAATTAACTTATAATTTCTTCTATCACAAAATTTTGGGATAGATATTCCAAAATGATAGGGATCTTCCAATTTAGAAGAGTTGGATCCAGAATATTTAACTGCCCCCCTCCATCAAAACCCCCAAATTACTAGAACTATCCCAGCCTGCACTGAGAAGATTTGCATATTCTGGGGGTAAACAGTCCATGATAAAAATTTATTCAATATGGGACAACAAATGTTATTTCATCTCTTCACATATTCATTCATTCTACACTTAACACTCCTAACTTTCGTTCATTAATTTGCCGAATGTTCTATGTCTCCTTGTACTTAATACATGCAAACCAGATTTTCACTTTCCTCTGAGGAAACCTCCAGTAGTCTTAAATGTTTTCATTGATAATGTGAAAATGAAAGTGTGCCTTTCCATTTGACATGAGTAAGTGTGGATTTTGTACAGCAAGATGCAAATTAATTTTATGTCCTGTAGGAATAAACATCAAAAGTCATAAAGACTAGGTGAGAGCTTCTAGTCTTGGGCAATGTGTCTTATGAAGGCTGAAGAAAAATCATTTCCAGTGTTCAACGTTCATTATATGTTTCATCAAGTGCTACCTCCTCACCTCTAATCCATCCAACAACTCTAAAAAGTCAGTATTATTAGTCTCACTTATCAGATGAGAAAACAAAGGCCAAGTCAACATTTCAATTCAGATTGCTTGTTTGTTTGTTTGTTTCTCCTGAATCCAATTTTGTTCTCCTTTCCCTGTGCCAGGCTGCCTCCCTAACATCATAAATTGTCTTCTGCAGCTTCAGCTTTCCCAAGCATGGAGCCTTTATTTATTTTATCTGTTACCACTAATAACAATAGTTAAAAAAAATAAACCAATATGCGATGAGAGTGTGAAAAGTAAACATGGTAATTAGGCAACATCATAATGAAGTTAATTATTGCCTTGATGACTAGGGTGTCTTGTGTACAATAGTTAAGACAGCATAAGCGTCATATCAGGAAGCAGTACTTCTGCACACGAGGCAACGTTCATCCTATGAGTGTATCAGTGGAAAACGAGCAAGTTCTGGATTCACTGGTGCCACACAAATAATTTTACCCAGTGCTGCTATTTTCACAGGGCTTTCTCTTCCATTACTTCATTATATCCCAAAACTTCCCTTTGAGGCAGATGTATTAAACCCCCGAGTTGTCAGTGTTTGGTTTTATAAGTCAGTGTCATTGCCTGATCTGTCAACAGCCAGATTCCTGATTCCAAGACCAATTCCTAGACGGCATTTATGCATCCTGTATTCGACAGGAAGTTCCAGAAGTGCTCAAGAATCAGATGCCAAGTATTCCTGTACAATAATTGGATATTTGTTAAAATTCATCTGAATTATGTTGCTCATGGCATCTTCCCCAGGTTTAAATTTTATGCCACTCCAGTGCACCCAGTGTAATCATGAGGGACTAGATTAGACCCTTTTTTATTTTTATTTTTATTTTTGCGGTACGCAGGCCTCTCACTGTTGTGGCCTCTCCCGTTGCGGAGCACAGGCTCCGGACGCGCAGGCTCAGCAGCCATGGCTCACGGGCCCAGCCGCTCCGCTGCATGTGGGATCTTCCTGGACCGGGGCACGAACCCGTGTCCCCTGCATCTGCAGGCGGGCTCTCAACCACTGCGCCACCAGGGAAGCCCTAGATTAGACCCTTTTTTATTCCTACCTTGCATTATTATTAAATGTAGGGAAATACATACCTCCAGTAACAATCAGCCTCATTTGCTTTTGCACCGTCTCTTTTGTTGTGCTGTTACATTTCATCTGAATGCTTCATCTAAGAAGGGACCCGAGTTTGATGCTTGTCTTAGTTACAGTTTCATTCTTTTTGTTCCGGTGGCTTTTAAAAATGTGTGTCCAGTTCCAGTCAAGGCTAGTTTCCCTGACTATGATTTGTGTAACCTCAGCAGTTAACCCAGAGGATTACGAACACCTCCTATGCCTTTCTCCCCAACCTGAAAACGTCCGCCAATGCAGAGAAACAGTAGCTAGGTAAAAGTGGATGGATTTGCATAATTTGGTTTTCTAAGTGCAGAGTGTTCATTTTTAACTTACATTGGTTTTGCTTTGTTGACAACCCCCTTTTCAGAGAAAAATGCATCCCATGTTTTTCCCCTCCATCCTGGTCCCTGACAGCTGATACTTCAGATGTGTGTATTTCTTTATCCAAACAGATGAGAAACCATCCCAGCCTTCTTCTATCAAAATACAACTTTCTGTATTAGGCAGTTTCTCACATTTTCCAATTTGACTTCTGTATAGAACTGTAGCTGGAGACGGTAATGAGTTTGCCATAGCAGTTTCAGGCTTCTGTACTCTATACATCCTGTTCTATCCATGCACAATAATTAAGGTTATTAATGAGGGACTGAATTAGTAGAAAAACAGTATACTGAGCCACTGTGATTTGCTTGACATAGGTTACTAATCATACATTATATAACATTTGCAGCCTCCTTGGGTTCTGGAATAGAAGCCATGGTGGCAAAGAGCATTGTGATCAAATCCAAACTAATGAAGTAACATCTGGAGCTTGGCAGGGGATACAAAGGAAGGTGTTGTTATTGTGAGTGCCATAGTATTGTTCTTTACCATTTTAGGATGTATTGAAATGCATAAGTAATAACCGTATTTGCATTTATATAAAAACGCTCCAACCAAGTCCCAGCTCATTTGAAAAGGCAAGACTGGGAGGTGAAAATCATAAATCCGGGTGTCCTGAAACAACATTCTTTAGGGAAGGAGACTTTTTTTTTTCTCTGTGCAGCAGGTTCAAATCCATAATAAGACAGATTAGAATCTGAGCAACTCAAGATTGATAGGGTATATAGTTCATACTAAATGGCTTTGAAGAAATGGATCTACTTTTCAAGGCAAGACCTCTGAATTCCTGTTGGGACATTCTCAAAATCTCACCCACGGCTTGAAAGGCCACCTGGGTGCGTTTTGCAAAAGGAGTTTGGTTTTGCCTTAGATAGCTTTGGATTTGCATTGGTTCGCTTTCCTGAAGTGACTGCTTTAGAATGGAAGCAGGCAGACCCGGATGGGCAAAAGAAAAATTCTCCAAGAATGTTATAAGCTGAAGACAGCCTAGGCCAGAGCAAGGGATTTGGAAATTGAAACAGGCTGAGGAGGCCCCCGAAGACTTTTAGGAAAGTATGAGCGTGTTAGTCAACCTGGGCTGCCATCACAAAACACTGTGGACTGGGTACCTTGGACAACAGAAATGAATTTTCTCACAGTTCTAGAGGCTGGAAAGTTCAGGATCAAGGTTCTGGCAGATATGATTCCTGGTGAGGGCTCTCTTCCTGGTACTAGCTTGCTGTGTGGTCACATGACCTCTTCTTGGTGCAGACACCGTAGGAGGGGAGGGGCAAGCAAGCTTTCCAGTGCCTCTTCTTAGAAGGACACTAATCCTGTTAGGAGGACTCCATCCTCATGACCTCTTCTGATCTTAATAATCTCCCAAAGATTATCATCATCACGTCAATGATGATGAAGCCCTGGTAGTACTTCCACATATGAATTTGTGGGGACACAATTCAGTTCACAGCCATGAGTGAGCCTGTGTGCCAAGTGCCAAGTTGGTCATGTGTTTTCATTTCAGTCCACTCTGTTCCATTTCATTCTATTTCAACCCATTCTATTGTACTCCAGTCCACACTATTCCATTCCATTCCACTCTATTTCAACAAATGCCTCCTTGAGATCCACCTATGAACCCAGCAAACTGTTTTATTTGACTCCCTCATTTTTCCTTCTATCCTTTCCCTTCCTATCTGATTCCTTTTGACGACCAAGAGCAATTCCTTTGTTTTCTCCCTAATTTCCCTCCCTCTCTCCAGTTCCAACTCCCTTGGGGAAGCACTGGGAAAGCTTTGTCCAACAAATTAAACTCTGCTTCTGACGTTCCATACGGCCTCAGAGAAGTCACCTGAACTCTAAGTTGTTGTGCTGCCGGCAGTCAGTGGGGATGCCAACAGTGATAATACTTCACGAAACAGGGTTGTTGTGTGTATTAGGGATGTCTCAGAACAAGGAGCTTAGTACCTGGTATCAGGCATTACCATGATAAACAAGATATGACCATCTTATCCTGAGGATTTCTTGGCCCAGTGTGGGAAGCAGCTATGTGAGAAGATGAATCTATTGGGTCAACCCTGGTGCTCTGAAGTCAGCCTGTGTGAATTTAAACGCTGACTCTATCCCAGGCTTTCATGGGCAAATGACTTAGCCCCTCTAAGCTTCCACTTCTCATCTAAAAAATAAGATGATATTAGTAGCCACTTTATAGAGTTTGAGAGAGGAGTAAATGAGTGTTTGGTTTGGAGTACATACTCTAAATATTACCTAATATTATTATTATGAAAAAATTCATAATGTGGTAAGTGATGCAGTTATTGAGTCTTTCTCAAAGTATTCAAAGATGAATACCAGTCTCTGCTCTCATGGAATTCAGTGTCACAGACGAGACAGGCACTATACACTTGTAACTGTGGTAATGACCATGAAGCAGAGATCTCTGTCGCTATGGAGGCTGTGTAAAGGGAGCACTGAGATTTGGGTGGGGGGGTCCTGGACTTAAGGCGGAGCTATGAAACAGATGGACTCTGGGTATCTTAGGATCCCCTCAATTTGCCAGCAATCAGGGAAAAGCCAGGACAAAAAAAAGCCAAGAAGGATCTGTTTCTTTGGAATGTTGCTGGACAGAATCTAGGCTTCATTATAAGCAACAAAAACGAAAACAAAATGAAATAGCATAGACCTCAAGTACCTGGATTATACTGTGCCAGTGTTGTTTTCAACCCAAGAAGAATGTGTTTCTCCAGAAAAAACTTGATCATGAGAGCAAATATTAGGAGGTGGTCTTGGTCATGCCCTGATAGTAAACAGTTAGGCTACCACTGTTCATTTTCCTCCCAAGGTGTTAAAAATCGATGCTAATGATGAAACACTTTGTGAGGTGATGATTTTAGAAAATCCCTGTTGAAAACAAATGCAGGGGCAAAGTGTGCTCTGTGCCAGAGTTGTGTGTGCTCCTTAGAAAGACGATCTATTCCCTGCAGAGAAAGGAAAGAATTAGAAATGATAACCACTTTTTAAATACATCAGCTTGCTCATGTGTCAGTGGTAGTGTATTTTTTTTTTTATCAGCTTTTCAGCCAAAGCTTCATTTGATTTGTGCAGGGAGGTGTATAATGGGGGAGGCCAGTGAGCTGATTTTTATAGAGTCCGTTTGTAGCTTAAACAAAGATGGGGGATTTGGAGGATAAAGGCGGCCTGAAATATAGCAGATTATGCAGCTTTATTTTCCAGAGATTTGCTAATTCCCCTCCTCCCCCTCCTGCTCTCTGACTGAGCTAGTGGCTTTGTATTTTTTCTTTCAGTTGCCATTCAAAGAGAAAATGGTAAGTTTTCAACTTGAATTTCAGACAGAATTCCATGTAACCCAGCTCTGTTACCTTTGCCCATCCTCTGTAAACAAATACATGTCACCTTTAAACCATGTAGCCTTATGATAAATAATAAGATAAATAAAGGCTGAACTTATAAAGCCTCTTTTAATATGAGAAACAGAATTCGTAGCATAAGCAGAGAGGGCTAGAGGGTTTGTGTTTGTGTTTTTAACGTGAAAGATGAAGTTTGCTTTGAAATCTGAAACAATCTGACATACAATAAGAAAAGGGAAGCGCTTGAATTTTCAGTGAGGCGATGACTTTCTCCTTTTCTGTGTAATTCAGGGGCTTTTCTGTATTTTTAAGATCTGGCTGCTGATGGCATGGACCAGCTCTCACGCATTAGCAGACCATAGGTCCAAATCCGAGTCCTTCCAATAAAAAAAAAGATCTCATTTGATTTTTAAATGTGGCTTTAATTTCTTGACGGGGTTTAGCACTTTATTTGCATGCAAGCTGCTGGGGTAAAAAGTCCTGCAGAGCCTCATTTGAGAACTCTTATTCCTTTCCTTGACTTGTCAGTGAGATCATCACTTTCTCTCATTTAGTCATTTAACAAATATTTATTGTGCTGTCATCTTGTGCGAAGCCTGTATCCCCATTGAGGGATACAGGGATGCACGTGATCATGTGATAGGCATGTGATCATGTGATATGACCTCTGCCCTCCAAAGGAGGCCACTCTAGTGGTACCCCTTGGAGACTGAGGTACCAGGATATTTTCATGTTGCATCAGCTAGAAATTACATCAGTATGAAATATGAAGGATAGACACATTACATTAGTTACTGTACTATGTGACAATGATGCTTACATTGTAAATACATCATTAACTATTAGTTATGTAGTCAATGTACATATAGTTTATGCAGACTTAATTTATATATATATCATTGACTGTCATGAAAATGTCCATGTAAGCAAAACAACATTATGTTTTTTCCCTTCTTACCTTGCTGGTTTTTGAGTACATATTTGGTGTGCGTATTCATGCTTTGCCTGATACTGTACTGAATCGTTTAATTCTTTCTCTTCCTCTCCCTCTCCTTTCATGTACTAAAATGCAAAGTTTTTGGGTAAACTGATTTCTTTACGCCTCTTAATGGAAGGTGCCACTTCTCATATGCCTTCCTGCATGACGAATTTGCCCTGTCTCAGCTGCCAGGTTTTCCCTTGATCTTCTATTCAAACAAATTTGATTGTTTATTCCTTTTTTCCCCATATTTTGCCATGCTTCTTTTCCTCCTCTCCCACCCATATCCTGTCTCGTTTTTCCTTTAATTAAACTCCCTCATCCTCACGTGCAGAATTAAGCAACAAACACAACATTCTGAAATCCATAGAGCACTCGATTCCCCACAGGGGAAATCTTTGCTCATTCTCCAGCAGGATGTCGTAAGATGGGTATCATCTGTCAGTGGCCCATCCTATAGCTTTGGGACTGTTTAGAAAAAAGTCTTTCTGGACTGGGAGCTTGGGATTAGCAGAGGCAAACTATTATATATAAGATGGATAAACAAGAAGGTCCTACTGTATAGCACAGGGAACTATATTCTATATCCTGTGATAAACCATGATGGCAAAGAATATGAAAAGGAATATACGTATATGTATAACTGAGTCACTTTGCTGCACAGCAGAAATTGAACACAACATTGTAAATCAACTACACCTGAATAAAATTTAAAAAAAAGAAATAAACCTTCCTGAGCTCCCATTTACTTCTCTATAAAACTTGGGCTAGGTAATAATCAGGGCTCCTTCTCACAATAACATTCTATCATTATACGTTCATCCGTTTTACTAAGTAGGATCTGCCTTCACTTTGAAAAGCAAAACGAAGAAATGAAAAATGAAAACTTACCCAAACTTGGGAAATTGGGGTGTTTAATGTTAGGACAGGAAGAGTGGGCTGCTAGATAAGCATTAGCTTGTGGGAGATATAAGAAAAGAGGCCTTGGGTATTAGTAGGGCAAAACAAATATTTCATAAGATGCCGTAAGCTATCTCTCTTTAAAAGCAAAGTGGTATCTCTTGTGTTTGAAGAATAATTCAGAGTACAGGAGGGGAAAAGTTCGGTGAGGAGTGCCTTGGACAAAGGGGTTCTGAGCCACGTTTTGACTGCTTTTCCCACGCCCTGGTCATCTGAGTTCACTGAGAGTGATGTGGACTCTGCCCTGACCTGCACGCGGGCTCCATGGACAGAGACAACCTCTGGCCTGGCTTTCTATCTCTGTCACCCCAGTACACCAGCTTTTTGGTTTGGAAATTGCCAAGGTGATTTCTCTGCAGAATAGAGCCTCTGCTGTTCTTCCCCTGGGGACACCGTCTGTAACACTGCCCTTTTTGTTCCAAATCCTGGTGGCCTGGTGTTCTGCATCCTCTTTGAGTCAATGAATTAGGAATCTGTGCCCCTGGGAGCATCTATCTTACTGGCTCTGCTTCTAAGTTACCCCAAGAGGAAACTGAGCACCCTCGCCCACCATTTAAATGTGTTTCGGTTGATTTATCAATCTGTGCAGTTACTTGTGAAAGAACTTGCCATCAAACTAGCATAATTAGGCCATTTTTCTAAAGCAACATGACCACATTATTGTGAACATTGTTAAAAAATAATTATACACATACACCTGTAATGTACCCTATGCAATTTGTGTGTTCCAGGTTTCTTACTGTTAGGAGCTATTTAAAGCTTTTGAAAGACATCCAGTCTTTTCTGGAAAATGTGCAAAGATGGATTTTGGCACTGTTTTTTCATCTGCTGAATATTTTTCTCTTTCTTTGCTTTAATCCTGACCGACATTCAAAGACACCCTAAACAGCCATCGAACACACGTTATCAGTAATGACTGTTTGGTTGTAAGTGACCCACAGGCTGGTCTTCCTTCCCCTTAAAGCCTTCCTTGTAGATAGTATCATGTGATTCCTCTAAGGCCCGTTAAATAGCTTTTCATTGTTAGCACTTTACTTAATTGAAACTAACATTTCCTGGCTGCTGTGTAGTTGACCAATGGTGGACTCCAGATACTAATTTGGATTTGAACAAACTCAAGGAGCTTCATTCTGGTGCTGCAGTTTTTTCTCATCCTTCTTGCCCCCAGTTATTTTGCATTTGTTAAAATATAAATGTATTCACTGAGCACCTGCCTGTACTTGGTGCTTTCATAGGTACCATGGCATGTCATCTTCACCATCACCCTACTAGTTTGGAATTGTAGGTATTCATCAGGTGAGGACCCAAAACTCAAAGAGGTTAGATCACTTGTCCTAGGCCACGCAGCAGGTGAGTGGGAGGACTGAGTTCAAATTCAAGGTTTTTTACTCCTAAACTCAGTGTTTGCTTAACTAAGCTATATACACTAAATAATAGTATGGGACATGTTTTCAGATGGTCATTGAATGAATAGATTTAATTTAACAGGCATTTATTTTAGTTTAGATTGGAAAATTACTAGTTTATCACTCTTTAAGATAGAAGTTTGAAAATTCATTTTTAAATGAAATTTTAGACTCAAAGGCAGGCAGAGCAGTGGGAAAGCTTTATAATGGAAAACGAGAAAGTTTCACGTCTGCCCTGATGAGAGGCTCTTGTCCTGGGGAAGCTGGAGGAAGGCTAACTAGAAGTGGGGCATCCTATGTAATTGGTTAGGGGTGCATATGTGGCTTTCTTTGGTTGCTCCTAAGTTGGAAGTGGGGACAAAACCTAATCAGCAATCAGATAATTAGTTATTAATCAAGTCCTGGCCAGTTTAAACCAATTGTTACAGAAGTTATTGCTTAGCTTTCTGGATTGTCGCTAGAGAGAGCAATCGGGCTTCCTGCAAGTCTGGCTTACAGCAGGCTGGCTTCCTGGGTTGTTCATTGCAGTTAAGGGTTGGGTTCCCAGGCAGGTTGTTGCAGTTTGTGGGTCAAAGTTCTATTTTTATAAATAGTCTGGCTATTGTCTATTCATGTATTGTTTTTCTCTCTCTCCCCTCCCTCCCCCGCTTCTCTATCTTCCATCCAGGTAGATAGATTTAGATATTTTATGTAGTAATTGCTCCCCATTACTAATAACTCAAGTGCATGCCAGTGAATAGGTAGCAGTAAACTTGAATTCTCCAAGAAGCTGTTCTGCTTCTCCTACATGTGGACAGGCAGTAGCAAAAGACAGAACAGGACAAGTCCTTATTGAAATCGGAGTTTATGATTTCTCAGACAGAGTAAACAGACCTCAGGCTTCTCCTGATTCTACCCATGACATGTGGTGTCACCATCCGCAAATCACTTTATGTCTCTGGGTTTCCCTTCCTGTGTCTCTAAGATAAAAGTCTTAATACGTGTCAGTTCACTAAGTGACAAGAGCAACATGTACATGCATTGGGCACTACCTCCTCAGTGCTCACCCATCTCTTGGGAAAAATTCTCTATGACTTCTTTAATTATTCATTATGCAACATTTTTGAGTCTCAAATGCCAAATTTGCAGAGGGAGGGGGTGGACTCAGATTTGTATTCAGTCTCTCCTCATCATAATTTGGGTTTTCTAAACATTGGAATGGGGAGAATCTAAAATGTTTTCAAGTGTACAGCGAAGTGATTCAGCTATACATACATATATATCTATCTATTCTTTTTCAGGTTCTTTTCAGGTTCTTTTCCCTTATAGGTTATTACAAGACATTGAGTATAGTTCACAGCCCTGAGGAGTATACAGAGAGGCAAATCTTCAATAACTACCTAGTTGCCAGCACTAAGTGGATTTCCCCTGCACTCCTGTGCCCACAAATCCCCTTGCTTCCGATGCAGCCCTATTACTCATACCACTTCTTAGTGTTGTAGCATAGATATCCCAATGTCACGGCAAACGATGCGCTTCACACCCTATTGGTCATTTTCTTCACATTTGTTAAGAACTTTTATAACAAGCGATAGGCCAGAAAACTGACCAGAGGTGGACTTTGGGTTATTAACCTAATGTTTCACATTTAAATTTATTGCTCTCAGAACAAGCCCCTTAAAGAACATTTGCAATATTTGCATGATGAGAATTATTTTATCCATTCATTTATTTACCTACAGTCTTTGACTGCACTGTGCTGGGCACCATCCTAGGCATTGAGGATATAGCAGTAGATGACTGCATGAAAGATTCTAACTTTATGACACTTTCATTTGAGTGGGGGAAAAACAGCCTATCTCAAAATATCTTAGTCCTGTTTCGAGTCATAGAAAATGCCATGGACAAAAGAGGTAGCCAGTAGGGAGGGAGCTGTGTGTGATGGTGTTGCTCCTTATTACAGGTGGTCAGGGAAGGACTCCTGGACTCATTGGCATTTTGGCAGAGAAAGAAAATGAGTCATGGGGACCTGAGTAAAGAGCCTTTCAGGCAAGACAAAAGGAAATTCAGGGTCCTGAGGACAGGGCCGAAAGAAGACCGTTTGAAGGTATAGGATGAGGCAGCTTCACGGGTGGCAGGGAGAGAAGGCCAGGTTATTATAATACTTTATTCTCAGATATCCTTTTCCCCCAAATTTTGTCAGTACCATATGGCATGATGAGGGCCAAAGCTGAGATTGAAAACACTGTTCATCTCACAGAGGATATACTGGGCCATGTGCTTAGGGTGTAGAGGAGACAACATTCTATCTGGGTCTTTTTTTTTAAACATCTTTATTAGAGTGTAATTGCTTTACAATGGTGTGTTAGTTTCTGCTTTATAACAAAGTGAATCAGTTATACGTATACATATGTTCCCATATCTCTTCCCTCTTGCGTCTCCCTCCCTCCCACCCTCCCTATCCCACCCCTCTAGGTGGTCACAAAGCACTGAGCTGTTCTCCCTGTGCTATGTGGCTGCTTCCCACTAGCTATCTATTTTACATTTGGTAGTGTATATATGTCCATGCCACTCTCTCACTTCATCCCAGCTTATCCTTCCCCCACCCCGTGTCCTCAAGTCCATTCTCTGGTAGGTCTGCATCTTTATTCCCATCTTTCCCCTAGGTTCTTCATGACCACTTTTTTTTTTTTTTTTTTAGATTCCATATATATGTGTTAGCATATGGTATTTGTTATTTGTTTTTCTCTTTCTGACTTATTTCACTCTGTATGACAGACTCTAGGTCCATCCACCTCACTAGAAATAACTCAATTTCATTTCTTTTTATGGCTGAGTAATATTCCATTGTATATATGTGCCACATCTTCTTTATCCATTCATCTGTTGATGGACACTTAGGTTGCTTCCATGTCCTGGCTATTGTAAATAGAGCTGCAATGAACATTTTGGTACATGACTCTTTTTGAATTATGGTTTTCTCAGGGTATATACCCAGTAGTGGGATTGCTGGGTCGTATGGTATCCATCTGGGTCTTGAAGGATAAATATTTCTTGAAATGGACATCCCTTCTGAGGCTAGCCCTTTAAAAATGTTTATTTAATAGACATTTTGCTATATTGTAGAATCACAGAATAGAGAACTAAAGGATCTGAGAGAACAGATTCAACTTTCACATATTCTGGCCGAGAGGCAGTATAGCATGATGGTTAAGAGTGTGGGTTGGAATCTTAGTTGACCTCACTATAGGACCCTGCCTTGGGCACATTACTTTCTATACCTTACTTTTGTCATCTGTAAAACGGGGTTGCTAAACATACCTCGTTTATAAGGTTGTTGAGAAGATTCTATGAGATAAATTGCAAAAGTGCTTTTAGAAAAGTAACCGAGACATAATAAGAAAGCTTTCAACAAGTAGTAGCTATTGCTATGATACAGAAACTGAGAAACAGAGAAGTTAATTAATTTGCCTACCATCTCACGGGTAATTACTGACAGACTTGGATTAGAACCCCAATCTTTCACTTTCTAGTCCAGGAGTCTCTCCTTGACATGACATTTCCTTCTATCTTGAACTAGTTTATGTTGTTTTAATTTTTTATCAAAACAAAACAGAAATGAAGGTAAGCTTTTTTTCTCACTTCGCAGAGCCATGGTTCACAACTTAGGAAATGAATGCGATTAATTCCTACTTTATCTCCAGTTCCCTAAAATTCTTTGAAGCTACCTCCAAAGGTCACTGTGCCTTCACTCTCTAGCCTTTTGGCTTAGACCATCTAGAAGCTGACTCTACCGCAGCCCAGCCCTATCAAGGGAGAAATTGCAGAGTTTCAGGGACAAAATAAGACGAGAAGCCTTCCACTGTGGGTGGGTTTGGTGTGAGCTGTCTTTATGATGTAAGGTACTTTTATCTATGACAGAGTAGTGAGCTTCACAATTTAGGTTTGCTAATCCATATATTACGGAAACTTGTGTGTGCAATAATCTTGCCCTTTTCAGCCTCAGATTTTCATGTGGATGGGCTGAACTTTAGAGAGTCCAGGGGGAAATTAAAAATATATATTGATGCTAATTCTTATCAACTGTTTAATCAAGAATTCTAATTGAGTTAATCTAGAGATTTAAAAAAATAAGGGAACCAGAATTCTATCAAGGAAGTGGATAGTTTTTCAGCAAAAGTCACCTCTTAATCATGGAGCAAGTACAGGATTTAAAAGCCAAATGTAAAAATTTGGGGCCCTTATCTGCTGTTTTGGATTATTTGTCCATTTGCTCCAGATATCAATGTGGATAATTGAGAATTGACTCTCATTAACTTGCATTTCTTTTAGTGCCTGTTTGTGGACCTTTGTAGTCACCCTTGTGGGAGGGAGGCGCAAATCAAGAGATAAGGGCCATTGATCTACTTTTAATTTTGCAAAAAGTCCAAGCCTGCACGTACTTAGTCGTTTGAGGACAGTTTTATCAGCAGTTTAAAAATGATATTATGCAGACTAATTATGTAAATGGCCAGAAGACAGAGTTTTGGAATAAGGGAACTTAGCTTTTGTCATCTTTAGCTACCGTTCAGTGCCAAATTCCCTCCCTAACTTGCCTGAAAAGTGCCTTGAATTTGGGCTTCCAGACCTTGACCAATGGAGAGCTTCCCATCTCTTGGATCAGCCCAGGTGATCTTTGGGTTGGCTTAAGAAGTTCTTCCGTGTATTGAGAAGAATCTCACCTCTTTCTCATTTATACCCATTAAATAAGATTATGAATTCAAAGATCTTGGTCCTTTGTTGAAAAGTGGTAATTCCTTAGTAAATATTAATTATTATTAGCATTACTATTTTCGTCTTGCAACTAGTACAAGAAAGGTAGTGTTACATAAATTAAAATACATTTGTATTGTTTATTCCCGAAAGGTATGGTTAAAGCTGCCTTATGAAGTCAGTGCGGATCTGATAAAGCCGAGACCTATTTGACCTAGATGAGCTGAGTTTTGGTGGTTACCATGATGCTAATAGTTAAGAGCTGAACTCTGTCTCTGGACACAGAGATGTGAGTTTTAATCCAGATGTTTCAGCTAGAGAAACAGAACCAGTAGGAGATATACATTAGGCAATTCATTGCAAGGAATTGTCTTACGTGATTGTGGGGGGCTGGCTAGGCAAATCCAAAAATTTCAGGGTGGGCCCACTGGGAAGGGCAGGCTGGCACTCTCAGGCGTGAGCTGATGCCACAGTCACAGGTGGAACTTCTTCCTCGGGGTGGGGGTGGGGCGGGTATGAGCTCTGTTCTTCAGACCTTTCAACTGATAGGATCAGGCCTACCAAACCTGTCCAGGGCAATCTCCTTTAAAGTCAACTGATGATGGCCTTTACTCCCATCTGCAGAATACCTTCCCAGGGCCAACTAAATTAGTGTTTGATTGGATTACTGGGGGTTAGAGTCTAACCAAATGAATACAGAAAACTGGCCGTCACACCAGGCTCCACATTTGACTCCATACGACCTCGAGGGAGCTGTTGAACTCCTCTGTGCTTAATTTTTCTCATCATAACAGTTGGAGTTTAATGAATTATAAGAAGATAGATATTTAAATTGACCTTTGATTATGCTTAAAATAGTCCCTAGGATCTGGTTGGTTTCTTGCTTCAGGTTGTTTTGTATCACTGAGCTTCAGTTTCCTCATCCATAAAATGGGGAGAGCAATACTATCTACCCACTACAACAATACTATCTACCTTACAACAACCCACTAGTGTTGTTGTAAGGAGTGAAGGGGAGATTGAATTTCAAATTACTGGCAAATTATAATTACAGTCAACACTTAGGGAACCTTTACTCTGGGCAGATGTTGTTAAATACATTACCTGTATTACCTCATTTAAGAGCTACAGTAACTATTACTCATAGTAACATTAATAACTCTAAATATAAATATAATCATTTTAGTGGAGAAAATTTACTAAAACCTCAATGGGCCAGGAGCAAGAAGGGTGGGATTTGAGACACTTCGGCATTTTCAAAGGGAT
The DNA here is from genome assembly GCF_003676395.1 of Aethalodelphis obliquidens. NCBI lineage: Eukaryota > Metazoa > Chordata > Mammalia > Artiodactyla > Delphinidae > Aethalodelphis > Aethalodelphis obliquidens. The sequence continues at coordinate 32,219,949 of NW_020837950.1, forward strand.
CAATGGGATGGATGATGGAGAACATATATATATATATATATATATATATATATATATATATATATAAAATTATAAATTTATAATAAATTATAATTTATAATAAATTATAATTTATTTATTATCTCTTTATCTATCTGTATTTAGTGTATGCTTTATTTTTCATCAATCTATTCCCTTTTTTAAGCCACTTTATTGAGGTTAATTGACATATAAAAAGTTGTACGTAATTAATTTTTATGATTTGATGAGTTTGGAGGAAAGGATATACCCATGAAACCATCACCACAATGTATGCCATAAACATGTCTGTCACTTCCAGAAATTTTCTCCTGCCCTCTTTATTTTTTGTTATTATTATTTGTTTGGGGAGATAAGAACACTTAACATAAGATCTATCTTCTTAGCAAACTTTTAAGTATACAATTCAGTATTGTTAATTACAGGCACTGTGCTGATCTCTAGGGCTTATTCATGTTGCATAGTTGAAACCTAGGACCCCTTGAGAATGAGGTTTATTTTTAAGTTATTTTTTATGCTACAGAAGGCATTATCAAAGAACAAAGGGCTAAAGGGATACTCATTTTCTCTGGAACTAACATGATGGAAATAAAATTATTTTGACTTTATTGACCTTATGGATATATTTTTTCAAGCTAAGAAACTCCCCATGGTTCTCTGTAGGCATTTCCTTTGTAATTGAAAAGCATGGCTCCCTTTAGCTGACCACATCTTCTGCTGAAGACCATGTCTTCTGCCTTCTCTAAAGGAGTAATCCACAAACTTGAAACTAACAAAGCCATTATGTAAGAATTGACTAAAACAGTTGAATCATGTTTATGTCAAGAAAAAAGAAATTGGGGAAAACCAAACAATTCACAAAGGCTGTTTAACAACAGATTGGCTGCTCTGTATAAAATCTTTTTTTTTTTCCTTTTGCATTTACTCATAACCTTTCTTATTACAGGTTCTTCCCTCTTACATACCTACTTATTTTCAGTTTCAATTTGCACAGTTTTCTTCAATATACAAACATTACGTTCTGGAAATGTGCATGGTAGGATGTGGCAGTTTAAGCTCTGTAAAGTGTCACTGGAATCAACACAAGTGGTCTACGGATATTCTTTTAAGAGCAGTAGATACATGTTTGTTATCCATTACTGCCGTATTTCCGAGAGAATGTTCTGGGGAGCACAAGTTCCATGGCATGCCGATAAATAGGTGCTACACAAAAAATTCTATCCATGATAAGGTAAGTTTGGGAAAGGCTGATTTTCACAAATTATGCAGTACCTCATCTAGCTTTTCATATGTGGATTTGTCACGAATCTCTAGGATGGAGAGAAAGTATTCAATGATTCCTCAATTAAGTAGATCATGCCCATCCTTTTTGTTTGTTTTCTTCCCTCAAGGGATGATGATCTGCAGGATATACTTGCAGAAATAATAGTATAGCCATTAGGTCAATGACTATACATATCCAGATTGGCTGCCTCACATATGCAGATCTCAATTTTTGCCCATGTGTCTTACGTCTAAAGATAACAGCAAGAGTGAAAGTTGTCAGAATAACATTTGGTTTAAAGCCATTTAAAACTCTTAGACTCAATCTTATTTTGAAAATTCTTTTAAACTCTTTTCATTTTTCCCTTTCATTGAATTAGACAGCTTATTAAGTGGATTGAAGGATATACACACATACATACATGTATGTAAAATCATATTTGTTACATATACATAGTTATATATTAAAGAATTTCCCTTCTAGATTGGCGATTCCTTGAGGACAGACTTCATGTACTGTTTTCCTCCATTTCTTCTATTTCCCTGGTAGCTGGTACAACACTCAGCACCCAGAAGAAGCTGAATAAATAATTCTCCAGTAGGAAGATGAATTGCACCAGTACCAACACACACACCCCCCTCCGATAATACCTTTATCAGTTTTTTGTTTTTTTTCCAGAGGGAACAATGCTTCTTACTTGCATTTTAAAACTTACCTGGATATCTTTATTAATCCCCCCCAGGGTTCCACATTTCACAAGATTTTTGTCTACCCAACTGCATTTATTACATAACAATGAACTTGTTTTCCCATTGTTTGCTGTTGAAAGATAGAGCTTCTGATTGCAGGAGATAAGCACTGCTATCATACTGTTTGTAAATTCCTGCTTAAAGCAAAGAAACTTGATATTTTAGTTAATCTTGGCAGCTGTATTTTGGGGGGAAACATGATGTTTTAGGAACTTTGAGCCTTGGAGGCCCCCATTACCACTTTTAGGAATATTTAAAGGGGACAGAAGTACGAGATGTCACTGACATGATAATTTGGGCAAAATGCCAAGAAACACAATCGGTTCACCGAGGAGGGAAGTGTTTATCAAATAAGACATTGGGATATAATAGAAACATAGTAGGAAATGAATGCAAGATGAGCACATGGAGTCATTGTTCAGTTGCAGGGCTGTGAGGCAGCTAAATGCCCAGGCATGGAGAAATACAGAAGGCTTTCTGGTATGATTATTAAGATTCTTAAAGTATGAGTATTAATCATAGTTTGGCATCATTTCTCTTCCTCTGGGAAAACTTCCCTGCCAGTGTAAGCAAGTCAATGAATAATGACTCAATATGCAGCTATTTGCATCACCCACGACTTCTCCGGAATGCATCTCACGTGCACAGGGGAGGGGGTGGGGGTCTGGGTATGCTTTGTATTCAAGGTAACAATCCAGTTTTCTCCATCAACATCCAGTTAACCAGGCCTGCATTTTCTGGCTTGTAGAATAACCACAGCTATTGTTTCTTGTGCTGAGTCATCTCCTGATCACCTATTTCTAGTCCCAGTAGAAAGGAAACTGGGAAAGAGAGAGAAGTGAATCTGGTCGTCGTTATGACTATTGTTATCATTATTATTTACCATCAGCTTTGGCAAAAAATGAAACAACTCAAGTTATTAACTACGGTTTGGTCTTATCATTAGCCTTCCCTTTCTCCACACTAATGTAACCATCCATAACTTTGAATAATTTGAATAATCAAGAAACATCTAGTATGTACTTGTAGGCAGATAGGGGGAGGGCAGAGAGCTTTTCTTGGATCTGTTTCTTCTCCCTTGCCTTTAGCTCAAAATAATCCTTATGTGTAAGGGTCATATTTGGGGGTGGCAGATTCTGTTACCCTTCAAATGTGACTCCCAAAAAACTAAAGGGACCCAGCCATTAACTCTGTTTTCCATGAGCTAAGGGAGTTGTGATTGGATGCCATACCTGCCAATCAATCTTCCCAGAAGAGGTTATAAAAAGGTGTCAAACAACCCCTACCACATTGCAATGCACCCATGTTCTTTGTGGCAGACTCCTGCTTGTGGGTAGAAGAAACTTAGTCATTGCACCCATCCCACAAAGAAAATAAAGTGGAGGAAGTCCTCCTAATATGAGAGAGAGAGAGTGTGTGAATCAAAGAGAGAAACTTCACACACACATGTGGTAATATGTGAAAGTCAGATGATGTTTTTGTTTTTGATATCATTTTATTAATAAAGGAAATAATGGGTAGGAGAATAACCGTCTGTCTGGTCACACATTTCTGACTCTTGGAGTCTTAAATTTTTATCTTATTGCTAGTTTTAACCCAACCCTGAATTAAGCCTAGCTAGAGGAGAGCCACTTCTTTATTTTTTTATTTAAATTTTTATTGAAGTATAGTTGCTGAACAATATTATATGTTACAGATGTACAATATGTGATTCACAATGTTTAAAGGATATACTTTTTATAGTTATGGTAAAATACTGGCTATATTCCCCATGTTGTACAGTATATCCTTGTAGCTTATTTTACACCTAATAGTTTGTACCTCTTACTCCCCTACCCCTATATTTCTCCTCCCCCCTTCCCTCTCCCCACTGCTTCTTTTTTGTTGTATTTACTGATTCATTGTAGTTTTTTAGATTCCACATATAAGTGATATCGTGCAGTGTTTGTCTTTCTCTATCTGACTTATTTCACTTGTCATAATGCCCTCCAAGTCCATCCTTGTTGCTGCAAATGGCAAAAATTTCATTCTTTTTTATGGCTGGAGAGCCGTTTCTGATTTTGGCCAGGTCCTATTACAATCTTGTTGACATCTGTACCCCAGTGTCCAGTACAAAGCCTGTGGCATTGTGAGCATTTAATCAACAAACATGTATTGAGCACCTACTGTGTTGTTTGCTAATGAATGAATGAAAGAAAGAATGAATGAGTGAAATCTGTTGTCACCTATAATCTGCTTGAAGTTGGCACCTTGTCTGGTTAAGCCTGTATGGGAGGCAGCATAGAGGTCTTGTTTGAATGTGTCTCCAGAAGCATTCTATGTGCCTGGCTTAATAGCTGATGTAGGAGAAGAAAACCTTTTCCCTCTATCATTCTAGTTTCTCTGGCTGGTCTAATAACTCAAACAAATTTAATTTGCCACCTGCAGGAGCCGCACAGAGACATGAGAGGCTTCCAGCAGTCAGGTAATTGAGGCTGGTATACCATCCTGAGCTAAGGAGAGGAGGACAGGGGTCTGGGGTCTCAAAGAGGAGGAAGACAAATCACAGGAAGCTGCGATGTTTGGTGAACCAATGTTTTCCATGCCATGAAGATGAGTCTTTTCTGATATAAAAAGTTATCTTTGGTAGTAGCTCTCTTCCTGGTATAGGCCCTCGATCTAAATTCTTTTAGTCAGTTAAGAAAGAGGTTAAAAAACAAACAAACAGGGCTTCACTGGTGGCACAGTGTTTAAGAATCCGCCTGCCAATGCAGGGCACATGGGTTCGAGCCCTGGTCCGGGAAGATCCCACATGCCGCGGAGCAAGTAAGCCTGTGCGCCACAACTGCAGAGCCTGCGCTCTAGAGCCTGTGAGCCACAACTATTGGGCCTGCATGCCACAACTACTGAAGCCCGCGTGCCTAGAGCCTGTGCTCCACAACAAGAGAAGCCACTGCAATGAGAAGCCCGCACACCGCAATGAAGAGCAGCCCCCGCTCGCCGCAACCAGAGAAAAGCCCGCGCGCAGCGACAAAAACCCAACACAGCCAAAAATAAACTAAATTAAAAAAAATTAAAAACAAACAAACAAAAACTATTCTGCAGTCTGCTAAGCCTTGAATGCCTCCAGGTCAAAACAATCCACATGCAAATGTGGCACATTTTGGGGTGGCTACTCTGCTTCCCCTCACTGAGTAACATGGGCCAGTTAGTCAGTCTCTTGGTTTCCTCATTTATAAGATGTGTATAAGTTTTGACCATATAGTTTTGTTTACCATATAGTTTTTGTACGGATTAAACATGGTAATACACCTGAATCACTTAGAAACACATGGAGTACGTATTAAATCTCATTGAGTGTTAGCTATTTGTTAATGGGCTGATTCTGTCCCCCAAAAAGATATGCCCAAGGCCTAACCCTTAATACCTGTTTAAGTGACCTTATTTGGAAATAAGATCTTTGCAGATGTAGTTAAAGATCTCAAGGTGGACTCCTGGATTTAGGGTAGGTCTTAAATCCAATGACTGGTGTTCCCGTGAGAGAAAGGAGCAGGGGGTTTGAGACACAGAAGGGAAGACCACGGGAAAACCATGTGAAGACAGAGGCAGAGCTTTCAGGGCTGTGTCTATAGACCAAGGAGCACCAAGGATTGCCAGCAGCCTCTAGAAGGTGGAGAAAGGCATGGAACAGATTCTCCACCAGAGTCTCCAGAAGGAACCAACCCTGACGAAACTGTGATTTTGGACTTCCAGCCTCTCCAACTGTGAGTGAATAAATTTGTTTACCCTGTTTGTGGTAATATGTTACAGCAGCCACAGGAAGCCAATACACTCTTCTAACCATAAGGGGAAGAATCATACTTTCATTGTTATTTTTTTGCCTTCACTATGGCACCTAGTAGACGCCCCAGTTAATAGGCTGGGCTGTTCGCAGTCTAAAGTAGGAAAAGAACTTTCAAGCTAGAAGAGATCTTGGTATCCCTCCGCTCCAGTCTTCTCATTATCTGCCCAGGAAGGTAATGGGGCTCCCCCAGGGACGCACAGAGTGGTGGCCCAGCAGTTGAAGGGCCCAAAGTGGATAAAAAGGCCTCTGAGGAGTCAGCTGGTCCCTTCTGGGCGCTGCCCACACCATGCCGCTCTCCCTAGGAGAGATGTGCCTGGTCCGCGTGGCGGAGCCCAGCTACACGGCTGTCTCACAACTGCCTGAGGTGAGCAGGGATACATCACTTGTTCATTCCACGCACAAGTAAAATTCCCGCTGAAGAAACACGGCAAGCATGTATTTACCCCTTTGCAATGTCATCTTCCAACAACATAGTACCCAGGTTTGAATTGTGATCAAAGAAAAACCAGTTTCTCCAGACAAAAATTCTTAGCATGAAATGGATATTAGATGGCTTTCTGACTCCTGCCCAGAGGAAGCAGTTTTCCACCCTATGACTTTTCCGTGGCTATTTCTGGCTGCTTGTCAGAAAGAAGCTGTTAATTGCCTTTTAAATATCTTCTCACTAGTGAGTGAGTCCTAACTGCTCTTAATTTCTCTCTGGCTGTTGTCCTTGACCTACCATTTGGCATTTCTGATGATCTCAGGCAGAAATCAATCTATAAATGGACATCCCTACAGAAGGCAATTGCAAAGCTGGGATAGAATTGCTCTGGCCGGAATCTACAGACGGAAAAGAAGAGATGTTCTCCGCTACGTGGGTCAAGATAGCTGTGTGGATGTCTGGAAGCAGAGGATCACAAGCATTATAATGAATTCCCAGGGCAGTCTGTGAAGTTGATCCCTTCTCTTGTCCTATAAGCTCCAAAAATAGCTGTGCCGGCTCACCACTTACTGTGTGACCTTCAGAAATTTTCTTAACCTCTCTGTGCTTCGGCAGGGTTTTCTCATATATAAAACATGGATAATAACAGTCCCAACCTAATAAGGTTTCTATGAAAACCTTACAATGATTCATATTAGACACATAACAGTGTCTGGCACAGAACAGTTGCTTAGTTAAGATTATCCATCAGTATCATCCTTGCTTTTAATCCTAGAATTTTTTTTGTCACCCACTCTCATATCCCTTTGGTCCCCAAGTTCAAGTTCTGCTGATGCTATTCTTTTTTATTGTTGGTTCACATCACATCCCTCCTTTCTTTCTTTCTTCCTTCCTCCCTTCCTTCCTTCTTTCCTTCTTTCTTTTTTATTTATTTTTGGCTGTGTTGGGCGTTCATTGCTGTGCACGGGTTTTCTCAAGTTGGGACGAGTGGGGACTACTCTTACTTACGGTGCGTAGGCTTCTCATTGCAGTGGCTTCTCTTGTTGTGGAGCACAGGCTCTAGGTCTGTGGGCTCAGTAGTTGTGGCTTGCAGGCTCTAGAGTGCAGGCTCAGTGGTTGTGGCACACGGGCTTAGTTGCTCTGTGGCTTGTGGGATCTTTCCAGACCAGGGATCCAACCCATGTCCCCTGCATTGGCAGGCGGATTCTTAACCACTGTGCCACAAGGGAAGTCCATATCCCTCCATTCTTAATCTGTTTTTTTTTTAAATGGCTTTTTTATACATACTGTCCATTTTATACATACCATAAAATTCACCCATCTTAAGTATACAACCCAAAATTTTTAAAATTATACTTACAGAGTTGTATAACCAGCACCACAATCCAGTTTTAGAACATTTCCATCACCCCAAATAATTGTACACTCGCAGTTGCTGCTTCTAGCCCCAGGCAACCACTAATCTACTTTCTGTCTCTAGAAATTTACTTTTTTCTGGACATTTTCTATAAGTGAAGTCATGTAATATGTGGTCTTTTGTATCTGGCTTCTTTCACCTAACAGTATTTTTGTGGTTCGTTCATGTTGCAGTATGTATCAGTACTTCATTCCTTTCTGTTGCCAAATAGCATCCCATTGTATGAATCCATTTTATGGCTATACCGCGATTTGTTGATTCATTCACCAGTTATAGACATTTGGATCCTTTCTACTTTTTGGCTATTATAAATAATGCTGCTCTGGACATTTGTGTATAAATCTTGGTGTAGAAATGTATATATTTTCAAATAGATGCATATAAGTAGAATTACTGGGTCATATGGTAATTTTATGTTTAACATTTTGAGAAACTGCCACACTGTTTTCTAACGTGGCTGCACCATTTTATATTCCCATTAGCAAAGTATGAGGGTTCTGATAGCTCTACATTCTCTCCAACATTTGTGATTTTCTTTTTGACTGTACTCATCCTAGTGGGTATGATTTGTAATTCCCTAGTAACTAATGATGTTGAACATTGTTTTCATGTGCTTATTGGCTGTTCACATGTCTTCTTTGGAGAAGTGTGTACTCAGTATTTTGCCCATTTTCAAATGTGTTATTAGTCTTTTTATTGTTGAGTTGTAAGAGTTATTTACATATTTGGGATACAAGTCTTTTATCGGACATATGATTTTAAAATATTTTCTCCATGTTTATGGGTTGCCTTTTCACTTTTTAAATGATGTCTTTTGAAGCACAAAAATTTGTAATCTGATGAGGTGCAAATTATTGATTTTCTTTTTATGGGATGTACTTTTGGTGTCATACATAAGAAATCTTTGCTTAACACAAAGTCTATGTTATCTTCTAAAAGTTTTCTTGTTTTAGCTTTTACATTTAGGTCTATGATTCATTTTGAGTTCATTATTATGTTTGGTATGATATAAGGGTTCATATTCATTCTTTTGTGTGAGAATATCCAGTTATCCCAGCACCATTCGTTGAAGACTTTCTTCTCCTATTGAATTGTCTTGACATCTTCACTTAAAATCTATTGACAGTGAATGTAAAGGTTTATTTCTGTACTTTCAGTTCTAGTCCATTGATCTATATATCTATCCTTATGTCAGGACCATACTGTGTTTATTACTGTAGCTTTGAGGTACATTTTGAAATCAGGTCCTTTTCTGTTCTTACCTGAATGACTAGACCATTCCCCTAATTGGTCTCCTGCCCCGACTCTTTGCCTTTTTCAGTCCATTCTCTCTATACAACATTCAGAGAGATCTTTCTAAAATCCAGATCTGGTTTCATTTGCCCCAGGCTTAATAAAAAGTTATTTATTAAGGCAATGTGGCCCCTGCCTATCCATTCATCTTTGTCTCTTCACACACCCTCACTCAAGCTTATTCATTCCAGCATGACTGGGCTAGTCAAAGCCATATGCTTTTAACATCTTCAAGCACCAGAGCCTAGCACACTGGCAAGCACAGTGCCTGGCAAAAGTAGATATCCATTATATAAGATGAACTAACCAGGAATACAGCTGGTCATTGCCTGGCCACCATTTTATCTTTCTTTTTTAACTGGGTAACTGTTCCCAGAAGGTTTTCCCTGACCAAATCCTCCTCTGTTGCCATGTACTTTTGGTACCCTAGAAATACTTTTACCATACCCTTACCATATTACATTATAATTATTGGTTTACATGTATATACCTCCTCCTAGATTGTAAGACCTTCAGTATTGGTCTTCATGGTGCCTGATACCCAATAACATTGTCGAATGGATGGATAGGTAAGTGTATGTTTTGAAATTTATTTTTTAGAGTTTTTCAGGAAGAGCCTACTTAGCCAAGGATACTTCATAAGATTCCTGGAGTCTGGATCCATGGCTGTTTGCAGTGAAATTGTTCCCCAGCCTTAGGCAATAAGGGCAGAGTCAGTTGCCTTTGGCCTATTCTTGAGCCCATCACTCCCCACCCTCAGTTCTGCATCTTTCCCTGTTGCACCTTTCCCTCACATACTATTGTGAGATGGTTCTGGGCCAGTAAACAGTGGGTTAGAAACAAGAAGAGGGAAACAATTAAACAAGAACAACTCTTGGCATAATGATAAAGCTCAGGTTGAATAATGCTTAAGGATAAGTTGCTGAGCCTTTTGTCCTAATACAAATCCAATATATATCCTTGGAGACACATTTCTTTTTTCTTATTTTCTTAAAAACGCCCTTAGGAAAACCTTCCTGTCAACTATTAGGGAATAGCTTTCTAAGTTTGCTTTCTACTTTGGGTGTCTATTTTTTTCCATCTGGATAGCTATTATCTTTCTTTCATGTCACCTTCTAGGGTTCTATCTACACATAAATGACTCCAGATTTCTCGGGAAGCCTGGATTCTCCACAGACTCTCAGTAATTTTCACTTCCTATGTTATTGATGAGGCTAACCCAAGGAAGAATGATTTGACTGTCGGACGCCAGACTCTGAATGAAACCACTCCACTTCTTAGAGGTGTCAGTTGATCTTACTGTCAAACAAGGCATCCTTCTAGCATTTTCTAGACTGTATGTAGTCATGGTCATCCCTTCTCTTCCTCAAAGGCCAGCAGAGAACATGTGCAGAACAAATTAACTAACCCCACCCTGTTGTTTTCGGCCCACTTGGCTAGTTTGGGAGTATGAGTTTTATTTAAAAAGGCAGAAATATTGTTTAAAGTGTTTTTTCTTCCCATCCCTTCACTCTCCATTTTAAATTCTCTGTTCTAAAAAAAATAGGCAAAGGATTTAAACTATAAATTATTAAGAATCTAAGAGTGCCTTAGAACTCCTAATCTCAAATGATCTCTCTTGCTTCTCCCTTAATATGCTTCTTTAGATCAAGGTCACAAAGCCAAATATCTCCAGGGGTGTATGGACACATGAAACTAGCCAGGTGGGGACTGTGGTGAGGTGGAGAGTTCATGCCCCATACAGACAAGAGAGCCCCACAGAGCTCTAAACAAATTCCTCCTGGCATTATTCCACTATTTCTAAATCCACTACTATTTCTAAAAAATATGAAGGTCAAATTTTTTTAAATGTCAGATGTTTTCATATTAAAGTTCTTTATGTTGGTAAACAATTCAAAATTTAGAAAAACAATGTGCAGATACAACAAAACACTTCTGCAGGCCACTAGCTGATGAATTCTTGTACAGAAACCCTTAACATACAAAAATGTCCTGTGACTCCAAAGTTTGTTTTAGCTCATTCGTTTAATACATTCAACAAATATTATGAGCACCTTTTTGTGCTAAGCTGTGTGCTAAGTAATAGGGACTCAGTATTGGATGAGAGAGACCCCAATGGGCTCATGGAACTGGTGTTTTTAGTCAGGTGTTTGAGACCTGAAGCCCCTTTGCGATGGTCAGTTGGCTTACAACTAATAGTGAGTTCCCCTTTGGCCTTAGACTCGTGAGAGTCTTGAACTTTTTTTGTTTTGTTTTTGTTTTTGATTTTGTTTTTGTTTTGCGGTACACGGGCCTCTCACCGCTGCGGCCCCTCCCGCAGCGGAACACAGGCTCCAGACGCGCAGGCCCAGCGGCCACGGCCCACGGGCCCAGGCGGTCCGCGGCATAAGGGATCCTCCCGGACCGGGGCACGAACCCGCATCCCCTGCATCGGCAGGCGGACTCTCAACCACTGCGCCACCAGGGAAGCCCCAGTCTTGAACTTTTTTATTTTCTTATACACTACAGAATAGTTTTGTGTGGTCACAACTTTCTAGTCAAACATCATCCATCATACTGTAATATACCGTAATTCTAAAAACACTTCATTATTAATTTAACACATACTTATTCATTTAACTTATTCACGAAATATTTACTGGGCATCCATTATGAATGAGGCTCTGGGCAAATAAATGAGAATTTGGTGATGGATAGAATAGGCAGCTTATATATCATTGAAAGCCTTCCGTATAAGGGCCTGGACCCTGAGCATATGGTACAAGGAAGAGCTGCCATTGAATCCACACCCATAGCTTAGGAGCAAAGAAGGAATTGGTCAGCTCTCGCCTCCAAGGTGTTCAAGGCACCAGGGCAGAAGGAGGTGGCTTGCAGAGTGAGGATCTGTAGAGTGAGGAGCATATCATTGTTGTCACTTTTTTCCCTTCCAATGGAAATCAAGGTTCTGCCCTTCTCGCCCTCCCTTTCAGGAGAAAAGCAGGTGTGATGGAGAGAGGCAGCTTCCAGAGAGAACACATGAAACTTGAGGAGGGAGGAGAGGCCCTTCCCCATTCTTACAGGTCTCTGTACTATCCCGAATGGAGGATGTCTATGGCTTTATTGTAATCACCCTCTTTCCTGTTGACTCTGATTGTCGTGAAGTAGAGACCATTTCTACCTTGTCTAAGAATGGATCTCCAGCACCAGGCCCAGAGTCTGCCACATAATAAGTGCACAATAAACATGTGAACCTGTTGCACAATAACTGTGTGCACCTGTTGACTGAGGAAGGAGAGGGTTTCTCCAGGGTCACATTTGAAGAGGGGAAAAATGGTAGGTAGTAAATGGTAGGTGAATTCCCGCAAGACAGAGGTAGAGAGGAAGAGGATCTGGGAGGATCAATGGCAGGAACCGGAAGTGTGGAGCCAGGGCAATGTCAGAGGGGCAGTGGCTGAGGGGTCCTGAGGAGTGTACTCCTGGAAGGTGATCAGGTAGAGGGGAAGCAGGTCCAGCAGTGACTGAACACTCTGTAAGTCTTTCTAAAGTTGAGTGGAAGTCAAGGGTCCTGTGTTGAGTTTCTTAGTGAAAGATGTTACCACCAATAACACAAGGTTAAAGGAACTGAGTTTCTTTTTTTCTTTCTTTGAATTTTATTTTATTTATTTTTTAATACAGCAGGTTCTTATTAGTTATCTATTTTATAAATATTGGTGTATGTGTGTCAATCCCAATTTCATAATTCATCTGACCACCACCACCCCCCTGCCACTTTCCCCCCTTGGTGTCCATATGTTTGTTCTCTACATATGTGTCTATTTCTGCCCTGCAAACCTGTTCATCTGTACCATTTTTCTAGGTTCCATATATATGCATGAATATAGGATGCTTATTTTTTCTCTTTCTGACTTACTTCACTCTGTATGACAGTCTCTAGATCCACCCATGTGTCTACAAATGACCCAATTTCCTTTCTTTTTATGGCTGAGTAATATTCCATTGTATACATGTACCACATCTTCTTTATCCATTCGTCTGTCAATGGGCATTGAGGTTTCTTCCATGACCTGGCTATTGTAAATAGTGCTGCAATGAACATTGGGTGCGTGTGTCTTTTTTTTTTTTTTTGCGGTACACGGGCCTCTCACTGTTGTGGCCTCTCCCGTTGTGGAGCACAGGCTCTGGACGCACAGGCTCAGCGGCCAGGGCTCATGGGCACAGCTGCTCCGTGGCATATGGGATCTTCCCGGACCGGGGCATGAATCCATGTCCGCTGCATCAGCAGGCGGACTCTCAACCACTGTGCCACCAGGGAAGCCCACGTGTGTCTTTTTGAATTGTGGTTTTCTCTGGGTATATGCCCAGTAGTGGGATTGCGGGGTCATATGGTAATTCTATTTTTAGTTTTTTAAGGAACCTCCATAATGTTCTCCACAGTGGCTGTATCAATTTACATTCCCACCAACAGTGCAAGAGGGTTCCCTTTTCTCCACACCTTCTCCAGCATTTGTTGTTTGTAGATTTTCTGATGATGCCCATTCTAACCAGTGTGAGGTGATACCTCATTGCACTTTTGATTTGCATTTCTTTAATAATTAGTGATGTTGAACAGCTTTTCATGTGCCTCTTGGCCATCTGTACGTCTCCTTTGGAGGAATATTTATTTAGATCTTCTGCCCATTTTTTGATTGGATTGTTTGTTTTTTTAATATTGAGCTGCATGAGCTGTTTATATATTTTGGAGATTAATCCTTTGTCTGTTGATTCATTTGCAAATATTTTCTCCCAACTGAGGGTTGTCTTTTCATCTTGTTTGTAGTTTCCTTTGCTTTGGAAAAGCTTTTTAAATTTCATTAGGTCCCATTTGCTTACTTTTGTTTTTATTTCCATTGCTCTAGGAGGTGGATCAAAAAATATCTTGCTGTGACTTATGTCAGAGTGTTCTGCCTATGTTTTCCTCTAAGAGTTTTATACTGTCCGGACTTACACGTAGGTCTCTAATCCATTTTGAGTTTATTTTTGTGTATGGTGTTAGGGAGTGTTCTAATTTCATTCTTTTACATGTAGCTGTCAAGTTTTCCCAGCACTACTTATTGAAGAGACTGTCTTTTCTCCACGTTTATCCTTGCCTCCTTTCTCATACATTAGTTGTCCATAGGTGCGTGTGTTTATGTCAGGGCTTTCTATCCTGTTCCATTTATCTATATTTCTGTTTTTGTGCCAGTACCATATTGTACTGATTACTGTAGCTTTGTAGTATAGTCTGAAGTCAGGGAATCTGATTCCTCCAGCTCCGCTTTTTCCCTCAAGACTACTTTGGCCATCCAGGGTCTTTTGTGTATCTTTTGTGTATCCATACAAATTAAGATTTTTCTGTTCTAGTTCTGTAAAAAATGCCATTGGTACTTTGACAGGGATTGCATTGAATCTGTAGATTGCTTTGGGTAGTATAGTCATTTAAACAATGTTGATTCTTCCAATCCAAGGGCATGGTATATCTCTCCATCTGTTTGTGTCATCTTTGATTTCTTTCATACTGTCTTATAGTTTTCTGAGTACAGGTCTTTTACCTCCTTAGGTAGGTTTATTCCTAGGTATTTTATTCTTTTTTGTTGCAGTGGTGAATGGGATTGTTTCCTTAATTTCTATTTCTGATCTTTTGTTGTTAGTGTATAGGAATGCAAGAGATTTCTGTGCATTAATTTTGTATCCTGCAACTTTATCAAATTCATTGATCAGCTCTAACAGTTTTCTGGTGGCATATTTAGGATTCTCTATGTGTAGTATCATACCATCCACAAACTGTGACCGTTTTACTTCTTCTTTTCCAGTTTGTATTCCTTTTTTTTTCTTCTCTGATTGCCATGGCTAGGACTTCCAAAACTATGTTGAAAAATAGTGGCGAGAGTGGACATCCTTGTCTTGTGCCTGATCTTAGAGGAAATGGTTTCAGTTTTACACCATTGAGAATGATGTTTGCTGTGGGTTTTTCATATATGGCCTTTATTATGTCAAGGTAGGTTCCCTCTATGCCCAGTTTCTGGAGAGCTTTTATCATAAATGGGTGTTGAATTTTGTCAAAAGCTTTTCCTGCATCTATTGAGATGATCATATGGTTTTTATTCTTCAGTTTGTTAATATGGTGTATCACATTGATTGATTTGCATATATTGAAGAACCCTTGCATCCTTGGGATAAATCCCACTTGATCATGGTGTATGATCCTTTTAATGCATTGTTGGATTCTGTTTGCTAGTATTTTGTTGAGGATTTTTGCACCTATATTCATCAGTGATGTTGGTCTGTAATTTTCTTTTTTTGTAATATCTTTGTCTGTTTTTGGTATCAGGGTGATGGTGGCCTTGTAGAATGAGTTTGGGAGTGTTCCTTCCTGTGCAATTTTTTGGAAGAGTTTGGGGAAGATGAGTGTTAGCTATTCTCTAAACATTTGATAGAATTCACCTGTGAAGCCATCTGGTCCTGGACTTTTGTTTGTTGGAAGATTTTTAATCACAGTTTCAATTTCATTACTTGTGACTGATCTGTTCATATTTTC
The DNA here is from genome assembly GCF_003676395.1 of Aethalodelphis obliquidens. Classification (NCBI taxonomy): domain Eukaryota; kingdom Metazoa; phylum Chordata; class Mammalia; order Artiodactyla; family Delphinidae; genus Aethalodelphis; species Aethalodelphis obliquidens. The sequence continues at coordinate 32,235,469 of NW_020837950.1, forward strand.
TATTTCTTCCTGGTTCTGTCTTGGAAGCTTATACCTTTCTAAGAATTTGTCCATTTCTTCCAAGCTGTCCATTTTATTGTCATAGAGTTGCTTGTAGTAGTCTCTTATGATGCTTTGTGTTTCTGCAGTGTCCGTTGGAACTTCTCCTTTTTTATTTTCAATTTTATTGATTTGAGTCCTCTCATTCTTTTTCTTGATGAGTCTAGTTAAAGTTTTATCAATTTTATTTATCTTCTCAAAGAACCAGCTTTTAGTTTTATTGTTCTTTTCTGTTGTTTTCTTTGTTTCTATTTCATTTATTTCTACTCTGATCTTTATGATTTCTTTCCTTCTGCTAACTTTAGGTTTTGTTTGTTCTTCTTTCTCTAGTTCCTTTAGGTGTAAGGTTAGATTGTTTATTTGAGATTTTTCTTGTTTCTTGAGGTAGGCTTGTATTGCTATAAACGTCCCTCTTAGAACTGCTTTTGCTGCATCCCATAGGTTTTGAATCATTATGTTTTCATTGTAATTTGTCTCTAGGTAATCTTTGATTTCCTTTTTGATTTCTTCAGTGATCTCTTGGTTATTTAGTAGCATACTGTTTAGCCTCCATGTGTTTGTGGTTTTTTTACTTTTTTTTCCTGTAATTGATTTCTAATCTCATAGCATTGTGCTCGGAAAAGATGCTTGATATGATTTCAGTTTTCTTAAATTTACCAAGGCTTGATTTGTTGACCCAAGATGTGATCTATCGTGGAGAATGTTCTGTGTGCACTTGAGAAGAAAGTGTAATCTGCTGGTTTTGGATGGAATGTCCCATATATATCAGTTAAATCTATCTGGTCTATTGTGTCATTTAAAGTTTGTGTTTTCTTATTAATTTTCTGTGTGGATGATCTGTCCACTGGTGTAAGTGAGGTGTTAAAGTCCCCAACTATTATTGTATAACTGTTGATATCCTCTTTTATAGCTGTTAGCAGTTGCCTTGTGTATTGAGGTGCTCCTATGTTGGGTGCATAAATATTTACAATTGTTGTATCTTCTTCTTGATTTGATCCCTTGATCATTATGTAGTGTCCTTCCTTGTCTCTTGTAACATTCTTTATATTAAAGTCTATTTTATCTGATATGAGTATTGGTATTCAAGCTTTCTTCTGATTTGCATTTGCATGCAATATCTTTTTCCATCTCCTCACTTTCAGTCTGTATGTGTCTCTAGGTCTGAAGTGGGTCTCTTGTAGACAACATATATATGGGTCTTGTTTTTGTATCCATTCAGCGAGCCTGTGTCTTTTGGTTGGAGTATTATACATTCACGTTTAAGGTAATTATCAATATGTATATTCCTATTACCATTTTCTTAACTGTAATGGGTTTGATTTTGTAGGTCGTTTTCTTCTCTTGTGTTTCCCACTTAGAGAATTTCCTTTAGCATGTTGTAGAGCTGGTTTGGTGGTGCTGAATTCTCTTAGCTTTTGCCTGTTTGTAAAGCTTTTCATTTCTCTGTCGAATCTGAATGAGATCCTTGTCAGGTTGAGTAATCTTGGTTGTAGCTTCTTCCCTTTCATCACTTTAAATATATCGTGCCAGTCCCTTCTGGCTTGTAGAGTTTCTGCTGAGAGATCAGATTTTAACCTTATGGGGATTCCCTTGTATGCCATTTGTTGTTTTTTTTCCCTTGTTGCTTTCAATAATTCTTCTTTGTCTTTAATTTTTGTCAGTTTGATTACTATGTGTCTCGGCGTGTTTCTCCCTCCTGCCTGGGACTCCCTGTGCTTCCTGGACTTGGTTGGCTATTTCCTTTCACATGTTAGGGAAGTTTTCAAATATAATCTCTTCAAATATTTTCTCAGGTCCTTTCTCTCTCTCCTCTCCTTCTGGGACCCCTGTAATGCAAATGTTGTGTTTAATGTTGTCCCAGAGGTCTCTTAGGCTGTCTTCATTTCTTTTCATTCTTTTTTCTTTATTCTGTTCCATGGCAGTGAATTCCACCATTCTGCCTTCCAGGTTACTTATCCATTCTTCTGCCTGATTTTTTCTGCTATTGATTCCTTCTAGTGCATTTTTCACTTCAGTTATTGTATTGTTCATCTTTGTTTGTTTGTTCTTTAATTCTTCTATGTGTTTGTTCTTTAATTCTTCTTGGTCTCTGTTAAACATTTCTTGCATCTTCTCAATCTTTGCCTCCATTCTTTTTCTGAGGTCCTGGATCATCTTCACTATCATTATTCTCAATTCTTTTTCTGGAAGGCTGCCTATCTCCACTTCATTTAGTTGTTTTTCTGGGGTTTTATCTTGTTCCTTCATCTGGTGCAAAGTCCTCTGCATTTTCATTTTGTCTGTCTTTCTGTGAATGTGGTTTTCCTTCCACAGGCTGCAGAATTGTAGTTCTTCTTGCTTCTTCTGTCTGCCCTCTGGTGGATGAGGCTATCTAAGAGGTTTGTGCCAGCTTCCTGATGGGAGGGACTGGTGGTGGGTAGAGTTGGGTGTTACTCTGGTGGGCAGTGCTCATTAAAACTTTAATCTGGTTGTCTGCTGGTGGGTGGGGCTGGGTTTCCTCCCATTGGTTGTCTGGCCTGAGGTGACCCAGCACTGGAGCCTACCCAGCTCTTTGGTGGGGCTAATGGCAGACTCTGGGAGGGCTCACACCAAGGAGTACTTCCAAGAACTTCTGCTCCCAGTGTCCTTGTCCCCACAGTGAGCCACAGCCACCTCCCGCCTCTGCAGGAGACCCTCCAACACTAGCAGGTAGTTCTGGTTCAGTCTCCTATGGGGTCCCTGCTCCTTCCCCTGGGTCCCGATGAACTCACTACTTTGTGTGTGCCCTCCAAGAGTGGAGTCTCTGTTTCCCCGAGTCCTGTCGAAGTCCTGCAATCAAATCCCACTAGCCTTCAAAGTCTGTTTCTGTAGGAATTCCTCCTCCTGTTGCTGGATCCCCTGGTTGGGAAGCCTGACGTGGAGCTCAGACCCTTCACTCCAGTGGGTGGACTTCTGTGGTATAAGTGTTCTCCAGTTTGTGAGTCACCCAAACAGCAGTTATGGGATTTAATTTTATTGTGATTGCACCCTACCTACCATCTCATTGCGACTTCTCCCTTTTCTTTGGATGTGGGGTATCTTTTTTGGTGAGTTCCAGTGTCTTCCTGTCGATGATTGTTCAGCAGTTAGTTGTGATTCTGGTTCTCGTGAGAGGGAGTGAGTGCATGTCCTTCTACTCCCTCATCTTGAACCAATCTGCTAAAGGAACTGAGTTTCTAATTCAGACAGAAATCACTTTGTTAAGCACAAATGTTCCCGGAGCCATCCAAGGTCACCACGTGTCGGGTTCAACACTGGAAATCACTCATTTGAGGCACACATTTGAATCCTTCTCACTCTGCATTATCTAAGTTTTCATGTCGAGTTCCTTGCATTCCAGCCGTGAGTCATGTGGGCCTCTGTGAAGATCAGTGTATAATGATACAACATCTTGCCTGATGATTTTTTTCACGATGTATTTTTCTACCCAAGATTTCTGAAAATCAATCACTCAGTTTTTAAGCACTTTGGTTTTTTTTTGAACTGAGGCTGAGCAGCTGGATGTTGGAATTTGCCATCAAACTATTCACCCATCCCCAGTCTTTAAATGTTTGGAGAGGAAAATAAAAAAAGACCTGTGTAAAATAATTTAGTAATCCACAGAATTCATTTAGTTTAATTTATGCTAATTGCGGCATATTTGTGTACTGGCAGATAAAAATAAAGCTGGTGGAGAAGATTGCATTGAATAAACTGAGACAATTAACCCTAGAAATTATCACGTGAAGTGATTTGAGCTTGCTACTGAAAATAACAGGCCCTACCAATTGTCTTAACTAGTGATGATTAAAAACCTCATTAAATTCCGGGATTTATTTTACATTACCCCCGCATCCATTGGTCATTTTGTATAATATTTTAATTTTAGGGATTTTCCTTCCTCTTAACTCTTAGAGACGAAAATTAGAATTTTATTTTATTATTATGCTCAGTTACTTGGCAAAATGTATACAATAGAAAGATAGCAGTTGTGTTGTATGTCACAAGTGTTAAGGTGAAATTCTTAGTGACATAAAATGACCCAAAACATTGTCTTTTGAGTTGTGAGATAATTCACAAATTATCAGATTTTATCTCATCAGATTAGTTCCTAGACTTCCATACGCATCTTCTGTCCCCTATATTAAGTTCAATAGTATTATTATTAATTTTATTATGGAGGTCAAATAAATTGAAATTGTTAATACTTTGTCTAAAAGTATTGTAGACTTTTCCTTATCCTGGATTACTTGCCAAAGTAGAAAATAATCCTTTTCCCAGAGAACTGGGGGATATGGAAAGGACAGAATCGTGGCCAGTGAAGGCAGATAGAGCAAACATTGTGTTCAAATAGTGAACTTTGCAGGAACAAGCTGCTTCCTATTCAAGCCATCCTTGTCACCCTGCCAACCATGATGTCTCTGAGAAGAGTTGCTGTGGATGTTATTTTATCTTTTTCAATTTTATTTTTCACTTAACTATCCCAATTCTCATCACTTAAAATACAGGCAGCTCAACCTGCTTAAAGAAGTCTCCTCTGATTTCTCCCAGGTCTGAGTTAGGTACTTCTTCTTTTATGCCCTCACCGGGAGAACACTCTTGCTGTCTATCCAAACACTTAACGTGCTAAACTTCAGATGTCCAGGGAATTGTGTCTCTCACTATAGCATAAATGACTTAAGGCCAAGAACCACGAGCTTGCTCTTCCTATCTCAAGGACCTAATATGGGGCTTAGCACAGAGTAAGTTCTCCATCAGAAGGCTTATTGCATGAGTAAAAGAATATACAAATTCAGAATTATTTTTACTGGCATGATTGGACCCTCCACCATTCAAAAAAACAGATTTTCTTCAACAGTTTTTAAAGTCGCATCTGAGCCTGCAAGATTTGCCTGTTTATTTGGTTCACTTAAAAAAATCGATTATACAGTTACTGGGAAAAGTGAAAGAAAATTCCATATGTATTTTGTGGCTATAATTTTTAAAGTAGGATTGCTTATTTCTCTTCAACTCACATCTGATTGGTGAGAGAGGACTAGACTAATGCAATGAGCTCCTGCAATGGACTCACAGACCATTAAATATTTTGTGTTATAAACTGTCCTAAAGAGTGGGGGAAACGCGGTGGACCAGACAGACAATGACACTGACTTTGCAGAGTTTACAATCATTCAAGGAACCATATAATGCGTGCTAAGGGCTAACGTATTGCTCAGCTATTGATGCAATATTGTTGTGTAACACCAAAACTGCGTGACTTAAAGCAGCAAAAATTTATTGTTTGCTTCACGGATCTGTGGCAGTCTGGGGAAGCTCTGTGTCAGGCTTAGGTCGGCCAGGCTTGGCTCCAGGCCTTGGGTTGGGTTTAATGTGCCTCATTCTCCTTGGAACAGCAGCTATGGGTCACGTTGTTCTCATAGCAAATTGCCAGAAGGGAAGGAGAGAGCGAAACACACTCCGCCCCCTGAGACTTCAGCCCAGTCACTTGCGCCCACTTTCCATTGGCCAAGGATGTCACATGGTCATGCCCAACCTCAAAGGGTGGGAAAATATACCCCACCCAATTCCAACAGGAGATATGGCACAGTTAGATGCCACAGGGCACGGATGTGTGATTCTAACACAGGGAGGGCACGAAGAGTGTGGACACTGAGTCAATCTACTGTGGGGAGTCAGGAAAGGCACAAGGCTGGTTCTAGTCTTTACAACTACTTTGTACATTATACCTGATAGTATTTATATAAACTGAAAGGACCTTATATAATCATTTCACAACTAACAACAGAGTCATTTTGTTCCTATTTTAGAGGTGGGGAACTTGAGTATGTTAAAGAATACAGTGTAGGTAGGTAAAATTTCCTCTTAAACCAATGATATTTATGCACTAAAAAAAATCAATAAAATCTTAGGTAGAATCACAGAGTCACAGACCTAGAGGAACACACAAGACACCTCTAGGTCCCCTGGAACATACCCTGTTCATCTATATTTTCCATCTGCCTCTGTTAGTGTTTTATTAGGGTCATTTGTGAGCATCCTCTCTGTGGCTTCAACATGTAGGAGAGGTTTGAATCTACATTCTTGTCCTCCCCACAAAGTGCCTGGCCTAGCAAGCATCATTTTCTACTAATTTTTTTTAACCATTTTTAAAAATTGAAGTATAGTTAATTTACAATGTTGTGTTAGTTTCAGGTGTATAGGAAAGTGATTCAGTTATACATATACATATTTTTTTCAGATTCTTTTCCATTATAGATTATTACAAGATATTTAATATAGTTCCCTGTGTTATACAGTAAATCCCTGTTGTTTATCTTTTTTGTTTTTTTTTTTTTGCGGTACGCGGGCCTCTCACTGCTGTGGCCTCTCCCGTCGCGGAGCACAGGCTCCGGACGCGCAGGCTCAGCGGCCATGGCTCACGGGCCCAGCCGCTCCGCGGCACGTGGGATCTTCCCGGACCGGGGCACGAACCCGTGTCTCCTGCATCGGCAGGCGGACTCCCAACCACTGCACCACCAGGGAAGCCCTGTTAATCTATTTTATGTATAGTTGTGTGTATATGTTAATTCCAAACTCCTAATTTATCTCTCTCCCCCCCCCAGTAATCTTTTCTTTATGTGACTTCATCATTGACCTTGAAGATAGACATTACAGAAGCCCATTTATTGTTTGTAAATTTTTCCTTGCTTTGAAATTTAGCCAGGTTTTAGTCTTTAACTACAAATCATACAAGCTATGTGACTAGATACATACAAAGAGCAGGTGTGGGAATAAATGTGAAAGTGAGTCGAGACGTATGCGGCTTACTTTTGATTTAATCTCTACTTCCAATTTAGGCAGGACATTTGTGGGCTGGTTATATCATCAAAAATAATCATAAACAATAATAATGTCAATTAAACCCTCTTTTCTAATAATCATAATAACAATAACAGTCATGATCATAATGACAATAATATAGCTATATATATATATATATATATATAGATTATAGTTTGGGGTTACAAACACAAGAAAATAACCATGGTTATTTAAGCGAAAGGGAAGATATCAGAGGGCTATCAGGAACTACTGGAATTGATAGGAAAAGGAGAACAAAGCTTAGAAGAGACCGGAGGAAACAGAAATCACAATAACCATCTTACACAGGAAGAGACTTGCTTAGGTGCCATTGTTAGAATGAATGAATGCCATCTTTTTTCAGTCTTGTTGACTTTGCTTACGATTCAGATTCCAGGGAAGAGGTACCAGCTTGGCTTAGCATGGGGCACTTGGCTGGGGAAAGGAAGGGCAACCAATTAACATTCCCACCAATTATATCCAATTGGAAGAAGTCCTTCCCTAAAGAAAATAATGATTCTAGTAGATGGGAGAAATGGTTACTGGGCAAACACAAAACAAGAACTGTCCACTATACTACATGGTAAATCCTTACTAAATTTGGGGCATTGTACATAAGTTATATTTCATTTTCAAAATATCTGCGAGCTAGCGGTATAACTCCTTCCACACAAATGAGTAACAACAGCAATGATAATGTGCACATATCCTAAATGTCAGGCTTCTGTGTGTGACAAATCTCATATATAAGAAAAATGAGCTTCAGAAAAGTTAAACATTTTGCTACCCCATTATCCAAATAGCAGTAGTCTGACAAGCTCTAAGGTCTGCTTTTAAACACAATCATGTAGAGGAAGCTGATGATCAGAGGAGTTAAATAACTTGCCCAAGGCCACACAGCCAAGGAGTGATAGGAATGACTATCTTATCTAAAGCTCTTCCCATATGTCCAACTGCTGTCTGCCCATCAAATGACCAGTGAATGTAAACTGGCCGTGACAATGATTTTACTGACACACCAACAGACCACTATTATTCTCCCCCAGAAAGCTCTCTGTCCCTCCCACACACCACACCCATTCCTGTCCCAGCATATTCACATAGCACCTTCCTCCTGGAACATTTTGCCCCAGACCCTTTTACTGCTGACTGTTTCTCAGCCTTCAAGACTCTGCTTAAATATTAGTTCCTCCTTTAGAAGGTTCATATCTGGTTTCCAAATTTCATGTCACTTCCGGCATTTACTCTTTACCACATTGTCCTACTGTAGTTTATATAGCCCTTGTTTCTAACTGAAATTATCCTTTCTCCATTGCTTAGAGCAAGGCTTAGCACACAGAAGGTGCTGAATGAATTGGGGTTAACTGGTACTTGGGATATAGAAATACTCAAGAAGGACAAGTAATCTAGACCTGGTGATCAGGAATGCCTTCCTAATAGATGTCATGTTTAAACTTAACCATTCAGGGTGAGTAGAGAGAAGGAGAGGAGGGAAGGGAGTTTTTCATACAGAAGAATTTTTTGCATCAGACCATGAATGAAGAGAGGGAGAGCACACTGGGCATCCAAGGGCTGGGAGCAGTACAGGAGAGTACAGGAGACTGGGAGGGATAGGGCATGAAAGGTCTTCAAGAGCAGTCATTAGGAGGCTCTTAAGTCACAGAAAGGAGTGAAGCTCTTGCCATATTGCCAGTGTTCCCACATGGGCGTGTGTCTGTGCAAACACCGCTGAGACTGGGCTCACACATCAATCCCTGTGCAGACCAAGAAGGCACCCGGACCTCAGCAAACATCCTTTTCATCTCCTGAGTGAAGTAGATAAGAGGAGGATGACGCTAACCCACATCACAGGGTCTGCAGGCGAGAGGCACTTGGCAAGGAAAATAAAATCCAACAAAGCCTAAAACACAAAAGAAGCTTCTCTCACCTTCATTTTGTCCTTACTTACCTCTTGAAACTATGCCGGAAGAGAAAAGACATTGAGTAAGGGGGACAGGTGGAGACTTCAGTGCTGACCTTTTTTTTTTTAACGTTATTAGAGTATCATTGCTTACAATGTTGTGTTAGTTTCTGCTGTATAACAAAGTGAATCAGTTATAGTATACATATATCCCCACATCTCCTCCCTCTTCTGTCTCCCTCCCACACTCCCTATCCCACCCCTCTAGGTGAACACAAGGCACCGAGCTGGTCTCCCTGTGCTATGCTGCTGCTTCCCACTGGCTATTTTACATTTGGTAGTGTATATATGTCCATGCCACTCTCTCACTTTGTCACAGCTTACCCTTCCCCCTCCCTGTGTCCTCAAGTCCATTCTCTACGTCTGCGTCTTTATTCCTGTCCTGGCCCTAGGTTCATTAGAACCATTTTTTTTTTTTTTAGATTCCATATATATGTGTTAGCATACAGTATTCGTTTTTTCTCTTTCTGACTTACTTCACTCTGTATAACAGACTCTAGGTCCATCCACCCCAGTACAAATAACACAATTTCATTTCTTTTTATGACTGAGTAATAGTCCATTGTATATATGTGCCACATCTTCTTTATCCATTCATCTGTCATTGGACACTTAGGTTGCTTCCATGTCCTGGCTATTGTAAACAGTGCTGAGTTTTAGCCACAGCAATCAGAGAAGAAAAAGAAATAAAAGGAATCCAAATCGGAAAAGAAGAAGTAAAACTGTCACTGCAGATGACATGATACTATACATAGAGAATCCTAAAGATTCTACCAGAAAACTACTAGAGCTAATCAATGAATTTGGTAAAGTTGCAGGATACAAAATTAATGCACAGAACTCTCTTGCATTCCTATACACTAACGGCGAAAAATCTGAAAGAGAAGTTAAGGAAACAATCCCATTTACCATTGCAACAAAAAGAATAAAATACTTAGGAATAAACCTTCCTAAGGAGACAAAAGACCTGTATGCAAAAAGCTATAAGACACTGATGAAAGAAATTAAGGACGATACAAACAGCTGGAGAGATATACCACGTTCTTGGATTAGAAGAATCAACATTGTGAAAATAGCTCTACTACCCAAAGCAATCTACAGATTCAGTGCAATCCCTATCAAGCTGCCAATGGCATTTTTCACAGAACTGAAACAAAAAATTTTACAATTTGTATGGAAACACAAAAGACCCTGAATAGCCAAAGCAGTCTTGAGAAGGTGCTGACTTTTAAAAAAATGCATGTAGGCTTGTTCCAGTGACTCAGGGCAATGTGCCTGTGGGGGAGGGGATGGGAGCATTTGGGGCATTTTCAGTTTGGATTTTTTGTTTTGTGGATCCTTGTGAAGAAACATTGATAACCAAGGAGAGAACTTTCCAAGTTCATACTAAGTGTTGGCACCTGAATATTGCAAACCAAATGGGAATAAAATATTTGAAACTCAAAGGATTGGATATTTTAGATCTTATCGCCTTTTGATTTTCTCCCAGCAGCCCTTCATAAGGACTTCTTTCTCTTGAAGAAACTTTGGTCTTTGTTTTATTTTCTTTTTTTCCTTCTCACTTCCAGATTTCTAGAATTTCAGAAATTACAGACCTTTGAACTGTAAAGTCTTCGTTTTATAAGACAGAGACAGTGAGCTGAAATAGAAAGGGCATAAATAATAATAGCAATAGTAATAGTAATGACAATAGTAATAATAATAGCAATGGCAATAATAATAGTAATAACAATAGTAATAGCAATAATAATAGTAATAGCAATAGTAATAGTAGTAGCCAGCTTGTATTAGTGCATATATTCTAGGCAATTGACATATGGTATTGTCTTCTTTAATTGTAACAAACTCTACTATTTTCCCCAACTTACAGATGAAGTAAACAAGGCAGAGAAAGCTTAAATAATGTGCATAGTATCACACAGAAAAAAATGGGTGTTAGACCAGGACTAGCTCCCAGGCAGCATGAACACCACAGCCATGTAGTCCACAGGTAACAGTACCCAGGAAGTGAGACAGGCATGATGCAACTCTTGGCCTTGCTTTTTATTGGATATGTGACTTCTGGAAGATACTTTATTCCTCTGTGACTCAATCTCCTCATCTACAAAGTGGGGGCAACAATGGGAGTTAAGATCACAGTGTTCTTGGCACCATATATGCTAAGTACCCAGTCTTGTGCCTGACACATAGTAGGGACTCACTCTAGTCTGGCTGCCATGACCATTTGATCACTTTCTGTTCTGATGAGGAAACCACTACAATGGTGAGACCTATGACCTGTCCAAAGTCACATGGCTACCAGGAAGGTCTCAGACATTCAATCCACTCTACTCTTTTGTCGTCCACTTTACTTCACTCTTGGGAGCATAATGGGTGGTGAGGCTGGTCCACGGACAGACATGATGCTTGTCAGCTGACAGGGTATCTACTGAGCCATTAGGTCTTTGCTGTGGAGTCTGAGGCTGCCCAGTGTGGCTTCTGGTATAATCAGAATAAGCCCTCTAGAGAGGCAATTAGATTTGCTCCACGTGGCCGTTGAGAACATTCTATTTTGCCTTTCCTTTATCAGTTAATCTGAGAAACAAGTAGCCTCATAGAAAGGAAACATCATATTCTCTGCCTTGGTTTGATTTCCATCTTGGCCACTTCCTAGTGGTGTAACCTGGGGTCGTTATTTAACTCTTCTGTGAGTTAGGCTTCTCTGCAGTAAAATGGAACAAATAAGAGTTCCTCCCTCACAGGACTGTTCTGAGTAACAAATGAGTTAATATATATAAAACACAGTGCAAAATGAGGCTATTTATATTAGTAACATTCGATATTGGCTGTGATTTACTCACTCATTTGTCCCTTTACTTGTGGGAGATGATGAAGACATTTATTCTTATCTATTCAGTAGGGGGCTTTAACTTTTTTTATGAAGTCATTACCTAGACTGTTTTTGTTTTCAAACTGGTCCAGGAGATGTCAGAAGTGATTGCTTTTACTTACAATCCAATGAGGTTTTGATTTCACCTCAAGTCCTCCCACTTTGTATATGTACAAGACACTGGTGAGAGGGTTCCATGGGCTTCTCACTACATAGTCTGGCTTCTGGCCAATGTAGTCTGTCTCACTCCAATTCAAGACCATCTTTGCAGGTTTGGCATGATTGAATACAAAATGCCACTTGAAACAGAACAAATACAGTGATCTTCTTTAACCCACTGGAGGTTTCCAGTGCGAAAGCATGTGGTAATTGTTCCTCAGATCAGAATATGTTTATGTATAAATGAAATATGTGATTAGGTTTTTTCTAAGATGTTTGGGACTTCTTAGGACAAGGATGTCTTCTTACATTGGTAACCAAGTGTTTTTAACACATAATATAAAGAGTTTGTAAGTTTGGGGTTACCTCAAGAGCCACCTTTATGGAATCTGGAATTTCCAAAGGAAAAATAAGAAGTTGACCATTCATTAGGGTTGCCAGATAGAGTATAAGGCACCTATGCAATATTTGAGACATATTTACCCTAAAAATTAGTCATTATTTATCTGAAATTCTAGTTTAACTGGGTGTTCTGCATTTTTATTGGCTAAATCTGGCAACCCTACCTTCCATGTGTTCTAGTGGATGGAGCATCAGCCATCTTGGGAACAGAGTACATCATGAGAATTCCAGCCTCTCAGGGATTTCTCTTGGTTTTCTTCCCAGAGAAGAGAGAAGTGAGCAATGAAAGGCTGAAGTCTTTCTTTGGAGTAATGTTCATTTTAAGCTGTGAATCTGTCTTTGGTCTCTTCTTCCTTTTTCCTTTTCTCTATAGCTTTTATTTCTGAAGGTTGGAGTTATTGCCTTATTTCTCTCGCAGTTCTTAGAGCAGTATCTTTCTATTTCTAGATGTTCTATAGCCTCTCCATCTCAAACATTCTCCATGGGAACATGGCTCTATTTGCATAATGGATGTTGATACGAGGTTGTCATATACCTAATTACATAATAAAAGTCAGTGGAAAATGGTATTGATATACAGAACTTATCTAACAGGCAAAGTCACAGAAGTACATCCAATTCCCATGAACTGCAAAGAAACACATATTACTTGATAATATCACCAGAGAGTGAAATCTGTACCAAGATTTACTGCACAGTTAGTTAGTGATGATTCTTATCATGGAGTGTTGGTTTGATTTTTGCAGCATGGATCACAAAGATTGGCAGAATCTGTTATTTCAATTGTGTTCACTTTATTACAAAATCACGAGCAAACACCAGGAGACAATTTTGGCTCTGTATTAGGAGGAACTAGCTCACATTGAAGATGAAGAATGTGCAGCCCCCAAAGATGCCATCATCTCCTGCCCTCTACCTCTGTTCATGCTCTTCCCCTGATTGCACCACAGTTCCTCTACCTCTTATTTGAAAAAAATGAATAAAAAGTTGTTTAACAATATAAAGGGCTGTCTGGTAAAATAGGAAAATTAATTCTTATGGAAGCTGAAGGAGAAGCTGGCTGATCTTCCGTCGGAGATATCAAGAAGGAGATTCTGTCACTGATTGGAAAGTTTTCCTTGGTTTTCTTTAAGAGCCTTTTATTGCCAAGATTCTAGGAATTCTGTCTTTCATACAACTACTAAAGACAGAATGTTTGTGTCCCTCCAGATTCATGTGTTAAAAGCTAACCCCCAGTGTGATGGTATTAGGAGGTGGGAGTTATGGAAGTTGGTTAGGTTACGAGGGTGGATCCCTCATTAATTGGATTAGTGCCCTTATAAGAGGGATAAAAGAGAGCTCCCTTGCCCCTCCCACCGAGTGAGGACACAGAGAGAAGACTTTTGTCTATGAAGTAGAAAGGGGGCCCGGACCAGACACTGAATCTGTTTGTGTCTTGATCTTGAACTTCCTAGCCTCCAGAACTGGGAGAAATAAATTTCTGTTGCTTAATGCCACACAGGCATTTTGTTATAGCAGTCTGAATGGACTAAGACAATAACTTGGTTCATGCTGAGAACACTAAGATTCTTATTACATGAAAAATAAATCATTGCCCAGGAACCATGAAAGAAAATAAAATGTTTGCATTTAGATAAATTAAAAACTTCTCCATATGGCAAATAAAAATAAATATAAAATAAATAAGTTAAAAGAAAAAGGACAAACCAGGATGAAATATTTGCAATATGAATCATAAAGCAAATTTTAGTTTACAAAGAACCCACAGAAAGGAATAAGAGAAAAGATGAACAACCCAAGAGAAGAAAGGGTAAAGGATATGAAAAGACAGTTTGGAAAGGAATGCAAATATCCAATAAGCATATGAAAAGATGTTCAAGTTCATTCATAATTAAAGACATGCAAATCAAATAAAACAAGCAGAAATCTATCAGACTGACAAACTAAAAGTTTGATAACAGGGGGGACCTGTAAGGTATATGGAAACAGCATTATTATTGGGTTGGCCAAAATGTTCTTTTGGTTAATGAGGTTCTTGGTGAACATGAAAAATGTGTCTTTTATTTTTCCTCAAAACCGAACGAACTTCTTGGAACCCAATATTTTACACTGGGAATGTATGGGAGTTCAAATGGCAATATCGTTTGGAGGATAATTTGGAAGTATCTATCAAAATTATATGCTTTTTTTCTTTTGACCCAATAATTTTGCCACCAGGAATGTTCTTCACTAATGTGATGCCCAGCATATCAAGATATATATATTTATAATGTTCAGTGATGTTTCAAATGACGAAAAACAAAACAAGAAATGATCTGTCAGCAGGATTTCAATTAGATAAAAACAATAAATAACAGGGCAGGTCTGCATGTGCTTCTGAGAAAAACTGTCCAAGGTACATCAGTCACAGAAAAAAGTAGAACATAGGGCAGTGCATAAATTATGATCCATTCTGGTTTAGTATGAAAAAAGAATGTGCATACACAAAGGGGAATTCATTTTTAACTAATATTCACTCAACGCCTACAGTGTTCCAAGGACTTTTATAGGTGCTGGCACTGCAATGGTGAGCAAATTTCTGCCACATCATTTTGTTTTTCTTTACATTACCTACCACTGCTTATGTCAATCTTACTTATGTATTCCTTGTTTCCTGTCTGTCTGTTCCTACTAGAAGTTCAGATTGATGAGAGCAGGAACTTTGTCTCTCTCTCCCACCAGTCTATCCCCAGCACTGGGCTCAAGGAAGCTTCCCTGTGGAGGTACTAGGGTCAGGGATGGGAATAAAAACAGTGCCAACCCTGTCAAGATCAGGGAGTGGAGGGTTCAGGCAGAGGGAGGCAGGAGCACAGGTGGTGGATTTGAGAAGAGCAGGGAGGCCAGTGAGGTGGCGGAAGGGAAGCAAAGGAGAGACAGGTAGCATCAGACAGGTGGGCAGAGACCAGATCTCATGGGACCTCAGAGGCCATGGTGGGGAGTTGGCATCATCCTTCAGGTTTAATAGGGAGTCATAGGAAGGTTTTAAGTGGAAAAGTGACTTGATTTGGTTTATATTTTTCCGAAGTCCTTCCAGCTGCTGTGTGAGGAATACACAGGGGGAAGCAGGAGGAACAGCAGAGAGAGCAGTCAGAGGCTCCTGCTGTGGTCCAGGGGAGAGATGCTGGCGGGCCAGGGAGAGCCCCCAGAGCCTCCAATAGTTGAGCTGATTTGGAAAGATAGATAGTGGTTAGTTATTTGTAGGTGGAGGAGGAGGTAATCAATCCAGGCAGAGGGAGCTGCATGTCTCTACCCTTGAGGTGCAAAGCATCCCGGCGATGTAATTAGAACTGCTGCTTGGCAGTGCGAGCTTATAGATGTGGAAAAAAGCACCTGTGGTCACAGGTGGAGGCCACACGTAGCTATCAGTCGTGCATATAGTTTGTGCTCGACAAATGCTTTCTGATGGTTGAAATGAAAGTGATATATCTGAGGGAAAAAAGTGTGAATACATGAATATATTTGGGGAGGGTATAGTTCTACTGGGGCAGACACATGGCGTGGTGCAATGATTTTTTGAAAACTTGCAATTCAGTATTGCTAAAGACAGAAATATAACACTTGGCGGTCCTTGAAGCTCATTCTGTGCTTGGCCCCCGTGATGTCTGTGGAGACTGTAAGCAGCCATTTCTACCTGCCCCCTCCCTCCCAAGAAGCTTTCCTGTTTGGTTCACTAGAGAAGTGAGCCCAAACCTGACTGACGTTAGAATGACCTGGGTGACTTTTTTTTTTTTTTTTTCAAATACATACGCCCTGACACCACCCCAGACCTACTGAATCAGGAGCAGTCTGGGTGGACCCTGGAAATCTGTATTTTTTTAAAGGTCTGCAAGTGAGTCTAATACAGATACCTGGGTCTGGGGGACCATCCAATGGCAGCATGGTGGCCATGGTCATATAGACCCTTCCAGGAATGGGCCTGACAGCTTCTCTTAAAAGAACTTTGTCACAACCACCAATGGCACAAAATGACAGCCTGAGGTGCAGAAACAGGTAATGTATCTCTCCCGTGACCAAATTGCAATAGAGTATAGGCCTTTGACAAATAGGGTCCATCATCATTCTGGTAGGTTCAAATGCCTTCAGCCCCTCCCACATTGTCAGCTCTGCCCCGCCCTGGAATCAGAGCCCTGACTCCTAAAGGGCCAAATACAGGCCATGGAGAGACAACCCATTCTGATTCTTGGAGATGACTTTTTATTTTTTAATCTATATTAACTCCTTCCAAAAAAAGTTTCTTAATGTAAGTGGTAACTTTGATTATTTTTGTTTAATTTTGTCAAACAGAGTAATCATTAGTAATCATTACTGAAACGTCAGCCACGTGCAGAGCTTTAGCTGCCCTGGCTAAGAGGACAATGGATAAACCGGCCTCTAGGCTCTGCAGTATCCCACCATGTATGGCAAAAAAACCTTGCTTTTCACCTCAGGGCCTGAAAATGTTCAGAGCTACTACTCTAAGGAGCAGGCCACTGAGTGCCCTCATGCAGAAGGGCTGAGAAGTCCCTCTGCCCTAAGGCTAGTCCCACTTTCCCTTCCATCTCCTCTCTCCCCAGGTCTTTGCTGCCCAGAGTTACCCTATAACTGCCTGAGAGTCACATCAGGGATCATATTAGTGATCCAATCCAGGGAGTGGCAAAGTACAGCCCAGGGCCAATCAGACCCACCGTCTCTTTGTGAATGGCTAAGAATAATTTTTACATTTTAGATGCTTAGAAAAAAATCAAAAAAAGAATAGTATTTCATGACATGTGAAAGTTATATGAAACTCGAATTTCAGTGTCCATGGATGAAGACTTATTGGCATACAGCCATGCCCAGTCATTTACGTTTTGTCTACAGCTGCTTTCCACCTGCAAGGGCAGATTGGGGCAGTCTTCACAGAGGCTTTATGGCCCGCCACGCCTGAAATATTTTCTGTTTGGCCCTTTGTAGAAAACATTTGCCGATCTCTGGTTTAATTGTTTCTGATAAGATGGTGCTCATGCTAAAAACTCTCTAGATATATTTTAAAGCATTATGATTTTTTGTATAATTTCTTTTTGCAATTTTTATAAGGCTTTTCATTCTTTTAAAGGCTTTGCTAACTTTTTTTCTTGCTAAATCTGTCACCTTTTGTGAGGTGTCGCTAGTTCTATGATGGTCCCTGATCACCGTAGAGAGGTTGGGGATTGATGCTGGCGATGCTGAGGCCGAGGACCACTGTCCCCAGTGCATGTCCCCCTGGGATGTGACTGCAACAGTTCTCATACATACATATTTTCTGGTTTTCTCCTGAGGTGCCTGTTCCCATGCTGACACTAACCAGGGCAAGGTACAATTATAGGAGGTGACCTGACACACCAGACTTCTTTCTCCCTCCCAAGGAAGCAGCCTGGGATGCAAATTTATAGGGATAACCTTGAGCCCCCTTCAGTATTTACACGAAATGAATCATTCAGACTTTGAATCGTGTAAATTACCTCTTGGCCGCTCACATCACACCACTGAGTCAGCAGAAGCTGAAAACCCACAGCTCCATGGACCACTTCTGAGGCTGCCAGTCCAATCTGTGATGGGTTTTCTTTTATTCTGCCCCAAAGCTGCAGAGCTTAGCTGAACGTCCCCTCTGTAAGGAAGCTTCTTGAGTCAGGGTTTGGTCTGCACATTTGGGATAACTTACTGGAAGGATTTTAATGGATTTCTGACCCCGATAGTCACTTGTGAAAACAGCATTTTACAAACATGTTGCCATATTTCCTCGCATGTTCACACCTTCCTCTGATTTTGAGGAGAAACTCAGAAGAGGCGTTCTCTATATCCTCTGCCCCCTCCTCTCCAGACTTTTTCCTCTCTGTTTTAAGAACATGGGCTCATAACAGCCAGGGGTAGAACATGTGACTGAGAGACTACTCACTGCATAAAAGAGAAGTATCATCGTAGTTTATATTTATTTCAATGAAGGGTGCTTCTTGTAAAAAAAGCAAAACACTAAATTAGGCATTTGAGCTATTCACATCTGGGGGTGATCTGCCACGTTGGCTTACATACCACCTCCTACAAGACATTTTCCCTTCTTAGTTTCCCAAATCTTAGCAGGACACACCTGTATTGAAACTTCCCACAGGATGTGTGTTGTAAGCTCTGGCACGAAGACAAAACCCAGCATGAACACTAGTAGCATCTTATTTATCCTGGAGTGTCTAACATCACATGGTCTAGACTCATAGCTTTCTTCTCTCTATTCTACAGTTTACTCACCTGCTCAGATGTACGAAGTAGCTGCCGTCCAGAGCTGTGCAGATTTAAATTACTGATATAGCTAACACTCAGGAGAATGCTAGGCATATGATCATTATTTAACAAACACTAGTGAGTTATGATTATAGCTCTTATTTTTTTATCAATGTAGGAAGTTCGTGGCTTTTTGGTACCAGTTTGGATGGAGGAACAAAAGCTCCTTGTTTAGGAATCTCTATACTTACCTTTTCTTTTTATGCATCTTCTCCTTCCCAACTCCTTCTTCTTCTTATATTATTTTGCAAGTTGTGGTTAGTAGTAAGCCTTGATTATTTCGTAGATTCTTTTAGCATGGATTTATAACTTAAGGTCTAAGGAACCCCAAGAGGGGGCTTCAGGGACCTGTCAGTGGCTTGAAAACATTGTACAAATTTTTGAATATTTGTATGTCTGTGAATTTTTCTAGGGCCAGTGACTATAGATTTTTGTCAGTGTCAAAGGGATGCAGGCCGAAAAAAGTGCAGAATCATTCCTCTAGGGAGGAATCATTCCCATAGTGCAAGGGCACAGCAATGCTAGAAGATTCTAGGGCTGCAAGAGTTACCTTGTTCTTCTCTCTAAAGATTCTTAGGTCCCCAAATTGATGAGACCCAAATAAAATCATGATTCATAAATAGACAGGTCTTTGATTCTCTTTCTCTGGGACTCGTTCCCGGTATGTCTCATGATACGGTATCCTCGCTGCCAATGTCCTACACAAAGCCAAGCCGAGGCCCCCCAAACTTGTTTGACTTTCTCACTTTCTTTGAGAATTACATGGGGCCTAGTCCAGAAAAATACTTCGTTCTCAGTCTAAAAATAAGTGGGGATGGAGGTGGGGAGAGGAAATTTGGGGAGCAAGGAAGACAGGAATTAATGCACATGCTCACGTCAAGGAAACAATTGCTTTGGGTTTCTAGAGTAGACATCAGTCTCACGCTTTCTATGTCTACGTAAGGGCCGCTATATGTATCCATAAAGACTGCAGAAGTGAATCAGGCATAATCACCATCGTAGCAGAAGTTCAGCGTCAGCCTTGAGGACCCTGAAACATTTCTGAAATTCACCAAATCTTCGTCTCTGTGCTACTTTCTGGCTCTGTGTCCCCTGCTACGCTCACCCAGCTAGACTGATAGGGGCAGTGGAAAATTCCAAATGGAAGAGGTTCTTTTATTTTCTTCCCCCTGCAGTGCTGAGCTTTACCAAAAAAGAAAAAAGAGAAAAATTCTTTCTTTCCACAGCAAAGAAGAAAAGATTAAAGTTGTATGACTGTTATAAATATTACATGCTCAGGGCCCTAGTACATGCATATCTCCACGTTCCGAGGCTAGGTTAGAAGTAACCCCTTTCCTGCTGCTTTTGGATTTTAGACTTGATAGATCCCTAAGGACAAGATCGAACCTAACTTTTTATTTGTTTGTATATTAGCAAGAGACTTGATAAGAAGACATCAACCATGCTTATTTTGAAGGTCTCAGCAATTAATGGAGGATTGTTTTCTCCTTTATATCCTCCAGGCATGAGCCAATGTATTTACATTTAACTTCTACTTTATCAAATTAGGATGTGTAACTGCATAAGTTTATATATATCTATATATTTTGTTGTTTTGACACTCGTATGATGTTTCTTTTCCTATAAGATTTCTCCCTCCAAATAAATGCTCTTGGCTCTCATGATGAAGTAAAGGGTGCTACTTTCACATAATGATATTTATGATACTTCAATCCTGTGATTCTCAGGATGTCACCAAGGCCACAATAAGGTCACTGGATTATCAAAGAGAAAAGGTCTGGAACTCAACTCTTTGTAACCACAAACAGTGTTGATAATTAGCAGGAAGGGAAAGGATGCAAATAATGTTCAGGACAGGAAGCAGCTTCTCAAAGGATCATTAAGTTAAGCAGAGAAGGGGGTCCCTAACAGAAGGAATGGAAACCTGAATTCGTCAGACTCCTAAACTCCTTTTGACAAGCAGCATCATGAGAAGAAAATGGGTTAACGTCTCCCTTTCATTTTACAATGAGAAAATGGGAGAGTCAGAGTATAGAAGATGGTGAGCTGCCTCTGTTCCCCAAAAAGGGCCTGAAACAAAAGATGCCAAAGCCAAGTGGCCAAGTTGAGACTGAGCTCAGACGTGCCAGCCAGAGCTCTTTCTTGAAATTAGATATTGCGTGGTTCCTACATGCAAGAAACCGCGGTGTTCATTCTTACATCCCTGATCCCATCTTCTTCCTGTCTTGTGGTTGATAAGTCTCCTCCACTACCTAATGGGTAGCATCACGTAGATGCCTGTAATCACACACACAGCCCTTACTTACACAATAGCCTGCTTCCCTCAGGACAGAACGTTATATTGGGCTGGCCAAAAAGTTAGTTCGGGTTTGTCCCTCACCGCAAACAGCTTATGGAAAACCCGAACGAACTTTTTGACCAACCCAAGAGTTACTGTGACTAATTTGCATTTGCGATGCTGCTCTGCCTCATGTTTATTCTTGTAGTTTCAGAGCCCAGTTCAGTTCCATATACATGGTGAGCCTTCATTAACTATTTGTTGAATGAATGAATGAAAGAATGAGTAATATTTTCTCACAGAAGAGACAAAGCATTGTGGACTAAAAGTAATGCACAGCCTAAGAGGTGAGAATTATGTTTTATTGGGTGGATTTTCTGAAGGCTTAAGCCCAGAAGACAGCAACTCAGATAACTCTGAGGGACTGCTCCAAAGAAGTAAGGGAGGAGCCAGACTCTATAGTTTTTTCAACAAAAACCAGGTAGCTGGAACACCTAAAGATGACTGTTAATTACAGAAAACCAGGTATGTCAAGTTAATTAATTTAGCCCTTTTCTATGTATGGGAAGATGCAAGAGTCTGGGCTCGCTGAAACCATTGCTTTGGTATGTACCGTAACCACCTAGAGCCAGTATCCTGCTTTTCTCCATCCTGAATCCCCTCAGGGTACACAGCTGGGGATGGCTACAGTGGCTGCTGGCCTGATGGCTGCAACATCCTTTGTTTACTGATATGGCAGGTGACAAGTAAAACATCTTGAGATGTAAAACATCTCTAGAATCCATTATTTAAAACGTTAGGAAGTTTACCCCAGTATGACCTCAGCTGCTGAAGCATAACTTTGCCTCTCTCCTCCATAAGCTTCTCCTGTTTCAACTCTCAAGTTGAAGTTTCTAATCAGACTTAGTTGATAACATTTACATTTGTTTGGCCTCTTTCCCCTGAGCCTGAAGGCTGTCCCTCACTTAGGAGGACCTCTCCCAGCTCCCAAGATGATCATAGCAGGTGTAAAAAACCATAGATCTTCCAAGTGTATGTTGGTACTTGATTGGGAAATCTTGGCAGTAGCCGGTGTGGCATTGTTTATAGCACACATGCTTGTGATGAATTTCCCCATGAGTTAAGAGTGAAGACAGCGTGTTCTCTTTTTAAGAGCACTTGGCCAATGGAGATTAGCCTAACCATCTTTGTTTATTTGGTTGGATAACTGAAGTTGATTAAGTGCACAGATGGGTTTCACCCAATTTGGGGCAGTCCTTTCTGTAGCCTCCTTCCGAAGTTGCTTTCTACTGTGATTTTCTCAGTAGAGATGGCTTTAAGGAAGGTGAGCTCTGCAAATAGACTTTCATATTTACAACTTCAAGGCCCAGTTGTTCTTAGAACTTTCCAACCAGACACAGTCAATTCCATTAGGTTGTACAGTATACAGTGAGTGATTTAGGGAGATGAACAAATAGAAGCCATTAGCTCTCCAAACGCATCATAATTCATTTGCAACCCAGGCAAGACTGCAGTACAATAAGAAGCTACTCATTTCCCGAGCTCAGGGGGGCTTGGGTCATGTTTCAATGTTTCATTTCATCTTCACCCTGGCCCTAAGTGGATGAGTTTATTTCTCTCATAAAATAGATGAGGAAATTGAGACAGATTTAGTAATTTAACAAGAATCAGAAATCTTGTAAGTGGGAGAGCCAGGATCTGAACCCAAGTCAATCAGACTTGTATGTGTTACGTCTACAGCCTGGGGCAACCACCCAGACTCCTGCCTGGTGCTTTCCTTTGGGGCTCACAGGCTGTTTTGCGTATGTAACTGAAATGTCTGGCCAATGCAGATGTTGTCTTCAGCAGAGGCTGAATCTCTTTTATTTATTCATTTATTTATATTTTATTTATTTTCTTTAACATCTTTATTGGGGTATAATTGCTTTACAATGCTGGGTTAGTCTCTGCTGTATAACAAAGTGAATCAGCTATACATACACGTATATCTCCATATCCCCGCCCTCTTGCGTCTCCCTCCCACCCTCCCTATCCCACCCCTCTAGGTGGTCACAAAGCACCGAGCTGATCTCCCTGTGCTATGCGGCTGCTTCCCACTAGCTATCTATTTTACATTTGGTAGTGTATATATGTCAATCCCACTCTCGCACTTCGTCCTAGCTTACCCTTCCCCCTCCCCGTGTCTTCAAGTCCATTCTCTATGTCTGCGTATTTATTCCATATGTGTTAGCATGCGGTATTTGTTTTTCTCTTTTGAACTTACTTCAGTCTGTACTACAGACTCTAGGTCCATCCACGTCACTACAAATAACTCAATTTCATTTCTTTGTATGGCTGAGTAATATTCCATTGTATATATGTGCCACATCTTCTTTATCCATTCATCTGTCGATGGACACTTAGGTTGCTTCTGTGTGCTGGCTATTGTAAATAGTGCTGCAATGAACATTGTGGTACATGACTCCTTTTGAATTATGGTTTCCTCAGGGTATATGCCCAGTAGTGGGATTGCTGGGTCATATGGTAGTTCTATTTTTATTTTTTAAGGAACCTCCATACTGTTCTCCATAGTGGCTGTATCAATGTACATTCCCACCAACAGTGCAAGAGGGTTCCCTTTTTTCCACACCCTCTCCAACATTTATTGTTTGTAGATTTTTTGATGATGGCCATTCTGACTGGTGTGAGGTGATACCTCATTATAGTTCTGATTTGCATTTCTCTAATGATTAGTGATGTTGAGCATCTTTTCATGTGTTTGTTGGCAATCTGTATATCTTCTTTGTAGAAATGTCTGTTTAGGTCTTCTGCCCATTTTTGGATTGGGTTGTTTGTTTTTTTGTTATTGAGCTACATGAGCTGCCTGTATATTTTGGAGATTAACCCTTTGTCAGTTACTTCATTTGCAAATATTTTCTCCCATTCTGAGGGTTGTCTTTTCATCTTGTTTATGGTTTCCTTTGCTCTGCAAAAGCTTTTAAGCTTCATTAGGTCCCATTTGTTTATTTTTGTTTTTATTTCCATTACTCTAGGAGGTGGGTCACAAAGGATCTTGCTGTGATTTATGTCATAGAGTGTGCTGCCTGTTTTCCTCTAAGAATTTTATAGTGTCTGGCCTTATGATCTAGTTCTTCTGGGACTGCCCTTCCCTCCATTTCACAGTTCATGAGTGGTTCTAGCTCTACCAGGGGGCCTTGGATCCTGAACTCCTGTCTCCCCCTCTGGCTTCAGGGCTCAGGGCAGCTGAAACCGAGAACCTCAGATGGGACTTGAACCCATGGGCCAGTACTTGAACCCAGCCAGAACCCAGATTGGGACTTGAACCCATGTCTTTTACTTGAGATCACACACCCGGTCTCAGGACTTAATGAAGCACAGGTTCGTTATGTCTCATGGTAGAAAGAATTCAGTGTGAGACAAAGCTATAGGTAAGACATGAATTTATTTAGAGAGAAACATACTCCACAGACAGAGTGTGGGCCATCTCAGAAGGTGAGAGGCCCTGAAATATGGCCTGGTTAGTTTTTATGGGCTGGGTAATTTTGTAAGCTAATGGGTGGGAGGATTATTCCAACTATTTCGGGGAAGGGGTGGGGATTTCCAGGAATTGGGCCACCGTCCACTTTTTTTTTTTTTTACCACTGTATCCATTCATCCCTGAATATTAAGTGCCAGGCACAGTGATAAAAACTGGGTACACAAAGACGAATAAGGTAAAGTTCCTACCCTCAAAGAGTTCACTCTTTAGCAAGGAAATCAAGTACGTGAACAGACAACTGTAACATGTTTACAAGAGTGGCTCATAAGAGTTTTCGACGGGATGATCACATAGCTTATAGTACAAACCAGGATATTTTTTAGAGTAAAGGGCCATAGTATTAACTAGTATGCCTAAAGAAATGCACACGCCAGGTCCATCACAGGCAAACCAGCTAATGAGAAAGTGTGGCCCCTTATCACCGCCCACTTTTTGACCTTTTATGGTCAGCCTCTGAACTGTCATGGTGCCTGTGGATGTGTCATTTAGATAATAATGTATTACAATGAGCATATAATGAGGCTCAAGGTCCACTGGAAGTTGAATCTTTCACCATCTTGGACCTAGTTGGTTCTAACCAGTTTTTGTCATGTCCTATGACTGTGTCATTCTTTTAAAGGTTGTGCCTTGCCCCTTTTCCTCCTGTTTCATTCCCCCCTCGGAGATTTTACTGCCATATTCTTATGGGACGCAGAGAGGTGACGGTCCTGCAGTGGGTAATTTCTAGATTACTTTCTGCCCCTGATTTGTGGTCTCAGCTCCCCCACCATGTGTGAAGACAATGCCTGTGTTATATCCCCTCTGCTTGAAATACCTAAAGTGGGCTTTGTTTCTGTGACTTGACCTTGCCTAATGCAGAAGCCAAAGCTAGAAATCTGATATATTGTTTTCTATTTTAAAAAACCGTATTGAAAATAACATATCAAGACTTGAAGGTATATATTAGGAGAAAAGAAAGATTGCTAGGGACAAGGAGAGAAGGCAGAGACTCTGAATTTAGGCTCCAAGATCCTGTCCCAACACTGAGCCTACAGACTTGGAATGGAGAACTTTGCATAGTATGAATACCTCATTGAAATGCAGCCCATTCTCTGTTTTGAACACAACTGAATTGAAAAAGCCCCAAACTATGTCTCCTGGGCAAATAATTCCAGATGCTGACAGAAGCAAAGCTATGTTATAATTTTTAAAAATTATTATCAGATCCCATATTATAACCAAATGATGTAACAGTAATTATAGCTACAGAGCAAAATTCCATTCTGTGCTTTTTTAAGAAAATGGAATAAAAGGAAAAGTGAGAACCTATAATTTCGTATGCGTCCAGTGTGTGGGCAGTGTTGGCAGCTCCCGTGGCCTCTGTCACTCTCTGCATTTAAGTGGCCTTAACTCTCACATGGCCCTTGAAATACGATGGGGTTTCCTCAATAGCACCCGTATGATGGTGCCTTCCCACCCTCCCTGCAAGTGATGGGAGAGCATCTCTCCACCTCTGCTCAGAGGAACGAGAATTTCTTTGATGTCCTCTTTTGGACCTAGAGAGAGGGTTTCTTCTTTCTCTGTAACTTCTTCAGGAGCCACTAACATGTCATCCTTACGTTATCTCCCTCCTTTGTCTGCCTCTCCTCCCCTTCCCAAAAGAAACATCCATAAACCAGGTTGATCTAGCCCCTCTTCCATGGGGTCCATAGTGAGCAGACTGCAATTTGGAAACAGCCCCACGTAGACTCTCAATTGTAACCCCATCAAACAAGCACGTGGGCTGCTCACGCTTGCTTTCTGTGGCCGTGGTAACGTGCCTGTACTTGTCGGCTGGTCTGTCCTAGCCCACACGTGTCTCTGTATCAATGTCTAAACGGGTTCTTCTAACATAGAACTTTACAGACACAAAAAGATTAGTAAAGAGGGACTGTATCTACATCTCAGTGTAGTGTGTGTGTGTGTGTGAGTTTGTGTGTGTGTTCAGTACATAGAGAAAGCCACAGTAATATTCCACAAAAGTAGCATGTGCATTAACTCCAATCTTTTCTTACAAATTCTTACAAACTCCTTCTGGTCCCGTCTGGACCCTCTTTGGCACCAGCTTCTTCTGTTCTGCTGTTTCCATTCTGCACCCTGTCTCAGCTCACGTCCCACCTTGAATGCTGCTCGCTAAAGTCACACAGGTCATTTGTGAGCATCTGGGCTGATGTGTGAATTGCATACAGTTATCAGTTTAGAGATTATAGATTAAGAGCGCAGATTTTGTTTTTTTTTTAATACATCTTTATTGGAGTATAATTGCTTTACAATGTGGTGTTACTTTCTGCTGTACAACAAAGTGAATCAGCTATATGCATACATATATACCCATATCCTCTCCCTCTTGCATCTCCCTTCCACCCTCCCTATCCCACCCCTCTAGGTGGTCACAAAGCACCGAGCTGATCTCCCTGTGCTGTGCAGCTGCTTCCCACTGGCTATCTGTTTTACACTTGGTAGTGTATATATGTCAATCCCACTCTCTCACTTCGTCCCAGCTTACCCTTCCCCCTCCCCATGTCCTCATGTCCATTCTCTACATCTGCGTCTTTATTCCTGCCCTGCCCCTAGGTTCATCAGAACCATTTTTCTTTGTTTTTTAGATTCCATATATACGTGTTAGCATACGGTATTTGCCTTTCTCTTTCTGACTTACTTCACTCTGTTTGACAGACTCTAGGTCCATCCACCTCACTACAAATAACTCAATTTTGTTCCTTTTTATGGCCGAGTAATATTCCATTGTATATGTGTGCCGCATCTTCTTTATCCATTCATCTGTCGATGGACATTTAGGTTGTTTCCATGTCCTGGCTATTGTAAATAGTGCTGCAATGAACATTGTGGTACATGTATATTTTTGAATTGTGGTTTTCTCAGGGTATATGCCCAGTAGTAGGATTGCTGGGTCATATGGTAGTTCTATTTTTAGTTTTTTAAGGAACCTCCATACCGTTCTCCATAGTGGCTGTACCAATTTATATTCCCACCAACAGTGCAAGAGGGTTCCCTTTCTTCCACACCCTCTCCAACATTTATTGTTTGTAGATTTTTTGATGATGGCCATTCTGAATGGTGTGAGGTGATACCCCATTATAGTTCTGATTTGCATTTCTCTAATGATTAGTGATGTTGAGCATCTTTTCATGTGTTTGCTGGCCATCCGTATGTCTACTTTGTAGAAATGTCTATTTAGGTCTTCCACCCATTTTTGGATTGGGTTGTTTGTTTTTTTGATATTGAGCTGCATGAGCTGCTTGTAAATTTTGGAGATTAACCCTTTGTCAGTTGCTTCATTTGCAAATGTTTTCTCCCATTCTGAGGGTTGTCTTTTTGTGTTGTTTATGGTTTCTTTTGCTGTGCAAAAGCTTTTAACTTTCATTAGGTCCTATTTGTTTATTTTTGGTTTTATTTCCATTTATCTAGAAGGTGGGTCAAAGAGGATCTTGCTGTGATTTATGTCATAGACTGTTCTGCCTATGTTTTCCTCTAAGAGTTTTATAGTGTCTTACCTTACATTTAGGTCTTTAGTCCATTTTGAGTTCATATTTGTGTATGGTGCTAGGAAGTGTTCTAATTTCATTCTTTTACATGTGGCTGTCCAATTTTCCCAGCTCCATTTATTGAAGAGGCTGTCTCTTCTGCACTGTATATTCTTCCCTCTTTTGTCACAGATAACGTGACCATACGTGCGTGAGTTTATTTCTGGGCTTTCTATCTTGTTACATTGATCTATATTTCTGTTTTTGTGCCAGTACTATACTCTCTTGACTTCTGTAGCTTTGTAGTATAGTCTGAAGTCAGGGAGCCTGATTCCTCCAACTCTGTTTTTCTTTCTCAAGATTGTTTTGACTATTTGGGGTCTTTTGTGTTTCCACACAAATTGTAAAATTTTTTGTTCCAGTTCTGTGAAAAATGCCATTGGTAGCTTGCTAGTGATTGCACTGATTCTGTAGACTGCTTTGGGTAGTATAGTCATTTTCACAATGTTGATTCTTCCAATCAAAGAACAGTATATCTCTCCATCTCTTTGTATCATCTTTAATTTCTTTCATCAGTGTCTTTTAGTTTTCTGCATACAGGTCTTTTGTGTCCTTAGGTAGGTTTATTCCTGGGTATTTTATTCTTTTTGTTGCAGTGGAAATTGGGAGTGTTTCCTTAATTTCTCTTTCTGATTTTTCTTTAGTGTATAGGAATGCAAGAGATTTCTGTGCATTAATTTTATATCTTGATATTTTACCAGATTCATTAATTAGCTCAAGTAGTTTTCTGGTGGCATCTTAAGGATTTTCTATGTATAGTACCATGTCATCTGCAATCAGTGACAGTTTTACTTCTTCTCTTCCAATTTGGATTCCTTTTATTTCTTTCTCTTCTCTGATTGCCATAGCTAAAATTTCCAAAACTATGTTGACTAATAGTGGTGAGAGTGGGCAACCTTGTCTTTTTCCTGATCCTAGAGGAAGTGGCTTCAGTTTTTCACCATTGTGAACGATGTTGGCTGTGGGTTTGTCATATATGGCCTTTATTATGTTGAGGTAGGTTCCCTCTATGCCCAGTTTCTGGAGAGTTTTTATCATAAATGGATGTTGAAATTTGTTGAAAGCTTTTTCTGCATCTATTGAGATTATCGTATGGTTTTTATCCTTCAATTTGTTATTATGGTGTATAAAATTGATGGATTTGCGTATATTGAAGAATCCTTGCATCCCTGGGATAAACCCCACTTGAGCATGGTGTATGATCCTTTTAATGTGCTGTTGGATTCTGTTTGCTAGTATTTTGTTGAGGATTTTTACATCTATATTCATCAGTGATATTGGCCTGTATTTTCTTTTTTTTTGACATCTTTGTCTGGTTTTGGTATCAGGGTGATGGTGGCCTCATAGAATGAGTTTGGGAGTGTTCCTCCCTCTGTTATATTTTGGAAGAGTTTGAGGAGGATAGGTGTTAGCTGTTCTCTAAATGTCTGATAGAATTCGCCTGTGAAGCCATCTGGTCCTGGGCTTTTGTTTGTTGGAAGATTTTTAATCACAGTTTCAATTTCAGTGCTTGTGATTGGTCTGTTCATATTTTCTATTTCTTCCTGGTTCAGTCTTGAAAGTTTGTACTTTTCTAAGAATTTGTCCATTTATTCCAGGTTGTCCATTTTATTGGCATATACATAGTTGCTTATAGTAGTAAGATGCAGATTTTGGTAGGAGGCAAAGCCAGACTTGAATCCTAGCCCTGCTACCAAGCAAATTGTGGGCCTTGCAAAGCAAACTCTTAAACAATCATTTCCTCATTTATTAACAATAAATTTAAAATGAGAATAATAATACCTCCTCCAAGGATAATATGGGTGAAATTAATCAGGTATGCAGAGTGCTTAGCAAAGCTCCCATGGGAAACGCTTACTAAATGGCAACAACTGCTACTAAAACTCAGTGACAGCAAGTGGTGTGCTACACTTCAGCCAGCTGGGTGATTCCTGCAGCTCCACCATCCCGAGAGTGCTGCAGTGATGCAGGACTTCTCAGTGCTGCAGGACGACTCAGGCTGCTGCCCTGCAGAAGTGGGGGCTGCATAAGCACCTGCCTGAATTTGGTGGGATAGGAATCTCTGAATCAATACCCACTGTATTCAAAATTCTTTTTTTTGATGGGTATTTCCTTTATCCTCTTACAGAGTTCCCACACCCAACTCCTGGGGAACTATTTTCCTCCCGGGTGAGGCCACTTCTGTATGCAGAGTGGTTCAGTCGCAGAAGCAATTAGGACTTCAGGGCCCAACAGACGGGGGAGTTCAAATCCCTGTTCTTGCACTTCCATACCTTGTAACTTGGAGTAATTCGCTTAAGTCTTTATGACTCATTTTTTTAATCTGCCTCATAAAGTCTGAGTCTGAAACTAAAATTATTATAAGAAAAACCTAGCCCAGTGCCTGCCACTTATAAGATGCTGAACAAGCATGATACTATTTCCCAGAATTTATACCTGCAGTGTGAGTTGAATTGGAGAAAGGATCGCACTCAAGCAGTTACTCCGCCCATTTTTGTTTACGCTGAGCAAGGTTAATTCCATGCTTTACTTCCTTATCCTGAAAACTCATGAGACAGTGCTTAGAAACACATATTCTCACATTTTAACTTTTTTCCCTGGTGTCCTTTTTGATCCAGGCCTGGTACAGTGCCCTGCACAAAGGAAATAACCGGGAAGAAGAGAAATTCCTTGAATAAATGAGTGAACATTAGTTGGTATGGGTGGATACATTTTCCAATAGGGTCTGCTATTGTTTGGTTTCTAAAGAAATCCAGACTTAGCTTATGTATTTCTTAAATCACTGTCTTCCTTATTCTTATTATTCTCATGATTGAAAATAGGACTCTTAACAAGAAGCACATGGTGTTACATTAATGAACTCAAATGGGTGCTTTTCTTAAGTTTATAAAGTCATAGGATCTAGATGTGTATAACAATAAAAAGTCCTCTCTCTCACCCCATATTCTACTGGTGAAAAAAAAGAAGAAGAAAATAATTTATTCTGAGGCTTTCTTTCTGAAAGCATTTGGGATGAAGGTGAAGGAGAGCAGGGAAGAAAAATAGGAGGCCAAATAAATAGAAGGTCAGGCTTCCAAAGGGTGAAAGGTGGATGAATAAGGACAAAAAAATGTGATTTGTAGCAAGATCTAGGACATGCACTAAAAACAAAAACACTAAAGTCAGAACAATAGTTATTTTATCCATGGACCATTATGGTACTGGCAACCTAAATATGAACCCATCCTTCACTGATTCATTCATTCATTCATTCAAAAACATGTAGAGTTCACCTGCAGTGTGCAAGGCTCTGTTCCAATGTCAAGAACAATCTGGTACTCCTGACTTAGATTCTGATTGTCTCCCTACCTTATCCATTTTCTGAGAGCCCTGTGGTTTGGGGGAGCAGACTTTGATTTTCAGGTTCACCAGAAAGTTTGGTTTCAGTCACAGCTGCCTAAAGATTCTTAATTTCTCTTGAGATTCATGCCTAAGTGCAAAAGCACAATCTGTGGACTCAAACAATACTCCTCACATGCTTTGTTTTTGGTAAATTGTCTAAGCCTGTGGAGCCTCTGCCCCCGCATCAGTGAGCATGAGAATTGTAATGCCACTGCAGAGCAAGGCTGTAAAGGTACAGTAAAAAGAAAGGCCCTCAGATGCCAGCACAGTGACAGGCACGAGGGAGGTAATCAACTTTCATCCTAATTCTTCATTCTGCAGCCCTCTCTTAGGATGTGGGTTATTGGCTTAGGCTGTGATAAAGGAACAGCCACAAGAAAGGGAAAAGTTGGACTGTGGTTCTCTGAGCATCTAGTAAAGAGGTTGGGAGAATCGCCATTCATGGCTACTCCTTGGTTAGAGCTTTCTGCCCCATGAGAACCACATCCTTGAGATCTTGTGATTAGCCTCGATCTGCCACATTTACATCTTTTTGACTTACTTTTACTTGATTTTGATGATTACTTGCTGTAGACTGCGTCTAAATTCTAAGGGGATGGGGCAGCTTTGATGGTGATATTAGGTGAAGAAAGTTTCCTGAAATTAGTCACGGAATCCACATTTGGATTCAACTCACATTGCAACATCAAGATCTGCTTGTGGCCCCTGCCACTGAGCTTCATATACTTTATTTCACTTCATCCTGTCAGATAAGATGTGTTAGGTTCATCGAACAGTTGAGGAAGTTGAGACTTAGAGAGTTTAAGTAATTCATCCAAGATGGCCTACCTAGCAAGCCTTAGGTCTGTGCCCTCTGAGCCCAAGTCTGAAGTTTTCTCCAACACAGTTAGCTTTCCAGTCTAAAAAGAACCTGAGAGATGTAAAGGATATTTGAGGTAATCTCGCCTGACCCCCTCATTTTAGGGAAGCAGAAGCAAAGGCCTACTGAAGTTAAATGAGGCAAGCAGGATTACATCCTGCATACTGACACAACCAAAATTAGAACTTGGTCTCCTGGGTCTCACACTTTGTTCACTAGAAGCTGGTAAATATCCTACCCCTTCATCACCTGTTTACAATAGAAACATTATCTATTTTTTTAATTTTATCTATTTTTATCGAAGTATAGTTGCTGTACAATATTATATAAGTTACAGGTGTACGATAGTGATCCACAATGTTCATAGGTTATACTCCATTTATAGTTATAAAATATTGGCTGTGTCCCCTGTGTTGTACAATATATCCTTGCAGCTTATTTTATACCTAATAGTTTGTACCTCTTAATCCCCTACTCCTGTATTACTCCTCTCCCCTCCCCTCCCCCCACTTGTAACCACTAGTTTGTTCTCTATGTCTGTGAGTCTGCTGCTTTTTTGTTATATTTACTGGTTTGTTGTATTTTTTAGATACCACGTATAAGTGATATCATACACTATTTGTTTTTTTCTCTCTGACTTATTTCATTAAGCATAATGCCCTCCAAGTCCATCCATGTTGCTGCAAATGGAAAAATTTCATTCTTTTTTAATAGCTGAGTAATACTCCATTGTGTATGTATATACACACACACACACACACACGCTACATCTTCTTTATCCATTTATCTTTTCATGGACAAACATTATCTATTTTATATAGGAACTTCCAAACAAACCAGGAAAATCTAGGTCCAAAGTGAAAGAGGAAAGCAGGCCCCCTCCCAGCCATGAGTGAGGAAGTTTTCCATTTTGGGTTTTCTGCCATCTTGTCTCTATTTTAGGGATCAGTAAACTACAGCCTAGGGGTCAGATCCAGTTTGTTGTCTTTTTTTGTAAATAAAGTTTTATTGGAACACAGCCATGTCTATTTATTTGCATCTCATCTATGGCTGCTTTCTGCTTTCCTGCTACCAAGGCAAAGTTTAGGAGCTGGGACAGAAACTATATGGCCCATAAAACCTAAAATATTTACTGTTTAGCCCTTTATGGAAAAAGTTTTCCAACCTCTGCTTAGTTAATACTTGTTGTTGGCCTAGAGGTCTGAAATTATATTTTTAATAAGTTTTTCTCAATTATAGATGATAATGTATGGTGGAGATGTTATCAAAGCCAAAGGTCCAAATGTCTTTACTGGGCACACACCTGCATTTACTCAACTTACACTTTTCTTTGCCTTAGAGAGCAAGTTTAAAACAAGGTTCAGCTACCTTAGATAATAACATGACACTTTTTCAAAGTGTTTTTTTTCCCCCACGAAACAAGAAATATAACTCTGTCAGCAGCTCAATAAACCAAAATATGATGAATGGGCAATCAAGGAATATATACATATTTTGTAGAATATTCTTGATGAGTTGAATTTTACCTGAATCCAGCCATTCTTCATGCGTTCTTTCTTATTACAGTTGGACAGAAATAACTGCGATCACATTTTCTCTTCTCACAGTCATCTGGCTTGTATTTCTGCTTGCATGCACTGAAAACAAAAAGGTACACAGAGCAAAATACACAGTACATTTCAGCTGAGTTGAGCTTGCTTTTAGTCATGAATGGTGCTGTTTTACTTGGCACACTTGTGTCACATAATTAAAACCAGATAAAGCAGAAATTAGTTGCTAACGGGGAAGTTGCCGTTGAAAATAGAAAGTTTATGTCTGTGAGGAGCACATCACATAAACTGTGAAGGATGGAGCTATTGTTCTCCAAAGGTTGACTCTTATTTTCCATAGAAGAAAGTTACTGCTGCTAAGTGGATACCCCGCCAGGAACTAGAATTCCTTACCCCATTTCTTGCTCCTTTGTATCTAGGCAAGGTCTTGTGACCCGTTGTTGCCAATAGAATGTGAGAGAAGAGATGCGTATTGTTTTCGAGTTGAATGGTTAAGAAGTGGTTTGCCTTCTTCACTGTATTTTGACCCTGGATGGAATTGATGGACTAGAGGCCCTGAGGGTGGTGGGGCCACAAGACAGTTGGGGTCCTCAGTGAGCAAGAAACACATTTCTGTTGTGCTAAACCACTGAGATTTGGGGTTTTATCTGTCATAGCAGCTAACATTAATTAATGCACTCATCCATAATTCTGCTTTTTTCTATCGTGCCACCTCCCTAATGGGAACAATTTCTGATGGCAGTGGTACTCACCCTCTTCTGAGGAGACACTTCCCCACCTTTCTGATTAATTCTATTCCTGTGTTCTTTATTAATTGGCCCTTAGAAGGGCACACTTTTAGAGCAGGGAGGAACTTCGGAGATTGCAGTCCAACCAGTTCTTTTTACAGGTTAATTAACTGACGTTTATAAATGACATCAAGCAATTCACTCAAGGTCCCATTGCTCATCAGTGACGGAGCTAACTCTAGTGCTCAGGTGTCCTAATGCCCCCCACAATTCAGGTTTTCTTTAATATCACCATAGTGTACCTTTTTTTGTTGTTTTTTGCGGTACGCGGGCCTCTCACTGCTGTGGCCTCTCCCGTTGCGGAGCACAGGCTCCGGATGCGCAGGCTCAGCGGCCATGGCTCACGGGCCCAGCCGCTCCGCGGCGCGTGGGATCTTCCCGGACCGGGGCACGAACCCATGTCCCCTGCATCGGCAGGCGGACTCTCGACCACTGCGCCACCAGGGAAGCCCCACAGTGTACCTTTTTAACCTGTGTTAGTTTATACTTGAAATTATGTTAGCTCTTGGGTATGGGGAAAACATAATATTAGTATTAAGGCAGGAAGTTGGCCTATGTGACTTCTTCCAGCTGTACAATTATCTCCAAGTGGAATTTTCCAAAACAGAAATATATTTGGAGATAAATACATTGCTGGTTTTGTAATGGATTATTTAAAGTGACACATTATTATCTCCTGGACCCCGTAAGCATTTAAGTTTACTTCTCATCTATCTCTGGAATATAGAGCTCCGAGGCTGGGTGAGTTTGTTAAGAAGAAAAAACTTGCTTAATGTAATTTATTAGAGAGATTTGTAAATAAGAAGGGACATCCACTAAGGGACATGGCCTAGAATCACAGGGTCTGCTTTTAGTAGCTCAATCATGTACCTCAAAATAAAACAAAGATGAGTTATAGTGTTCCAGGGATGTTACTGGGAGTTCAGAATAGAAATCCCAATAACAAGCATCCCATTTCCTATCTTAGTTCTGAAAAGTAGAAAAATAAAATAGAGCATTTAAGATTAGGCCAAAATATCCCCTTTCTGATTAAAAGGCCAGATTGGAGAACTTGGCATGAGGTATGTTGTCCAAGTGGGCTCCTCATCTTGAGCCCCAGAACTGGGTGCAGCAAAGCCAGACTTCGGCAAACTTCCTCCTACAGAAGCTGAGTTGGCCCCTGGAAGAACAGCTGACTTCCTGAAGGAGGAAGGGTGGAGGTAAACTGAGCATGCCCAGGGTCTTAAGTTAACTGACCTGCTGTCACAGGAAAGAAACATCAGGAACAGGGAAACAGCATTGCCAACTAACTGGTGGGTAGTCCGGAGGGGCAAGAATGAACATTTATTGAGTATCTACCAATAGTTGTTATTATTCTAAGTGCTTTACAAAATGACTTTGGTTGTCCTCGTAGCCATCTTGTGTGGAGGCTCAATGGTCAGTGAGGAGACAGAGCTTCAGTTGGTCAATGAGGGAGAAGCCAGCTGGCAGAGCCTGGTCCTTCCCTTCTTTCTCCAGGCATTATTGTACTCATTTCCCCATCTCTTCCTTTCATCCTCAAAGAGGTGAAATAGCCTGCTTTTCAGGGCTGGCAGAACCTAAAGTAGGATCTTTTTTTTTTTTTTCCTACTTACTTTTTGACTTATTTCTAAGGCTTTTCTTTTTTCCTGACAGATTAAAAAATTACAGTGTGGAAACAAACTCTTTTTACTTATTTAAGACTCAAATCCCATCAACAGTCATACACAAGTGTCTTCTCTCCATCTATGTGAAATAAACATGTTGATGAACCATGTTCAAAGTGACATTAAAACTTTTTTTAAAAGATATGTACTCGTCTGGAAAATCAGTCAGCCTGCATATTACTATAAATCTTCATTTATAAATAGGCAGCTATCTCCTATGTCTCTGGATGGTTAAACTTAATGCCACTAAAAGTAGAAAAGATTTCTCCAGTTCCTAAGTTTGCAGAACCGGAATGCACACATTTTATTAAAATGAGAAATAGAGTACATTTCAAAAATTCACGTTATCACAACGAGATTCTTATATTCACTTTTTTTGTTTTTTGCTTTGTAACAAATTACAACAAAAAATGGTTTAATATAATACTCATGTATTATGCCTTGGTTTTGTAAGTCAGACATCCATATGGGTTCAACTTAGGGTCTCACAAGGCCCAAGTCAAAGTATCAGCTGGCTTAGTCTCCTAGCTAATAGAATTAGGAGAATTCAGTTAATTCTCCTAATTCAGTTGTTAGAAGAATTCAGTTCCTTGTGGTTTTAGGACTAAGGTCTCCATTTTCTGGCTCGCTGTTGACCAAGGATAGCTCTCAGCTTCTTCCTCTTCTGTGACCAACCAGAGAAAATTCTCTGCTTTTAAAAGGCTCATGTGATTGGGTCAAGCCCACTTGGATACTCTCCATATCTTAGGCTGATTAATTGGTACTTCAGTTACATCTGCGACGTCTATGTTAGCAGCACCTAGATTACTATTATACTGAATAAGCAGGGGCCAGGATCCTGTGCTGCCATCTGATAATTCTACCTACCAAAGTTCTATTTTGTTGTGACTTTTCATCTTAATGGTAAGTTCTCAAGTTTACTACTTAATTGAATTCTGCAAGGCTGTTTCTGCCCTTTTTTAGTTATATAATAGTCAGGGACTCTTGATTCTAAGGAGTAAGACAGGAGAATGCAGATATATTGGATTGCAAGAGGATCTTTGTTTTTGTTTTCATTGCATTTGTCCTTCCCCTAATTCTATATCCTCTGCCACTTGTTGAAAAAGTGGAGAGAGGCTAAGTATTCAGCAATGGACAAGAGCATGGCTTTGGAGAAGGGAGGGACCAGGATTCCAATCCATGCTTCTCTACTTACTTGCTGTGCAGCACTGGGAATGCTACTTAGCCATTCTGAGCCTCACCTCCTACCTCTAAACTGGAGACAATACCTTCCCAGGTGCTCTTTGCTAGCAGCAAGTAAGTCCTCAGTGCAGCCTCCCTGCGTGTTGTATGGATCCTGTAAATGGTGATTATTTTAATTGGTTACACAGTAAAGTTTTAAGAAGACAAATATTGCTCCTCATTCCCAGAGGTGATTTTTAAATTAAGTTGCTAGAAGAAAAGCCAGGAGCAGATCATGTTTCCTTGCCTCCATTTCACTG
The DNA here is from genome assembly GCF_003676395.1 of Aethalodelphis obliquidens. Taxonomy (NCBI): domain Eukaryota; kingdom Metazoa; phylum Chordata; class Mammalia; order Artiodactyla; family Delphinidae; genus Aethalodelphis; species Aethalodelphis obliquidens. The sequence goes on from NW_020837950.1 coordinate 32,273,146, forward strand.
AGTCTAGAGGAAGACAAAAGTTAAAATTAGCTTTGATTGAGGGAAAGGGACAAGAAAGAGATGATCAAGTAGAAAAGGGATAGTCTGTGTCCTCCCTCCCTGCACGGACCTTCCACTCTGGTCAGGCTGGTTGGCAGGCATCCTGGGGAAGGTCCTTTGGCTGCCCCACCTCTGGCCCTTTATTCACATCAGCTCCTCCTTCTGGAACATTCTCATGCCCCTCTTCCCTCTTGAACTTCCTCCCCTGACCACCCACTCTCAGTGGCTGCAGAGTATAAAGGTTTGAAGCACATAGCTGAAGGCAGCCCAGGGACATTCACATCCAGCCCCTTGCAAGTCAAGTGACTGCAAACGGGTCACTTAACTTCTGTTTGCCTCATTTTCCTCATCTTTGAAATTGACATGAAAAACAATAGTATCGACCTTACAGCGTTGTTGTGAGGATTAAATGAGTTAATAAAGGTAAAAGATTAGCGCCTGGCCATAGCAAATGCCTGAGAAGCATTAGTGCTCACCATTATTAATTGTCATCATTATTATTGTCTTTCAACCTAGAAAAGTTCCCCTCCCTTCCTCCTCCTTCCTTTCCTCCCTCCTTCCCTCCTTCCTTCCCTCACTCCTTGTTATTCCCTTTCTTTATTATACGACATCATAACATCCACAATTAAAAGGATCATTCATCCACAGACACTCCACTAAAATTGTTTTATTTTTTGCATTGTTTTTCAGTTCTTGACCATATGAATGTGAGACCATATGAGATATGGAAAATGGAAAGTTTAAAAAAAAATCACCCGGGGGGCTTCCCTGGTGGCGCAGTGGTTGAGAGTCCGCCTGCCGATGTAGGGGACAAGGGTTCGTGCCCTTGTCCGGGAAGATCCCACATGCTGCGGAGAGGCTGGGCCCGTGAGCCATGGCCGCTGAGCCTGCGCATCCGGAGCCTGTGCTCCGCAATGGGAGAGGCCACAACAGTGAGAGGCCTGCGTACCGCTAAAGAAAAAAAAAAAATCAACTTAGTACCATTTATATTATTGTAAGACATTGAAAAGATGCAATTTTTTACTTCATATCTTTTCAATTTTCTTAATTTGTGTGTGTGTGTGTGTGTGTGTGTGTGTGTGCGTGTGTGTGTGTTACCTCCACAACCTGGTGATAAGCTCAGAGACTATATTTTATATTTCTTGGGTTTCCTGCCACTGAGATTTGGTAAAGTCTAATAAACAGCGTGCTACATCCCTACACTTGTTTGACAATAAAAGAGAACTCAAGCAGATAGAAATCAAAAATCATCTTTACAAAGACAGAGGCTAGATTAGAAAATGGGGCTTTAGGTGCTTGAATCAAGTAGACTTTCCTCTGTGGGACCCCAGAGAGGACATATTTACCCGTCCCATGTGGGCAATGCTAATGTTCCCTAATCCTTGCATCCATCTCCCTTCCAGGCCCTGCCCTGAAAGCCATACGGTGCAGAGGAGCAGGGAATGGATCCTTTCTGCAGGTCTCTTCCATAAAGGAGAGGTTGAGGCCAAGCTGGATTTTCTCAATAACTCCTGCAGAATTTACCAAATAGCTTATTCCACATTTCCTGAGATAAAGTGGGAAGGGGCCCAAGAGAGACCCAGGGCATTACTCCAGTGAGGCTCACTCCACTTGAAAACCTGAAGCCCGGGATTAGGTACCCCCCTGCACCCCTGAAACCCCACCACTACCCAGCATTACACGTCATACACCATATATTTGGGATACATCAATTGGACACTTGATGACCAAGAGGGAGTAAGAATACCCCCAGGTCAATAACATGTTCAGTTTGTTGTATGTCAATTACACTTCAGTACAGCTGTTAAAAAAGGAAAGAATTTACCAACAGGCCTAGTGCAAAATAATTGCTCAACAAATGTTAACTCTTGAGTTGACCTTTACTGTATTCCCGTGGAGAAGATAAATGCCACAAAGGTTCATCCTTAACTACACCCCATAGAACTATGGAATCTACAGAATCGAGATGTACTCCCTGGACCCCTTGTGTCATTGTTTGGCAGGCTTGGCCATCCTGCCTGGGGACTTCTGATTTGGGGCTGAGCTCTGAAATCACTGTTTGCTTTCTCTATCCACTGCTGGTCCAGATACAATTTTCCATCTCTCCTGCATGGAAGTTCCCAGGGCCTCTCATAATTGTTTCAGATGCTGTGAGGGAACAACTGTCTATACCTTTGAGGCATTTCCCAGACCCCTCACTGCAAATTTTACAGAGATCCACGTTCTAATTCACACAGTCTCAAATATACCCACCAAGCATGGTAAAAATATGTCCAGCTCTTTCCCAGTGTTTCTATAATAGAATACAAAACAGAAATGTAATATTATTTATTAAATTATTTACGTGGGTCGTATGAAATTCGTGCACATGTTCTGGTTGGCTGGACGTTTTCAGTTTCTCTCCATTTTCCTGGCATCCCATCTGGTTTTGCATTTGTCAGAACAAAAGCCTTTCAGTTTGGATAATAAACTATATGAGCACCCTAATTATATGGAACAAGATATTTGATCTAAAAACAAAACATGTTGTGGAGCTATATGGAATCAACTAGAACCTCAGATTAGTCAATCCTTAGATTCTTTCCCAAGGAGGGGTCTTGTCTAATAGGGACCAGCATCACCGTGCTGCGAAACTGAAGCTCTGAATTTGGGGCATGTGGGTTGCAATCCTGTTCTCTCCCCAGTGAGTGTCACTCAGCTTTGTTCACTTTTCCTGCCCACTCCAGGCATCCCTCCTGCCATCTATTCTTTGCGATTCTTATGCACACACTTCAGTGCTTTTCTCCATTCTGTTTGATTAGTTGTGAATAATGTTTAATTTGTTAACATATTTTATGCACATATGCTTATTTGTTTCGATTTAGTTGGGTGAGCTCAGAAGACCCTTCACAGCATGGAAAGAAGTTCAATTCCACTGCCCCACGTCGGTCACCCCTGAACTCTGTCCATCCTCTGTTACTCATGCATCCTTTTCCTCTCCTCTTCCCCCACCACCACACCCCAGTGGCTGTCTTCCTCCAGAGCTTATTAAATGTGCTAAGCACTTCACAGGTGTTAACACATGCAAACCTCACCAGGACCCTATCACGTGCGTAATATTCTGTCCCCACTCACAGATGAAACTGAGTCTCTAAGAGGTTAAGGAACTTTCTCACTCACTGCTAATAATCTAGGAGCCTAGAAACAAAAGTTCAGCTTATCTGATTCAAACACCAAAGGCAGGTCTCTGTTCTGGCCTCTCCATCTGGCACCAGGCTTCCTTCACCCTCGATGCTAAACGCACACCCCACCACATGCAAGAATCCTTTCCTGACTCGGTTCTCATGCTCCTTCTTTCTTTGTGGTTTCCTTACAGTGTTTATGGCTTAGGCCATATGCTTTTTTTTTTTCGCAGTACGCGGACCTCTCACTGTTGTGGCCTCGCCCGTTGCGGAGCACAGGCTCCGGACGTGCAGGCTCAGCGGCCATGGCTCACGGGCCCAGCCGCTCCGCGGCATGTGGGATCCTCCCAGACCGGGGCACGAACCTGCATCCCCTGCATCGACAGGCGGACTCTCAACCACTGCGCCACCAGGGAAGCCCAGGCCATATGCTTTTATAAAATCAGGCATTATGTCATTCTTGTATCACTCTTGAAATGCTTCTAATTTCTGGCTTCTTATTTAGAGTGTGTACTTTTCAAAGGTAGAGATGATTTCTCAGAACTGTTTGTACCTCGGGATCTTAGCAGTGTGCCGTATATATCGTAGATGGTGAATAATGCTCACTGGTAGGTAGAGTTCCCTTTTCTGTGAAGTTCCCACAGCACCTGCCATGGCGCCTTATACAAAGCAGGCACTCAAGGGTGCCCGCTCTGATCCAGTCACCAGTGGGCACTGTGATCCTGGCCTGGGGGCTTTGCTTTCCTGTACTTTGGGTCCTTCCCAGGTAAAACACACTTGGATTCGCTCTCCACTCTCTAGGGATCTGGGGAAGGCGTAGAGAAAGAGACAAAATACTCTGCAGTCCTGTCCTAGTCTCCTATCTTGACATCTGCCAGGATTTTCACATGGCTCTTGGACAGAGTTGGGGACACACTCCAGGAGAGAGTGGGCTAGATTTAGCAGCAAAGAAAGAAAATGCACTTAGATTCATTTGTTTAACACACAGACACACAGCCGGTTAAGCACAACCCTCTCCCTCAATGGGAGGTGGAGTGTGTCAGGTATGCGGACATGATGCTACTCAGTTATAAATGCTTTTCCTCCAGTTTCTCCCGATTGGGGCTTTCATATGGGTATGACATATACTGTTCTTCTTCCTATTATTTATAAAAGTTTAACGAGCACCTGTCCCTCCTCATCTGACAAATATCTTTGTTTAATCAAGCACAGATAGGTACATGTATTTTATGGAATTCTAAATAATCTTATAATAAAGAAATGGGGAAATCTACGTATAAATGAGTCAAGTCTGGCATTGATTTATTTTTAGTTTTTAACATATTGAATTAAATTGTTGCAATGGGAAAAGATAAACAGACACCATCTGATAAATCATTAGAGCTCATGTGCTTAAATGTTCAACATATGTTGCATGAGCACTATTAATATATTAAGATGTATAGAGTGTTAAGGGTTTAAGTGACTTTGGGATCAGACCCAATATAATAGCCACCGAAGTACATAATTTTATTCATCTTGATTATTTTTGCAACTACAGTTGACCCTTGCAGGACTGGACTGCATGGGGCCACTTATACATGGATTTTTTTTCACTAAATATGCACTGCAGTACTACAAGATCCACAGTTGGTTGAATCCACCAACGCAGAACTGCATATACAGAGGGCCGACTGTAAAGTTATACGTGAATTTTTGACAGCACTGGGAGTCAGTGCCCTAAGCCCCCGTTGTTCAAGGGTCAACTGTAATTGAAAGGCTTCTTTCATTTTGCACTCGCTGGGTTCTATAATTATCTACATTCCTGCCTTTCCCACGAGACCACAGGTGCCAGGACAGCAGGAGCTATGTTTTTTCTCTTCCTGTCTAATATTTTTTATTTTATGAAAGTGCCTGGCACAGAGAATATCTTCAGTGAATCACTTGAACTACTCTGCATTAGAAATGTGCCTCATCACTGTTTCATATTATTTGACTTTTATTGAAGTTACACAGAGTACTTATCATACCACAAAATTTTAAAAGTGCACATGTGATAAAATTGCATAAAACTAAATACACACACAGTGAGCTCTGACTAAGGTGGGGCTACAGTATCCACGCCAATGCCAGTTCACTGGTTGTGGCCGTTACTCTACTCGGGCTATGCCGGATGAGACCACTGGGGAAAACGGAGAGAAGAATATTCAAGATCTCTCTGTACTATTTCTTACAATGGCACAGGAACCTACAGTTATTTCAAAATAAAAAGTTTTAAAAAATGAGTACATCCAAGGTACAGAGGAATTTCAGTGACACTATTTAGAATTGTAGATAGAAGTTAGTCATTTGACCATCCCATTGTCCATGGAGCTTCCCTACATGTAAACATGAAAGCCAACGAGGACTTCATTTTCAGGTTCCTAGTTAATAAATCAGATGTTTCGCTATTCTAGTGCTGAATCAGAACAAAAGCCACATGCTATTTCTTTACTGTTGACAAGGAACAAGATGTGTGTGTGTGTGCTATCAATATGAGATCTTTATTTCCTCTTCAGTTTTCTCCAGGAAGATGACAGTAACAACAAATGCTGATTCAATACCTTCTGTACACCAGGTACCACGTGTCTGCAGATCTCAACTGATGTAATAGTTTATTACAGACAGTGAAGTCTTGGGAACGGGGGGCAGACAGACCAGGGTTCAAATCCTGGGTCACAAGTTGTTCTTACTTGTGTGCCTTTATTGTTTACTTGTGTGAGGCAATTGTATAACTTCTCGGTTTCCTTATCCATCAAATATTAGTAAGTGACAATCCCTAGCTTGCAAAAACATGGCCCAGAGATGAAATTATATTATGTAAGAATATAATATAAACCAAGTCCCGGTCCAGCCCAATACATGGGAACTCAACAAAAGATAGGTGCTTCTAAATTATGGCTGGGAGCACGCAGGTCCCCTCTCCTATCACCCACCTCCCCGTGGCACCTGCTCCTATCTTTGGCATTTCAAAGATGAAGGGCAATCTCTGTAGTCGTGTATCAGCGGCAGATGCCAGCAAACACTACAACCAGCATTGGGATTCAGAAGCAGATGCCTGTGACGGATTATTACAATTTCCCATCATGTAATTGCTTTTCTGTTTGACCAAAGGTACTTTGTTTAATCTATTTCTAATTTGTTTTAAACCGTTAATTCTGGAAACTCATAAAATGGGAAAAATTCTTAGGGAGATCTTTCCAACTTTCTCCCCAGTGCAGCTGCAGTTGAGTTAATGTATGGGAGTGCACTTGGTAAACAGTAAAGCGATATACAAATGTGAGTCACTACTGTTATTACTATTATTGATCTTGGCTCTAATTTTCCTACGCACTCTCTCTGCGCTCTGAGCTCAGAGATCCCACGGAATTGAATGGGCCTTGTCAAAGGAGGGAAGGTGTGCAAAAGAGGAAGAAGTGTTCTCATTTTGATATTCATGGTTCCCCTCCTTTTCAACGAGAACCCCTTGTCGAGGTAACCCAGTTTTTCAACCTCGGCACTATGGGCATTCTGGGGAGGATAATTTTATATTGCTCCAAAAAAGCTACTGGAACAAATTTCAGAGCTAGCTAAAATTAATTCTTAAACAGAGGGCATGTATGACAAGAGGGTGAGTTTTGAGAAGACCCAAGTTTTTCTTATTGCTACCTATTTTAAAAGTGACGCACAAACCCCAGCTCCAAAATCCAGCAGGGGGGCGACAGGAATAACCTTGCCTTTGGCGTTCTGCTACTTCTGATGTTCATTTATTCACTCAATGATCATTTATTAAGTATCCACAAGTGTTTTCAATACAGTCTCTTAGTGGAATATACACATGCTGATGCCCAGGGGCCCTAGAAACTCCCAAAGGGAAGAAGCTGGCAGAGCACATCAAATAAAGACTTTGTATTTATAGATTTTAAGCAAAGGTATCAATCGTGAAACAGATTCGTGCTTTTTTCCCCAAAAAGGAAAATCGTAGTAATTACCACCCTCCTTCAGAATCACAACCCACTTGGTCACAAACCAGGATTTTCAATGGTGAGTTGGGAAAAGAAGGAAGGGAGGGAGGGAGGGAGGAAGAAAGGAAGAAAGCAAGGAAGGGGAAAGAAATAAAGAAGGCAGTAGTTCTTTTTTTCCCCTTGAAGGAAACATTCTCTCCCTGTTACTGTAGGGAATGAGAATCACTACTGTTTCTTATTTTCCTGACCCTGCGAGAGGCACGGCGTTTAATTAGAGATCCTCAGGCCTGTTGACAGGCTGACGCCAAGCCCCGCCTCCGTTGATGTTGGCCGCCTGTACTTTGGCTCCTTTTTGCCCATAATGTATCTCTCTGTCTTTGTGCTATAGCTGCTGCCTAAACAGATTTTCTGTTTTTAATAAGGAGCGGGAAAGTCTTGTAGTCCTTCCCAGTAGTATAGTTGAAAAAAGAAACGAGAACACATGTAAACAAGGGCGCAGTTGCCGTTCTGTTAACTCTTGCTTCGCCGGTAGTGAGCCTGGGGTGCAGTCTGCCGGCCTCAGCATCAGCTCAGACAACGTTACTAAACTTTCAGCAGCGCCCCCCCAGGCTTCCTTCCCTTCTGTTCTTCTCCTGCTCTGACTTGGCCACAAGAGAGTGTTGGTATCTGGGACACCTTTATCCTGGGAGTTACTAGAGTTAGGGGCTAGGATTGCAGGTTCTGAACTCAAACTGAATTGATTTCTAATCAGGTTCTGTCACTCACAGGCTGTGTGATCGCAGGCCAGTTGGTTAACCTCTCTGAGCCTTGGTTTTCTCAGCTGTAAAACTGAGATGATAATGGTACCTTCCTCATAGGGGGTTATGAGTGAGGAAACATCTTTAAGACACCTGGTAAGTGCTTGGCAAAAGGTCACGGCTGCTGTTGTTGTCACCGTCACTTGAGTCTTGGTCTTCTCTATGCAATTGGCCAGGGAGCCAGGAGGCAGCTCTAGAAATTGCATCCCGGTAGATGCCAGATCTCATTTTTCCTGCTGAAACTAAGAAGATGGTGAATCATTAAAACAACAACATGCCGGCTGCAGCCCACTCTTGTCCTGTGCAGAAAGCAGCTTATTTCTTGAACCTGGCTTGTATAATCTAATTATAGTCCCAATCACCCAACTACTTATGGAGGAGCTCTGTGCATATGGCGTCTGGGACACGGTAGCATCTTTGTGCTTTGCCGTGTCCCTGGAGCTCTTGCATGGTCCTCGGTGGCGTGGACACCGCCTGCCATGGGGGAGAGGCCAGGTTCCCTGATTCACCCACCAGGCACCTTCGGTCTGGGATTCTGGCCGTTTGAGCTCCCAGACAGTGTCTGCATGGGATGCTCGTCCGTTTGCACATGTTGAACCCAAAGTTCTAATTGTAGGTTGGTTTCCTTCTCTGGGTGCTAGACTGAGCTCTATACTAGAATATGCCTGGGTTCTGGTTGCTGAGGGAGCCCAGACCCAATGGGACAATGGCAGGGGAGCCGAGGGTTCTGGTGGTGACTGTAGCTGCTGCCGCATTCAGCAGGTTTTACGTGAAGTGTCTCCTTTGTCTCTCACAACAAACCTGGGAGCCTGGCTCTGTATAGATGAAGAAATTCCTGATAGACTGAAAGGGAATGTGAGTCCAAGTACCCCGGAATAGAGATTTGCCAGAAGTTTTCTTCCGAGATGCACTTGACAGTTGATGTTCTCATGGGCGACGTACTCTCAGGGGTAAATCTATGATTTTAATAAGCCCACCTCCAAATTTTTCAGAGGAAATTAAGAAAATTGGGTTTAAACTCTAAGCTCTTGTTTCTGTGTGTGGGCTACTTTAAAAACATGTTTTTCTGAGAATTTGAGTAACGATATCATTCAGTTAAAGGTCTATTTCTGAATATCTCGAAGATAACCCAGGCTGTGGGTTCTACACTGTCCCTCCACACCAGCTATACCTACCCCCTTCCTTCTCGTGAGGGAGCGAGCATACTACAAATCAGGTAACAGTTTCAGGGTTGCAGGTTAAAGACAATCCATGCACAGCTCTTAGACTACAATTGTGTATTCAGTGCACTTAATAAATAACAATAACTAATCTACACATAGCCCTTACTACAAGCCAAGCATTCTCTTACCGGGTGGTACGTATTTTAACGAATTTAATCTCCACAAAAATCTTTTTCAGATAAATACTGTTAGTACCCCCATTTTACAGATGGGGATAGTGAGGCATAGAGTAAAGTGATTTGCCCAAGGCTCTGCCTGTAGAAAGCAGTGGATCCGGGATTTAAATTCAATTTAAATTGAAGCAGGGTCTGCAGTACTGTTTCTATGCACTAGGCCATGTTTTACTGTGAACTTGAACCGGCTTGTTTCTTTAATTTAAAAGTCAGCAAGTTCTAAGCTTCAGAATTTGAACTATTGTTATTAGCAAGTTATTGTGGCTGCTTCACAGATCGCGGTGAGGCCTCTGTGCTGTGACTTCACCTTGAGAACCACCCTGGAGAGTGCCCAGCAGAGAGCACAATTGACCCAGTAATTTGATTTCACGAACCATAATGGATTCCAACCTGTGTCTGAAAAATACTATTATATAGAGTATTCTCGTCTAAGTTGGGGGACTGTGATGATGATGGCTTTTATTATTAATATTATTATGATGATTACTAACATTACATTGGTAACTTATGTGCCAGGGTCTGTTCTAAGCGCTTTACACATAAAAAGTACTTTTAAACTTCTCTGATCCTGTGTTATCTGTCCTTCCGTTCTTTCTGCAATCTCATAATAGTTTAGCATTTGTAACCACAACTGAGAATTACCGTAACTACATCCCTATGTCCTTTTGTCCTAGTTTAGGCTGCTTTGACAAAGTACCACAGGCTGGGTGGCTTATTAACAAAAGAAATGTATGTCTCACAGTTCTGGAGGCTGGAAGTCTGAGATCAAGGAGTCAGCAGATTTGGTATCTGGTAGGACCTGATTCCAAATTGCAGACGGCCACCTTCTCTCTGTGTCCTCACGTGGCAGAGGGAAAGCTTTGGTCTCTTCATCCCTTACAAGGCACTCATCCCATTCATGAGGGTGCCACTCTCATCATCCAGTTACCTCCCAAAGGCCCTCAAGAAGGTCAGTTCCATATAAATGAGGCATAGCTTGGAGAGCATGAGCTTAGAGAGATTAGAGTTCTAATTCTTACTGTTTGAAAGAATAATACCATAATGCCATGTGCTCAGCCGCTACTCTATTCTATGTATGGTATCTAATCCTGTCTTCATCCCTATCCATATTCTTCATTTGAGGAAATTGAAACTCAGAAAGGTAAAGCAACTTGCCGAAAGTCACACAGCTAGAATGTCGCTGATGCAAGACCTAAATCCAGGTCTAAGCCTATATTTCTCCATACTACCCACTGATCTCTCATCCACTGATTTTCTCTACCAAACAACATTTATCAAAACATTCATCTGGTTCACAGAAACCACTCAAGGAATGTTGATTGCAGATAATGCCATTGCCCTGGAATCATAACCAACTGCAGAAAGGATTCAAGACCAAGTGTTGAGAAAAAGGAAAGAATTTCTCCAGGCCCAGTGAGGGAGCATGCATGGTTTGAGGCAGGTTGTGGCCAGAGCTGGGGCTCAGAACCAACCCCAGACAGAGCACAGAGGTCCAGTCCAGCTGCCCCGATGGAATCCCCAGGACTTGGATTGCCATGTTAAGATCCCCTGTGACTTGGGAGAACAGTATTGCCTCATGCAATATTTCTCTAATTTGAGGACCATAGACCTCGCATAATAAGTTTGTGAACTCTCTGGATCCAGTTTGAGAGATTTTGCCTTAAAAGTTAAGTTCAATTAGACCCTCCCTTAAAGCACGTGTCATAATCCCTCAACCCACCCGGATGCTGAAGCCACAGCTCAGCCCCCTGTTATTCCCAGGTCATCCCAATGACCCAGAAAAGGCTTATGATGTGATTTTAGATTACCCTAAACACAACTACACAGCATGTGAAGCGTTCTTAAAGATAACTCCGAAAATCTGAGAACACGTCCACAAATCCCAGTGTAAGAAACCATGACCCAGGGCTTCCCTGGTGGCGCAGCGGTTAGAGTCCGCCTGCCGATGCAGGGGACACGGGTTCGTGCCCCGGAGCGGCTGGGCCCGTGAGCCATGGCCACTGAGCCTGCACGTCTGGAGCCTGTGCTCCGCAATGAGAGAGGCCACAACAGTGAGAGGCCTGCGTACCGCAAAAAAAAAAAGAAAAAAAAAAAAGAAACCATGACCCAGTTGTTCAGGGCATTGGTTTTGGGGCCAGACAGATGCTGCTTGAGGTCCCTTCTATTTCCAGCTCTTAGGAAGTGCCTCAGGCCAGGCAGGCGAGCTCAAATGAGCTCCCACCCTTTGGCATCTCAGTTTGTTCATCTGTGAAATGCTCATGGAAAAAGCACAGAGGCTCAAGAAAGTGGGTCCTGTTTTTAAAACAGTGCTAGGCCCCTAGTAGAGACTTGATAGATGGTGGCTATTAATATCTTTATATTAGTGTTCATATATATATATATATATATTTTTGTAAATAAATATATAAGTGTTCATTCAACAGAAACACATTGGTCAATCTCTCACTATATTCCAATCATAGTCCTACTACGAGAAGAGACATTTACATGAAATCAGATGGATAAGAAGACATTTCAAAGCTCTAACTCAAATTTGTCCAGAATTTGCTTTCCACCCAAGCCTTACATGACAAAATATCTCATTCGAATTAGATAGGACAAATATTGCGATTGTCACTTTAGAGATGAGAAAACTGAATCTTCCTTAGCAAAGTGAACCATCCAGGAGAGAGCCTGAAAAATCATCAACATTTGTAGCTTTCATTTACCAACGTTTACTCTGTTCCAGACACTAAATATGATTTATCCCATGTTATTAGTTCAAGCCTGGGTAAGGTGGGTGCTGTTATCCTCATTTTCCAGGTACTGAAATCAAGGTTAAATAAGATAACATCTTGCTGGTCTGATCCCCAAGTCTCGGAACCAGAATCTGGGTTTTCTGTGCCCTTTCCATTCCAGCATGAGATGAATCCTCATGGGTTTCATGTTCTTGGTACTTTAAATGAGTCAAATCTTCTTTGCCCTGAACAGTTTACTCTTTTGCTGATATCCAATGTGAATCTGGACCTTTCATGCGTTTAATCACCACGATTTTGTTGTTGTTTTTGCAATTTTCAAAGTGTAGTGGAATCATCCAGATGCGTCACGCAGATACATCGTTACTGAAGAACATTTCTGAGCACCTACTCTGTGCTAGGCAATATGCAAGGTTCTTTGCATCTGGAGTTTTGCCCAGTCATCTACAGAACCTAGTATGGCATACATCACCATCCCATTTATAGATGAGGAAAGCAAGCTCCCAGAGGCTACGAAACATGCCCCCTGGTTGCAGAGCTCATAAATTAAAAAGGACAAGATTCATACCCAAATCTTTCTGAGTACAAAGTTCCTTCTGCTACATCATTTACATAAACCCATATGGAGGGAGCCTGAAATAACCACAAACACAAGACATATCATATGGTAGCGTATGACGGATTGTCAGATGCAGGGAAGAGGGCAGAACTTTTCAGAGGAGAGAGCTATTATGATGGCCTTGAAAGGTTTCACAAAGCACAAAAAACCTTTAAGGATGGGTAAATAGGAGAGAAACAGAGAGGTAAAGGAAGGCAAGAAGTCAGGGAATGATAAGATTCCAATGTTCTCGAATCTCAGGCACTTTTAGAAAAGCAAAGGGAGAAAAGAGGTCTCCTCGTGGGCACTGTGGCTGCCACTACCTCTACCTTCCTGAATGTCTGAGTGGACGAGCCTCGGTGATGAACTGAATCACTCTCTTCCTCTGCCAGTTTTGTGGGCCATCGTCCTGCCTGGGGCCAGATGGTACAAAAGGCCAGTGGAGGCCCACGGTGAGAAGGAAGGTGCCTGGCCTCGATAGTCACGCCATGACCTGCAAGATGCTTCCGTAACATAAAAGTACACACAGGATGGAGAGCCTGAGGCCAGTCCAGGGACAGCTGGGTGAGGGACAATCACCTTCTCACCCTCAACCGCATCCAGGCAGACATTGCTAATTGATCCCAGCACTTTTTTCCTCCAGGCCTGAGCTCAGCCTCTGAATCCTTCTTAACCTCTCTCTAGACATCTGCTCCCCAAGGAGAAACCTATTTGCCATCCATGAGTCAGCCTTACAGATGAGGGAGGCTCTGAGTTGCCTGAGTCAGAGTCTGGCCTGAAACCCAGTTCTGCCTGATTACCAAGCCCTCGTTTATTCTTCTGCCTACTTCCTGCTCTGCGGGGGCCGAAGTGGCAGGTGTAGCAGAAAGAACACCAAATGGAGAATCGGGAGAGCCCAGGTCTGCTGGAAACTAGCCAAATCATTCCTCCTCTCTCAAACTCAGCGCCCTCAGCCCTAAAACGGGGATGATACCTGTGGGCTTCTCAGGAGCACAGCACGGAATAACCCAGGTTAAGCATGGAGCCCAGGCCTCATGCACTGCAGGGGCTCAAGAAATGCTCCCCCTGCCACCGCTGCTCAGCAACAGTTGGCAGCCCCCATGGTGTAATGGAAATGACTTCTTAGCTCTATCAGATACTACTCGAAGGTCACCCTGAGAATATTAGGACCAGGCCTAGAGATGGAAGAGTTCTGGGCTGTGACACAAGTGCTATCACTCCCTGTCTCTGTGTGTCGTTTGGCAAATCACTCACCCTCTCTGTGCTTCACTTTACTCCTCTACGAACAAAATTGAAATGGGATTCCGTGATCTCCGATGTTCCCAGATACCCTGGAGTGATGATCTTAGTCTAACAGACGGACACAGTGTTCAGGGGTCTAACTAACCAGCTTGCGACATGCCCACCCCTCCATCCCCCCACTGCCACTCAAAGGGAAAATCCCTGAGCCAACCCATGTGGATGGAATAAGGTCCTTTTCTTTGCCTTTCCCCCCATTTTAAAAAACACAATGAAGCTCTGTGAGAAAACAACTACTGCCTGTTCTGTGGAAATTGAGTCTAGGGGGAGAAATTGCCGCACTGCTTTTGGACTGGCGCGTGTCCAATTTGCTGCCGTTTGAAAACTCCCAGGTCTTTCCATTTCTTCAATTTTGTAAAATATCGTGGATTTTCTCTCCAAGAACCCGTCTCCATAAAACTGTCACCTACCAGTAGGGGACTGGGGTAAAGCCACAGAGAGCACGAAACCCAAGCTTCAGCAGATATCTCTGCAGTGGAAAGGAAACAAGACGCACCCAGAGAAGCAGCAGAGAAGTAACTCGCTCTGATGACAGGAAGTTGCTTTCATTTGGATTTATTCTACCCACGGCAGCAGCAGGTTTCTTCCAGAGGTAGAAAAAGGGTGTCAGGGAGGCGTCAAGGCCCTCTTGTGGGGTTGCACGCTGGGGGACAGCTCCTTCTCAGCGCTGCTTCTTGGCCTAACAATTCCGCTTTGCACAGCATTCTGGGGTCACAGCTGGGCTTGCTGAAGCTTCAGCTCCTCATTACTGCCCCGTGTGAGCCAGAGCAAGGCGAGTAAACACACCTGTAACTCGTGTATGGCCCAGGCTTGTCGTGTGGATTATGATAACACATGCCCTTATTTTGTCTTCCCATCATCTCTTCAAATTTACTTTGGGTTGTCTTTGTTTCCTGTGGCTGCCATACCAAAGTACCCCAAACCTGGTAGCTTTAAAGGGGCAGAACTTTACTCTCTCACAGTTCTGGAGGCCAGAAGTCAAAATCAAGGTGTCTGTAGGGTTAAGGCTCTGAAAGATTGTTCCAGGCCTCTCTCCTTGCTTCTGGTGGCTCCCAGCAATCCTTGGCTTGTAGGCGCATCACTCCTATTTCTGTCCTTCCGTGGACCCCTCCCCTGTGTCTCTGTGTCTCTTTTCCCTTCTTACCTCTCATAAGGACTTGTCATTGGATTTAGGGCCCATCCTAATCCAAGATGATCTCATGTCCTTAAAAGACTACCTTTGCCAACACCCCTTTTTTCCATAAAATTCACATTTCTAGGTTCCAAGTGGACATATCTTTGGGGAGGGGTGGGCTGCTATTCAACCCATTCCAGGGGATTTATTCTTTCTACTCTTGTCTGCTCACCTCTATCCTTCCCCCAACATACAGCTGTTCTTTTGCTCTCTTTCAGGTGGGTAAGGTGGAGGTGCCGGGTGGATTCATGTTCCAGGCCTGGCACATATTCCAAGGGGAGACCCTGGCTAGGCCTGGCCAATGTGAAAGCAGATTGGTTCTCTCGTGGTCCCCTCCCTCGTGCAGTCCCCTTACCCAGGCTGATGCATCTGGTCCTAAGCCCTGGCATTCAGCCAGCGCCTGTAGAACAGCTTTATTGGACCTTCCCTCACTCTCCCTTTGCTTATCTGGCTCACAGGACATGCACTTGTCCCTGTGGCCTCCAGGATAGAGGCTCGGTCCCATTAAGCGATCCTCTCCTGGCTGGCCACCCAGCAAGCAGGCGCTCAGCCTCCCCTGCCCCTTCTCAGGGGCTTGAACTCCGATACTTGATCCTCTCTAACTTGCACGGGTGTGAGTCAGTCTCCAGACTTCTGCGTCTTCCAACGGCCAGAAATAGAAATAGACTTCAAAAATCTCCACATCCCTGAAGCTTCCCTCTGGAGGCTTGGGGTCTCCCGTGTCCTGGGAGAAAGGGTGGGACTCGTATGGAGACAACAGCTCTCTCCAAAGAAATCCCTTCCCCCGTGTTCTGTGCCCACACTCAGGGTCCCTTTTTTATCTCATTGTACTGCTTGCTCTGTTAGTCCGCACACAGCAGCCCCCTGCCTTGTCCCACTCACATCGCTATGTGATTATCGCGTTTAGCTCCTTAGTTGCGATAGACAAAGGAAGAGCCTTCTTCCTCTGTGGAAGTTATGTGGATTATCTTAGGTCACTCTTTTGATGAAGGCATTCTCGCTATTTTAACTTTCACTACTGAAAACAAGGGAAGCCCAGCCCAGTAGATTGGGAGTCTCTGCGGAGAAGCCACTCTGAAGTTTCTGGAATCATGCAGAGAGTACGAGTGTGCCTCTACTCTGCCTCTATTATTATGCAAGCTCTTGAAGGGTGGGGAAAAGGTAGAAGAGAATTAAACATGGGCCACTGTTTTTTGCCTCACAGAAAGGAGCTTCACCAGACGAATGCAAATTTGAATAGCAGGGATTTTTAAAAATCTCTTGTATGAAAGTGATGAGGTATTGGGTAGCCTTTCTTGATTAAAAAAAACTCATTGGTAACAGATGAAATGGGAACTCTTTCCTAGTTCAGATCGACAATGGGGGTCTTTGTTCCCACCCAGCCCTTCATTTCTACGTTCCTGGCTCCTTCAAATGTCCCACCTTCCCTGCCATGCTACCCCTGCCCCAATTTTATGTTCTTTTCCAATTCTCATTTTTTTCTCCCGCTTTTATCTAAACTTAACACCACTTTGTCCCTCTAACCCCCTACATGTGTGCCGAGAAGGCTGGGAGGACATTGTTAATAACTCATATTGATCTATGTTAATATGGTGTCCATTGCTTGGACTGTCTTTCCCAGGGTGCTGTCACTCTGTCACTCAAGGAAACTGTGTAGACCTTAAGGAAAGATTTTATACCTTAGAATTACCTGAGAATTGACTCTTGCCCACCTGACAGTCTGGGAGGTTTAGATCGTATATCAAGACAAAATCGGGTAAATCCAAACACATCTAAGGAGGCATGATAGTGAGACATATTTCAGACATGACAGGTATCATTCTAAATGATCTTAAGTTACAAATATATTTGTATATTCCTTGGAAGCAGCTGTTTATTGACCAGCTACCCTGTGCAAACCAGGGACACAGAAGGCTGCCGTTTTGCCTTCAAGGAGCTTCATGGAAAGAGGCCCTGTGCTTTGAAATGTAACAGCTTCAAAAACTGTATTCGTACAAGTCCTGAAGGTGGTGGAGGAGGTGGGATCCACCCCCCACCCTGACATCTGTGAGGGTGATGAGGTGCTGGGGCCAGCTGCTAGCAGTTCACCACAGCCATTTGTAAGCCTCTCTTCCTAAATCTGTTCTCAGTTACGTCCAGTTCATGGCTGGAAATCTGCCACCGTGCGAGTGTTTACACCACAGAAGTTGGTGAACACTACAAATCAGGGCTTTCTTGTTTCAAGAGAGCCAGTTCAACATTTACCAGCCTATCCGCAATGTCAGGAGGGTGCTTCTTCCCCTGACTTTCAATGTGACTTGGAATTGGCTTTACAGCAAACCATTTTAGCATGCCTGTATCTCAGCGAAAGGAATCACTCATGCTTTTTCTTTTAATTTTTATTGGCGTATAGTTGATTTACAATATTGTGTTAGTTTCTGTTGTACAGCAAAGTGAATCAGTTATCCATATACATATCTCCACTCTTTTTTAGATTCTTTTCCCATATAGGCCATTACAGAGTATTGAGTAGAGTTCCCTATGCTATTCAGGAGGTCCTTATTAGTAATCTATTTTATATATAGTAGTGTGTGTATGTCAATCCCAATCTCCCAATTTATCCCTCACTGCCCCACCTTATCCCCCGGTAGCGATAAGTTTGTTTTCTACATCTGTGACTCTATTTCTGTTTTGTAGATAAGTTCATCTGTACCCTTGTTTTAGATTCCACATATAAGCGATATCATATGAGATCTGTCTTTCTCTCTTTTAAGGGAAACTGTGAGAACCAAGGAAAGCATACAAAAGGAAGTACTTTGGGCTCCCTAGAAGAAAAGCTTTCCATTCTTTATTCTTTGACTCCAGGAAATGAATGCTCGGGATGGTTAATTTCTCTTCCGGGGTCCAGCAAGTCAGTAGCAGGTCTTTGGGGGAGGGGCCCTCCTTTCTGTCTGTTATTATAATGCTCCAAGTCATTCTCTTATTCAAGGAAAATAAAACCTGTAACATAAAGTATACTTTTAAAACATTCCTCACTCTTTGTTATGATTGGATGATACATTTTCACCACATACTAATTGATGCAAGGCACTGTGTGGGAGATGGTGGGCTTATAAAAATCGGGAATGGGGGCTTCCCTGGTGGCGCAGTGGTTGAGAGTCCGCCTGCCGATGCAGGAGACACGGGTTCGTGCTCCGGTCCAGGAGGATCCCACATGCCGCGGAGCGGCTGGGCCCGTGAGCCATGGCCGCTGAGCCTGCGCGTCCGGAGCCTGTGCTCCGCAATGAGAGAGACCACAACAGTGAGAGGCCCGCGTACCACAAAAAAAAAAAAAAAAAAAAAAAAAAAAAAATCAGGAATGGGAGGATAGGGAGTTGAGAAGTTTATGGCCAATACTTATTATTGAGCTGCCATCCACACTTAGGTTTGCTTGGATTATTTTCATCTTTCAGCAGATAATTGTTGAGCATCTTCTGTGCTGGGTTTGGGGCAAAGATCAATAAGAATCTAATCCCCAGGTGGGATGTGCTGAAGGTCCAGAGTCAATGTGTGTTTACGGAATGGATGGGCACAGTGGTGAGGAAAGGCCTGAGTGGGGTTGCAACCAAACTCTTGGCGGAGTGAAATGGAAACAGAAGGATATTTACACAAGAATTTGCGCAGAATGAATCCCGAGTTTTCTAGCAGTCAGTGACCTACTCCCCTTCTACCTCTGTCTTATAGAAAGGAGAAATGAACAGTTGAATGGATAGAAGGGGACCAAGAGTTTCATCAAGGGTTTCCTTTGGCTCAAGGCTAGAATCTGTGTGGAAAGCTTCCAAGAATGGATGTTACCTGCCCCATTAATTGAAGTTCCCAGAGAAGAAATTTCTGTGAGCCCTTCTGCCAATGTCCTGCAGAGTCAGGCTTTCCACTGGCAAGGGATCTCTCTGGCTCTCATTCCTTCTTGACTCAGTTTCTACTCTGTTTCTCTTCTGTGGTATGTAGTCTGTATTTTATCTAATCATTCATTTATTCTTCAATCGCTATGGAGAGCCAACTGCATGTGAAGTCAGTGATTTTCAAAGTTATGGAGCTTATGAAAAAGATACTGATGCCTGGACCCTCATTCCTTGAAAGTGATGGAACGCTTTTGGGCTGGGGCCCAGGGCCTCTTATAATGTTGTTGATGATGATGATGATGACAATAAAAATGGTAGCAGCGCTTGTAATAGCAGCTACAGCAAACACTTATTGGGTGCCAGGCACTGTTCTGCTTTGCATAAATTACCTCATTTAATCCTTACGACAGCCCTATGGATAGGTAATATTATCCCCATCAAAGATGAGGAAACTGCAGCATGGAGAAATTAAATAACTTGTCCAAAGTCCATACCTGGTAAGTGGAAGCTGGCGTTTGACTCCATTCAGTCCATTTCCTAAGCCCTGTGCTTTGCAGCCTCCATATTTCCCTAAAGCTTCCCCAAAGGTTCTGATGTATTTCTGAAGTTGAAAAGCATTGCCGTGGTGATGGTACTTGGCACAAGTAGGCTGTTTGTCCAGAACTGTTTACCCCTTTTCTTCTGTTCCTTGGTTCACTGTCCAGCAGTGGGGATGGATACATTAAATACGCTAATGCACATGCACACTTACGCACCGTGTACAATGTGACGAGTCATGTTCAAAGTAATGCGACAGGGACCATGAGTGTCGGGAGGTAGAGCAGAGTGATTCCTCCCAGGCGTTAGAGGGAAGGTTGGAAGGGATAGGAAAAATCTTGTAATTTGGCTTTAAATTCAGAAGACTATTCCCAGGTGCTCAAGGGAATTAAATTTGCATCCCTGGGAGCCCTGCTCTCCTGTGGACGCATTCTCCATAATCCTGTGTAGGACAACGGCTGTCTTCCTGGTGCTTCTGGGAAAAAAGTGAGCCTGTGCCTGGATCTGACTGGGCCAAACTCCAAATAATTTATGCAGTCTGTTTCCTAACCCAGCCCATTACATGTCTCTGGCCATTCCTGATCTCACTTGTATCCTCTGAGGGTCACTGGTTATGAAAGGAACTATGGGATAGGGAATCCAGGACTCATCTACGTCATCTGTCCCCATCTTTATTTCTCTTGTTCTGTCCAGCAATTATAAGAAGATCCTGGAGAGTAGGAATTGATGCAGCAAGGGAATAAGCATTCATGTCTTGCTTGTATTTATAACCTCTGAACTTAACAGGACACCTGGCATGTAGCAGGTGCATGTTTTCTGAATAAATGAATAAAAAAAAGAATGAATGAAAAAGGAAACTATGTTACTTTAATATGGACATGTGTGACCCCCCCCCGGGATGATATGATGATGATGATGGCAGTGGTGGTGACATCTGATAATGCCTCGTAGGCATCATCTCATTTAATTTTCTCAATATCTTGTGAGATCAGGTGGGCAGGTGTCATTATCATCCTCAGACCCATTGATAAGTAAAGAAATAAGTAAAGAGTTTCAATGAGCTTAAAGGCCTTGCCTAAGACCACTCTGCGGCCTGGGCCAAATCTCGGTCTTATACTCAGCCTTCCCAAATTCCGTGCCTTCTCTACAACTGTGGGAGGCATTGCCAATATCAACTGTCAAATAAGATTTCTGCGCCAGAGAAACAGGAGAAATATGTATCTTCTTTTCCCTGTGAGATGAAAGATGCCTCCATAATCTCTTTATCTTCAGGGCAAACTCTCATATCACTCTTAACTCTGTTTTGTAGTTTGCATCTACCCACTAGATGCCAGTAGCAACTCCCCCAAATCATGACAACCATAAATGTCTTCAGACATCACTAATTGTTGTCTGGGGAGCAAAATCTTTGCTTGTTGAGATCCATTGGTCTAACAATTTTGTCCAAACAGTAAATTTCAAATTAGTTAAGCTCTGGTCCTATTATTTCCTTTTTTTTTTCCCCTTAAATGAGAACTCTGAGCTACATAGTTACTAAAAGTGTGGTAAGGGTTACAAAAGAAGAGCTTAAGAGTCAGAAGACAAAGTTAGTCGAATGTAATCACCAGAGTCACAGGACTCAGAATCACAGTAAAATGATTGTTTTCTTTTTTATATTGAACTTTAAACTTCCATCCACTTACTTTTCTCAGAAGGCTGATAACATTGTGGTTTGCTACATGCATGTATGTATATATTAAATGTAATATATATATGATTTTTTTCCTTCAGAAGTGTTCTCTCCCTCTTGCCTATGTAAAATTAACCAAATTAACTAATTAATAACAAATTAAAGTTAGAAAACTTTGGTCTTTGAGTCACGAGTAGCATTTATTTTCTACCCATCACTTGAACGATGAAATTCAGGAAAAATATGGAATTAAAGCCTAATAAAGTGTTATATAAACTCTTAAGTCATGTTGACTTAAGTGGTGAGATCATGCCAAGAAAGTTAATGGAGCTGGCTCTGGAGACAGCAGTCCACTGATTTATCCACCTAAGCACATTTCTAAGCAAAAACATATGTCGGCAAAATGAACTTTGCAAACCAAAGAGAGAAAGATCACACTGCCAAGTGTATCTCAGACCTTGTCCATACATACAACTTTCATAGTTGAAGGCAGTTTTGTTCTTTATGTGCTTGAGGAAAGTACGGCAGAACCTTGACATACTTAAGCACGTGTCTTTCTTTGGAGGGCATTGCCTGAGTGGTGTTCCTGGTCGTGTTTAAAATATGACCCCATCCTAAAATTCAGGCCATTTGATGGGCCTTTTAGAAAGAGAATTATTTTTTTCTCTGTTTCTGTTTAAGAATTAGTCTGGTATCTGTAATTAGAAGGCAACTCAATGTATTGGAAAGATCAATGGCTTTGATTTTCAGGCCCTGCCACACCAACTTACTGGTTGTGTGACCTTGGTCGAGTTACTTAACCCTTCTGTGACCTACTCTTCTCTGCTGTAAATGGAGCTAATGAGACGCATTTGTCAGGGAGGCATAAGGAGATGTTGAATAAAAAGGTGCTAGTGCGGTGTTTGCTACATGGATTGCTTACTGAGTGTTTACTCCTGTCCCCTTTTCTTAACACCAGGGTCACAATCTGACCATCCAGTGAGCCAAAAGTGGTCTGCTTACGTGTCTCTTTGCAAAATACTTCTAAACATTCTGAAATAATTGCCGATATTTAAAAATTGGAGATTTCAAGTAAAAATCTAAACTGCAGGCTTTTGAAAGAAACAAAAAAAAAAAGCAGATCTGACAACACTGGGCCCCTGTAGATGGGACACATTGCCCCCAGTCTCCCAATCTCTATCACTCTGATGTCTCACACCTGGACTGCTTCACGCATTATGTCACATGCCTGATATGTTTAAGACTTGACTTTTTAGCCACAGTACACATAAACAATTACGGAGACTCTGGGTACATAGGAGCCCTCAAGGGTGCAGAGACCTACCACCATAGACCCTGCCTTCAAGGAATTCACAGTCTTAATAAGGGCTTACTGTAAGTGATGATTTCAATTTAGCAGGAATTTATTGAATTCCTACCACAGATCTGGCACTGAGGATACAAAACTTAATAAGATACAGCCCCTGCCCAAGAGGAACCTGCTCTGCTGACCTCTTCCATCCCATTGATAGGATTGGAATTTCTGTTTTCTCTTTCCAACCTGAGTTGAGACTCATAACATCATTAACTTTTTATATTCTGCTTACGAGCCCTGGTTTTTGTTTTGGGGTTTTTTTGTTGTTGTTTTTTCAATATACTGATAACATAAAATCATTGCAATGACTTCACTGTAGATAAATTTAGTCTTCCTAAAATCTGGGAAAACAAAAAACACAAACAGAAGCCATTTTCCCTTTTATATCCTATAGAGAGAAGTTAAAAAACAAATCTGGCTTCCCATCTCCTAACTAGTGCCTGGCAAACTGTGGGAACTAAGTAATGTTTGTTCATTGAAATAAATGGATGAATGCATACAACATTGAATGGATGGAGGAAATCCCGTTGTCCGACCCAATTCATTCCTCCCCCACATGCATTTATTTATTTAATCAGCGATATATACAGAGCTGGGGAAAGAGTGCTTCAGACAAAGGGGACAGTGGGTCCAAAGGCCTTGAGATGGGAACAAGCTGGATACCTTCCAAGAAGCAGAAGGAAGGCCGGGGTGGTTGGAGGAGGTAGGGAGAAAAGCAGCTAGAAATGACATTGCCCATTTATGCAGGACCTGTAGGCCCTCTTGTAGGTCTTGTTTGTTTTCTAAGTGTCGTGGGAATGAGAAATCTGATTTCCATTTTTAAAAGATCTCATTGGTCACTATGTTGAGAATGGGTTATAAGGAGACAAGAGTTAAGCCCCAAGACGAGCTGGGTGGTGACCCACTTAGAGCAAGTGAGAGGGGATGGGTGACATGTATGAGGTGACAGTGGCCATGGGAGCAGATTCAAAACAGATTGTGAAAAGCGAGCATGTACTGGCAGCAAGACACTGTCTAACTGATATATCATGCCAACTATAAGTATAATTTAAAATTTTCTATAAACCACCTTTTCTAGTACCAACACATTTTTGGTTTGAGTGTGGGGGGGATAACTCTTCAAATCTACTGGTATTTGCTGAAAATGTCTCTTTAAATTGTCCACTTTATTACCTTTAACTTTTCTTTTATACAGCAAACAGCTTTGTTCTGTTCTGCTGCAGTAAACTGCGGTTGACTTTCCTCCTGAAAGGGTGATATTCCTTCTTCTAGTCTCTTTTTTCTTAACTTTTCTGGTTATAGAACTAGCTTGTGATTTGCCCCTGGATTTTGCATCAGTATTACCAGTTTACACTTTAAAATCTGTCTATACTTACTTGTTTTAACTATAAACTAATCTAATAATTTACAAGTAGCACCATTATTTTAATTTAATTCCCAATTGTGATTTACGTAGTTATCCCTGTTACTTGTGCTGTCTGCATTAAATATTTATTTATTTATTTTTAATTTTTATTTTTTTAAATTAATTTATTTATTTACTTATTTATTTTGGGCTGTGTTGGGTCTTCATTTCTGTGCGAGGGCTTTCTCTAGTTGTGGCAAGGGGGGGCCACTCCTCATCGCAGTGCGCAGGCCTCCCACCATCGTGGCCTCTCCTGTCGCGGAGCACAGGCTCCAGACGCGCAGGCTCAGCAGCTGTGGCTCACGGGCCTAGCTGCTCCGCGGCATGTGGGATACTCCCAGACCAGGGCTCGAATCCGTGTCCCCCACACCAGCAGGCAGATTCTCAACCACTGCACCACCAGGGAAGTCCCCTGCATTAAATATTTAAATAAACATATTACAATGCTGTCTGGTGCAAAGAAAAATCATTCATGCTGAAGAAGTCTGTTGACAGGAACGAACACACAATGCCTGATGTGTTTATGTGTAATAGTAGAAATGACACGTGTACCTGACACTCTCACTACAAAATAACAATCTTATCTATGTGATGCAACAGTTACATGGAAATGGGATCCTACCAACATCATAACCATGTTTGATGGAAAAGTAGCTTGCGCTGCTTAAGTTTTTCCATTTAACTTTACATCAGTTAAATTTAAATAAAAATTTCAGTTCCCTGGTCTCACCAGCCACATTTCAAATCCTCAACAGCGGCCTGTAACTGGTGGCTGCCATATTGGAGGTGCAGCTCCAGTGAAATTTTAAGCTGAGAGGCTCTGCCCTTACGTCTCCTGTCCTGTTCCTCTCTGACCAGAGAAGGGGTTGGGTGACAGGAGCTCTAAATGCTGCACTCCCTGGTTTTCCATCCTGTGGTGCTCAAAACTATATATTAGGGTTTGCTTAGGGCATTCAGTTAACAAACAAGTCAAGGCCATATGACGCCAAGCCCTTAAGAACCAGATTACATTTTTTGAAGATGCTTTACTCACAAACCAATGAACATTTGCTTTCAGAGAAGGAAATGATCCATTTGACATAGAAAAATTGATTCATACACACAAACATGATTTTTTTTTTTACTTGTTACATTTTAAGTATACATGTCCATAAACCCAGCAGCCTTGAGCAGGCCAGGACTGGCTACCAGCCATGATGGCTGATGTCCACGTTACAGCTTTGAGGAGTTGCTGCCACAAGTTGGCTGAATACGTGCATTTTTGTTAAATACCAAACAGGGGGCTGTTCGAAGGCTGTCATGCTCCATCAAACAAATAATGCCAACAAATGCCATGGGTATTCAGTAGACCGTCACATTTCTGAAGTCTGTTGAGCCAATTATACTCATTTTAAAATTTGTGTAACTGGGGATTGACACTTATTCATGTGTTTGCGTGATAGGCGGAGTCACTGCTGGCTGTCACACACACACACACACACACACACACACACACACACACAGACTTGCGCTCGTGTACATCCATGAGCATTTTTGTTCTCCAGAAGCACTATCCTGCTTAAACTTTGATCCCACCGTAGCCCTCCTAATGGCTCTCTAGACCCGCCAACACTGTGCCTTGTCTTTGGGGAGTGCTTTGAAGCAAGAACAAACACCTTAATGTCTGCGAGACTCTGGTTTTCAAGAAGGATCAACTTTGACTTCCTGCTGCTGATGCAAGACCCTCTTTGCCCACCTGTCCCCTATGGCTAGTGTCACAAATATTAATGCCACGCTTCCACATGCTGGGCTCAGAATGGCCCCTTTTAATTAAAATATGAATCTATTTTTTCAAATGCATTTTCCAATTTCTGCATGGGGAGAAGTGCTTCTCCCGCCGAGTGCAATTTCAGATTGGGCAAAATCGGTGTAGATTTCATTCGAATCTCTTTGAAGTTTCTGAACGTCCTTAAACCCTGGGATGATTTTTTGCTGCTTTTATATTCTCAATGGTTTCCTGGACATTAGGGAACAGCTTTCATGTATTCACTTCTTTGGGATTCTGAAACATTATTGGATAAATATTAAAGAGAACCAAATTGAATCAAAGTTAAAGTGAATCAAATAGGCCCTAAATAAAATTTAAAAAGCAACACTTAAAATATATTGTTATTAACCAAGACTTTGGGGGAAGTTATAGTTTAAATGTGACTCTCATACCAATGAATCAAGGGTTTCTTATGGGGAAAAAATACCCTCTACTTTTACATATCAATGTGTCCACATGGAAATAAAGCTCAGAATTTACCTCTTTAGGTAGCAAAGAAGATGTATCAGGAAAGGAACTTTCTCTGGGCTAAATTTCTCTGACTTTCCGAGTGGATCATGGCTTCCTTTGGTCCCACAATACATTTTGGGGCCTCATTTTTGGCATTTATATTATACCTTATTGGCATTAATATTATATTTGATTCTTTTGTTTATTTTTTGTGGGGGTTTTTTTACCGTTTTCTTTCTTTTAAAAAATTTTTTTTGGCTGCGTTGGGTCTTCGTTGCTGCATGCGGGCTTTCTCTAGTTGTGGCGAGCAGGGGCTACCCTTCATTGTGGTGCGTGGGCTTCTCATTGCGGTGGCTTCTCTTGTTGCGGAGTACGGGCTCTAGGCATGCAGGCTTCAGTAGTTGTGATGCGTGGGCTCAGTAGTTGTGGCGCGTGGGCTCTAGAGCGCAGTCTCAGTAGTTGTGGTGCATGGGCTTAATTGCTCCGTGGCATATGGGATCTTCCCAGACCAGGGCTCAAACCCGTGTCCCCTGCATTGGCAGATGGATTTTTAACCACTGCGCCGCCAGGGAAGTCCCATATATTTGATATATTTTTTAATGAACACTCCTGCTTCTCCCACTCCACTTCTTAAACTCCATGAGGACCAGCACGATGTTAGGTGTTAATATCTCACAGTGTCTCTGCATTGCCCCTCTAGACTCTTCACCATTTTATCCCTCGACTTACCATCAATTTCTTGTAATTTGGTTGGGGTAGGGCAGCTTACAATGGCCTATTCTGCAGCTAAGTGTATAAAGCAGGGATTTAGAGGGAAGGAATCCTGTTGATATTAACTCTAAATTTTCTTGTTTTCACTAATGGACAGAGTCTCAAGAGAGATTCCTGGGTTCCTGTTTTTTCCCTTGTCCATAATGTTCATAGGTTGGTCAGTGTTCCCACACTCAGATGCTTGTCTGCATTAAATTTTCATGCAAGTTCTTTGTGCTGATATGTAGACCTTGGGAGTATAACTTGATCATAGACTTTTCGTCTTGCTGTCTATCATTCATTTAGAATCGTCAACATGTTTGGAATCATCCCAAACAGAGGAGTGAATGGGGTTGCAAGGCTTGTCTGGGGCTTTCCAGAGTTTATACTGTGAAGTTCAGGGAAGAGCTCTGAATTTCTTCTTTTAGCAACTTAGTTACCCCAATAAAATAAACCTCTGGGTTTAGATGCAATCACCTCTGGGCTCATTGATAAGAGTGACCAGATCTGAGAAGGCGCAGTCGCAGCATGTTTCACAGACCCCTGAATCATGGCGGCCCAGCTACTTTATGAAGCTGTATTACTCCCGCAATGACGGAGCCCCCGAAAGGAGCCCAGGCGCTACTGTCTTGACTTAAATTTATTGTTTGGTATGTTTGTGTTTCCTGCCTAAGTTGCACTCTGTTTGCAAAATCTACAAAGTCTGTTTTCTCTAAATGTCTTCCTTTTTCATTCCTCAACTTTTCAGCTGATGTAGCCATCCCGTTCTCTGCATTTTAAGTGCTTGAGAAGAGTGGCCTTTGGCCTTTGTGAGGGTAGCAGTGTTTCAAAGACAGATGAAGACTTCGGATCCCCCTTTATTTGGAACTTTAACACTTTACTTTTGCCATTTCACATCCTCAGAACTGTGGTTTACAGGACATAATTCCCAGGTTTGGTTTGGTTTGATGTGTTCATCACCAGACACCGGTGGTGGGCAGAACATCACCACATGTAAGACACATCAGGTGGGCTTACTGTGTCCCACCTGTGTGTACCTGGTGGTGTATGTGTGATGGTGGGGAGAGAGGACACTCACAGAGATCAGCAGAAACCTACGAATGAAAAAGAAGGTGTGAGTCAGGAAAGGTGATACGGCACCTGCCAGGCTGAGTTTTCACGAGGCAGGGTGGCCGCAACACAGGCGGTTTCTGATCCACTGCAGGGCCCGGGCACCAGCCGCTCAAGCTGTGTCTCACAGCCACTCACAACCGTTAACTTCAAGCACATTTTCACACTGTTTGGCTCAAGCTCCTGGCAGCGTTCCTAAACCCTCTGAGGAAATAATTCCACAAAGTGGCATAAATTAATGTGACTAATTAACATGATGTTAATTATTTGTAAATTATATGTTTGGATACACATTACTTGAGAGGCATATGTTACATTCAATGTTTACTGAAACAAGTGACTGCTAATAGCGCCTCCTGAGTGTTCCCTGCACGGCAGTCGGCAAATGGAGGCTCCTCTAAAAATAAAAACCGTGTCCTCGGGGGAGCTGCGTGAACGCCTGCATATCATCAAGTGCCACTGAAGTAGCCTGTTCCCTTGGAAAGTGGAACTTCCTGAGGTTCCCGCTCCACACCTGGTATATTTGGGGTTTGGCCTCGTTAAAGCTGTTTCTTCTTTCCCAAAGCCCACTGACAGCAGAGCTTTGGGGATGCTCCTAAAGTGGTACCCAGGTCTGGTGGGAGTGACAGCAGCATCTCAGCATCTCCCTCCAGATCTATGTCTGTCAGGTCAGCCATACCCTCAGCACCACACGCCCCTGGGACAGGATTAGGGTGGTGCAGGGGTTAAAAATCTGCCAGCCTGGCCTTCGAACATTCAGAGCTGTTCACAGCTTCTTAGTCAGCAACAAAGCATCATCTTTGGGTTCAAGCTCGCTGTTCTTATTCTTGGTCCTGGAATAAACCGGTCTGTTTAAGTGGCTTTTAAGTTCTGAAGAGGGTATTCTGTTTCTTCAAGGTTCATTAGTTTAAGATGCTTTGGGTGTGTATTGCTAACATGTAAAATAAGTTACTCTTTTTACCTGAAAAAAGAAAGTACAGCTTTATAGCATTCTTTGGATACAGTGGCTAATGAGGTTTCTAGGGGGGAAGGTATTCGAGTGACACCTTTTTGACCATGGCATGCCATCTCCTAGCGAATAGTACAGCCATGTGTTTTGCTGAAATTCTTTGGTCAGGACTTAATGACCAAGTCCACTGGGGGGACTAATGTGGATCCTGCTGCCAGGAGAAAGAAAATAAGGCCATGGTTAGATACAGTCCTGGGAAAGCCAAGGGAAGACTGCATAAAGCCCATTATTGGGGGTAAATATGTCCAGCTTTTATATTTCATTATAGGCCTGGACATTAAAAAAAGAAAAAAAGATGAGATGAAAACAACCCAGGCTCCAAAAAGATCTCCTGAGTGGGTGAGGCAGCTCCATCTGGGGGTCCTTCCCTGTGCTAAGTCTGGAAACAGATGCAACTCTTCTCCGGACTATTGTTCAAAGGGAGAATATGGATGGACTTTGTTTCCTGGAGGGGTTTGTGAAGAGAGTTATGGAAAGTTTAAAGCATTTTAACTTATACATGGGAGCTAATGACTTAAGTAAAAGCAAAGAATTGTGTTTAAAATACACACCTGGTTAGGTCCCACATTGGAGTTGAGACAAAGTCCTAATGAAGGTGGCACCTGTCTTAGGAGCTGTCACATCTAATGCCAATCTTACGTTTTCCATCACGGCCACCATAAGGCAAGTGCCCGGCATGGAGTAGACACTAAAGTCATGGGAGTGAATGAATGACTGAGGATTGGTGGGGAATTAAAAAGAAAGTATGCATCCTTTTCAGACCTAGATAACATAGTCGTTCTCAAAACTCTGTAACAGCACAGATAGAAAACTCCTTCCAAAGTCTCGAGAAAATGTGAGTTGATTTCAATTGAGTTGACAAAATGAATTTATGACACTTGGAAGATATAAAGACATTGGAAAAAAGTGGAAGGAAAGCTGGCAAAAACGGAATTGTCCATGAATTGATAACCCATAAATACTAGGAATGAAGGAATTAGGATGTCCAGAAAGGCTTTTACATATCGGTTTGCAGAACTTTGCACTGAGAGGGGAGAACTGTGTTTCTAAGAGAAAGGAGAGTGAACATTTACATGACAATATTGTAGGAACACGTGAATTCAGATATCAGGAGGAGCCACGTTTGAGATGGCTCTGAAAACCTGGGGTCTTTCAAGGTGTCCCCTTACAGAGAGATGGCACAACCCGATGCTATAAGGAAGATGGCAACCCTTGCTGTACACTGCAGGTTTGGTACTTTAAGACATAAACATAAATCTGTTTACAGTAACTAAGTGGTATAAGTAGAGTTCTGGAACATAATTGTTTTTAAATTGTATAAATGACTATAGGAAAGAATTGGAAAATGTTTTGACCTTCCAAACAGAATCTTAGAGAAATTGTCCTGAATTTAGATTCTTTGTAACCTCAACACACAGCATGAACCCCAACATATACTTAGCCCTCAGTGAATGTTTACTGGATGAATGAAAGAATTCCTCTAAGCAAACTGACAAGACGTGGAGAAGGTATATAACAGTAATAGCAGCTGTACTGCTGAGAATCTACTGTATGCAGGCCCAGTTCCAAATGCTTGGCATGTATTAACTCTCTGAGCCTTCACATAGGCTCCATCAGGTATGTTCTACCATCGTCTCCATGTTACGGATGGGGAAACCTTGCACAGAGAGGTCAACAAACTTGTTTAGGGTCACACAGCTTACAAGTGGTAGTACCAGGATTGGAGGTTAGGCATGTTGGTTCCGGAGATTGCGCTTCTAACAATTCCTTCGCTTGATTAAACAGAAGAAAAGCTTTCTCTCAAGGAAAGCATGCTACCTCCTCTGTTGACAAGCAATCTCAGAAAGAACCATGCCATGGGCCCCCCTTTGGAGCACAACTGGGGGCAAAGTAAGACACTCCCCCCAACCAGGTATCTACAGGTTAAAGATAAATATTCTTTAAAAAAGATAAATATCCTTTAAAACAGATATTTTTTCTGTTACAGCCATCAGCTTTATAAACTCCTTAAAATACGGTTCCAAATAATTCTCACCTCTGAGGCATTTTTTTCTTTTTTTTTTTTTTTTCGGTGCGCGGACCTCTCACTGCTGTGGGCTCTCCCGTTGCGGAGCACAGGCTCCGGACGGGCAGGCTCAGCGGCCATGGCTCACGGGCCCAGCCGCTCTGCGGCATGTGGGATCTTCCCGGACCAGGGCACGAACCTGTGTCCCCCGCATCGGCAGGCGGACTCCCAACCACTGCGCCACCAGGGAAGCCCCTCTGAGGCATTTTGACAGCATGGCATTCATCATTAGTTTAATTTTCAGCATTTTATGCTAGTCTCTAAGTTCTGATAACAATAATGAGCAAAAGAAGAGGTTAGTACTGATTCAGTGTTTTCTATATGTGAAGCAGTGTTCTAAGCCCTTACATGGACTTGTGCAGTAGGCACAATTATTGTCGTCCACATTTTACCGAAGAGGAACACCCCCACCCAGGCACAGAGGTTAAGAGTTAGTGAGTGGTACTGTTGGTGGGAATGTAAGTTGGTGCAGCCACTATGGAAAACAGTGTGAAGGCTCCTCAGAAAACTAAAAATAGAATTACTATATGATCCAGGAATCCCACTCCTGGGCATATACCTGGACAAAACTATAATTCAAAAAGATACATGCACCCCTATGTTCATAGCAGCACTATTCACAATAGCCAAAACATGGCTGCCTGTCCATTCTGTCGATGGACACTTAGTTTGCTTCCATGTCCTGACTATTGTAAATAGAGCTGCAATGAACATTGTGGTACATGACTCTTTTTGAATTATGGTTTTCTCAGGGTATTTGCCAGTAGTGGGATTACTGGGTCGTATGATAGTTCTATTTTTATTTTTTAAGGAACCTCCGTACTGTTCTCCATAGTGGCTGTATCAATTTACATTCCCACCAACAGTGAAAGAGGGTTCCCTTTTCTCCACACCTTCTCCAGCATTTATTGTTTGTAGACTTTTTGATGATGGTCATTCTGACTGGTGTGGGGTGATACCTCATTGTAGTTTTGATTTGCATTTCTCTAATGGTTAGTGATGTTGAGCATCCTTTCATGTGTTTGTTGGCAATCTGTTATCTTCTTTGGAGAAATGTCTATTTAGGTCTTCTGCCCATTTTTGGATTGGGTTGTTTGTTTTTTTGATATTGACCTGAATGAGCTGCTTGTATATGTTGGAGATTAATCCGTTGTCAGTTGCTTCATCTGCAAATATTTTCTCCCATTCTGAGGGCCTTTTCCTCTTGTTTATGGTTTCCTTTGCTGTGCAAAAGCTTGTAAGTTTCATTAGGTCCCATTTGTTTATTTTTACTTCCCTTTCTCTAGGAGGTGGGTCAAAAAGGATCTTGCAAAAAAAAAAAAAAAAAGAAAGAAAGGAAAAAAAAGGATCTTGCTGTGATTTATGTCATAGAGTATTCTGCCTATGTTTTCCGCTAAGAGTTTTATAGTGTCTGGCCTTACATTTAGGTCTTTAATCCATTTTGAGCTTATTTTTGTGTATGGTGTTAGGGAATGTTCTAATTTCATTCTTTTACATGTAGCTGTCCAGTTTTCCCAGCACCACTTATTGAAGAGGCTGTCTTTTCTCCATTGTATATTCTTGCCTCCTTTGTCAAAGATAAGGGGGCCGTAGGTGCGTGGCTTTATCTCTGGGTTTTCTATCCTGTTCCATTGATCTATATTTCTGTTTTTGTGCCAGTACCGTACTGTCTTGACTACTGTGGCTTCGTAGTATAGTCTGAAGTCAGGGAGCCTGATTCCTCCAGCTCTGTTTTTCTTCCTCAAGATTGGTTTGGCTATCCGGGGTCTTTTGTGTTTCCATACAAAGTGTGAAACTTTTTGTTCTAGTTCTGTGCAAAATGCCATTGGTAGTTTGATCGGGATTGCACTGAATTCTTCTTCTTTTTTAAATCTATGCCAACCTGTCCATGTCTTCAGAAAACTAAGGAAAGTGAAAGGTTTAACATGTTAGAGCAATTAGTCTTTGGTCGTATGTTTTACAGGGAACATTTTGGGCAAATGTATACTTCATCATGGGGAATGGAAGCATTTGATTCCCAGTATAAACCTAGCTAGAACTGTAGTTCTTACCTCAGCTCACCCTGGAGGCCAAATATTATAGTCAACTCCTGACAGCAGAGGTTTCTGAGTAGCATTCCCATTAGGGTGATACCAAGGGAAGATATAAAGAAATAAAGTTTAAAGCTGGATTTTACTTCTTGCCACTGCCTAGTTAATATAAGATTAATATTTTCCTTTTCTACATAAAAAAGTAGTTTTCTAAGGGATCGTAAATTTATAAAGCAGAGACTGTCTGTGATTTCTGATTGTTCTTTATAAATTCAAATTATTGGCTTCAGCTCCCATTTTTAAACTCTGTCCTGCTTTGTACTTACTGAGAACATTCAAACTTCAGAGCCCTTCATCTGTGAATTAATCATGTGTGGAGTATATGCAGTTGGAATTTAGCTATAAATATAAATGAAATGGCTCCAGCCGTGGCTGGGTTCAAAAAAACTAAAGTGATTCGGAGTTTCAGTTAAAAAATAAAATAGCGAAATTTTAAGAAAGGAAAAGAAGAGTTAAGTTGAGAAGGGTGGTTAAATATGATATAGTGTTTTTGAATTAAAATATTGGGCTTGTGTGGTATCTGGACTTTATTCCTAAGGTTCTGCAAATCAGTTTATAAGCTCTACTGTCAAGGTGAAAGGGATTGAATAGTGTTTACCAGACTCCGGAGTATCTTTCTCACTTGACCTGCAGACACGTGAAAAGAAGCTGCGGACATTAATCACCATGAAATGTGACCACATGAGGGGTTATATAGTTTTTCTCGGGTACCAGTTGGCAAGAAGTTTCACCAAGCTCGACAACTTAGGCAGATGAGACAGAGCGACAAAGATGAATGAACAGTACCTGCTGGCCTAAGGGTACACACCTGAGATGCCATTTTCCTCCCAGAAAAGTCTGGGGTATAAATAGCTGGAAAGCACTTTCATCTACTCTGGAGTTTCTCATCAGATCTAGTTGAAATGTCTTCACTACTGATGAGGGAGGGAAAGGAGCTGGAATTTGAGGTTGGGGCTCTGAGTTTCAGTCCCAGTTGTCACACTTATTAGCCATGGGGCTCCAGCCAATTACCTAACCCTCTCGGAGACTCAACTTTGTCAGGCATAAAACAAGAGCATCCGCCTTTTAGGATTTCTGTGCCTCCACAGTTGAGATCAGCAGCTTTAATTACGGAGCTACATTGAATGTCTGTTGTGTGCTGTGATGCTGTGTAAAGCGCTAAGGATACAAGAAACAGTTACTTCTCTCAAGGAATTTATCTCTCAGGAAGACAGATTAGTGAACAATAACGAGAGTACATCGTGAGACATCAAACAGTAGAAATAGGATTACATTATAGGGTTAGCGTAGGAGAAAGCTGAGTCAGCCTGTAAGGTGTACTCTCTGTGGCTGAAAATACGCTAAACGTTGGATGCATTCCCCCTCTCTCAGGGAAGGACACACAGAGAGGACCTGAGCACAGTATTGGTACTTGAACAGCAGTGCCTCAGATGGGTGTCAGAGAGAGGGCGTGGCACGAGCAAAGACGAGGAGGCCATCAGAATGGGATGACTGGGGTTGCAGGGCTAAAGCACAGAGTCTGATCAAGGGAAACCTGATTGCCTTTCGTGGAGACTGAGCTCCATCCCAAGGACCCTGAGCGGGTGAGGACTACGGTCAGATCTGATGCAGGCACAGGGGCCAGCCCAGCATGGAGCCTGGGACCCATTGCTTCACAGAGGTGATCATTTCCCAGGGAGCTGTTCATCTCTTACCCAGCACGCTATTCAGGCGTGATTGTTTTCCTTTCCTTTCAGTTTTTCTTGTATGCCAGCTGTATTGAGGCGCAATTTACATACCACACAAACCATCTATTTAAAGCCCACAATTCAGTGGCCATGACTATATTCATTGAGCTGTGCAGCCGGCAGCACAATCAACTTTAGAACATTTTCTTCACCCCCGCTAAGAGCCCATACCCATTAGCAGTCACGTGC
Organism: Aethalodelphis obliquidens; assembly: GCF_003676395.1. Classification (NCBI taxonomy): domain Eukaryota; kingdom Metazoa; phylum Chordata; class Mammalia; order Artiodactyla; family Delphinidae; genus Aethalodelphis; species Aethalodelphis obliquidens. The sequence goes on from NW_020837950.1 coordinate 32,308,329, forward strand.
CTCCCTTCCTTCCCCCAGCCCCTGGCAACTACTAACCTCCTTTCTGCCCCTGTGGATTCTGGACATTAGATACATGGAAGCATAAAACGTGCGGTCTTTTGGGACTTACTTCTTTCCCATGTCTTCAAGGTTTACCCATGTTAGGTATCAGTAATTCATTCCTTTTTATCACCAAGTAGTATTCCCCTGGGTGGATAGGCCACATTTTATTTATCCACGTTTTATGTGATGGATATTCGGGTCATTTTCACTTCGGGGCTGTTGTGAATAACGCTGCTCTGAATACCCACGTTCAAGTTCAGTTGTGGACAGATGTTTTTATGTCTCTTGTGTAGGTACCTAATAGTGGTATTGCTGAATCATATGTGAACTCTATATTTAACCTTTTGAGGAACTGTCAGACTCTTTTCCAAAGTGGTTGCACCATTTTCCCCTTTTTACTTAATGCCTGATGTATTGTCTATTGTTTGTGTGTGAACTGGCGAAGAAACCAGAACAAGGAGATACAACTCAATGTAGTCTGTCTTCGCTGACAGTCCAGGGAAGGGTTGCTATGATTGTGATAATGCCGCAGACAAAGCCCAGATCTTAGTGGCTTTACAATAACACATATTTATTTCCCGCTCTTAGGTCTACAAGTCAGCTGTAATTCTGCCGGCTCTGCTAGGAGAGGTGGGGTTTGACTGTAGTCTGTAGGTCAAGTGCATTCAGGGGCCAGTGGCTCCCGAGCCCATATTCTTCCTATGGCAGGTGACAGATATGCACGAGGCCATATCAGACCACTAACACTCCTTTGGCCAAAGCAAGTCACGTGGCTACGCCAAAAAGTTAGCGGTGGGGGCAAGTTTGCTCTACCTACTTGTTTGGAAGGTTCTGCAGTGTCACATGGCAAAGTGTGTGTTTCTATAATCCTATTATAAAAATGGAGTAAAGGGCTGAGAAGAATGAGCTAGTATTCCACAGTCAATATAGAATTTACAGTACTCTAAATCAAAATGGTAAGCAGGGAAATAGATAAAAAGAGAGAAAGGGTAGAGAGATTTACAAATTATAGCATATTTTTAAAAAAATTAAGATGTGAGAAAGTCATAGTAATTTAGAAGCCATGCTTCGGAGATGCACTTTAATAAAAAGGTGGAGGTATTTGTAATTAACCTATTGCTTTTACATATTCCAGTTCGACGCTCATGGAGTCCTCAAATCCTTGGCACTTGACAAAATAATAAAATTCAAGGATGGAAAGACCCTTCAGAGGCATCTCATTCTATCCGTAGAATCACTAAAAAGTGTTGAAAGATGTAAGCCTGGGCTCCAGACTGAATGGTGCCCTCTTCTTAAGGTAGCTTGGTTCTCTGACAGCCATCCTGGGTGGTTCTCGTAATAATTACTTATTAATACATTCTACTTATTTCAAGACAGCCCTTAAAGGAGATGCTATCATCATCCCATTGCACAGACAAGCTACCTGTGACTTAGGAGCATCCAGGCCAAAGTCACGGCTACCAAGGGACAGATTTGAGAGTTCAGCTTGGAGCTGTCTGACGCCAAAGCCCACATGATCAGCCACAATCCTGAATGTTTCTGGATAGAAAATTCCTGCTTCCACTGATTATGAATCTTAGCCAGAATCCACCTCCTTTTAGTCATTCATCCTAGTTTATCTTTTTGAAGTAGGTAAAACACTTCTCTTTGCAGCCTTGCTTGTACTTTGGATCTACCCAACTGATCCTCTCTCTCTCTTTTTTTTTTAATCACAGCTATTATAAAAGGAAACCTTGACTACCATGTGAATTAGCTTAGGTTCTGAACTGATGGAGTCTGAGTCATTGGGGTTCAATCTGTTGCCTAAAAGATGCTGTACTTTATGTATGGGCTTCAATTGGCCACGCTTCTCCCTTTGGTCACGACCTAAATGGAACACAGCTGATACATAGAACAGAAAGTTGTTTTGTTTTATTTCAACAGTAGTAAGAACTTTTTTTCTCAGATTAGGTGTTTGTACTTATGCCTTCATAACAGGTGGGCCACTGGAAGCAAATAAGATGATCAGAAGGTACTTGGAATGGTAAGAGAGTGATGGTGAGAACAGAAGAAGGAAAAAACAAAGGTGTCCGGAAGGTTAATTGGTCTGAGTATCTGATACGGAAAGTGAATGGAAAAGATATAGTCTATCGAGAGAGGATTATGGGGATCTGAAAGGTGGAATTATGAAAGAGAGACGCCTTATCAGAACGTATAAGACAAAAACCGATTCATGGGAAACAGCTAGTGATGAGGTTGGTGGTGAAAATGGGTACCTTGCTGGAGGGAGGAGCTAATGGCATTAGACCAACCCTTCCGTAGCGAAACACCTGGAGCTTAGAATGAAATATTGAAGCACAGGCCCCATTCATTTTTGTCTCTATATTGGTCGACATTCAATATTCAAAGAAATTCTGTCAAAATCAGAGTCTGCCAAAATGATGGTAATAAATCTCCCGTGAACTCTCTCTCTATCGTCTTGGGCATGAACGGAACTCACTCAAACAGGGCTGCCGTATTCAATGGCATCGCAAAGTGATGAGTTTCTCCGTCAGACCGTAGACAGCTGTGCTATGAGAATGTTCATAAACTGTGTGTGAGCAATTGACAAGTTGACAAAACATTGACAAAAAACAATTGCTCAAGAAGCAGCAGCACTTGGAAAGGTTGTTTGTTGTTGAGGAGATACCAAAGAAACAGAGGAATGACAAGAGAAGGTGCTATTTTTGCAAATGCACTAAAACATTATTTATCAGACTGCATCTCAAGACTCTATCCGTAAGGAAAAAGTCAGTAGATGAAATAATATACTATAATACACTGAATGAATGCCTTACATTTTATTTGTGAGATGCACTTAATTACTGGGCAGCCTTTAAAAAAAAAAAATCATTACTCTCCACCAAAGACCAAAATACAGAAGTTATTTTAAGATGTCTATATGCAAGTACTTGAAACAGATGAAATACTTTGAAGTGCTTAAAATATAAAACATATTTTATCAGTTTGAAATAATTACTATATTTTTAGGTATGGTCTGCATACTCTACTTATTTTGAGAATGATTTGCTTTCTTGGGTTGGAAAATGCAAAGGAATCAGGGTTTTAGCACCATTTAACAGCAGCAATAAAAATATGATGATGATGATGATATAAAATAACATTTAGCTCCTATTTTCTGCCCATTAGCCGTGCTAAATGTTTTACTTGTTTAATGACTCCTTGATACCTCTCTAGAAGAAAGGAACTTTTATTAAGCTTTTTTATAGATAAGAAGTCTGGACCTCAAATCAGTTATATTACTTTTCCAAGATCATACAGTAAGTAATCAGTGGAATCAGGGTGTGAAGATAGGTATGTCTGAATCCATGCCCAGGGCACTGCAGTTAGCACATAGGGAGTCTCCGTGGGAATTAGGAAAGAGTGCGTCTCCCTCAAGATACTTTTATCTCTGTTAGAAAATTGTTGTAATAAACTGATTGTGTAGACCAAGATGGCTTACCGCCATCTACCAGAAAATTGCTATAATAAATATACAAATCTATGATATCCATGATGTGAAAGGTATTCCCTTGGAGGTGGCTCTGCCTGGCTCCTTACTGATTCTCCAATTCAAATAGGAGAACATTCTTATTTTCCAGGAAAACTAAAGAGGAAGCTCCTGCCCACCCTGCTGCAAGTTTTCCTTTTTATTCAAACTTAAGCCTTAATGAAACACTGCATTGATCTTGATATCAATTATCTATCCATCCAACATTTATTCCCTGACCACCTACTAAGTGTTTGTACTCCTCCAAGGGGATGTAAAGAGGAGTTAAGAGAGAATGTCTGCTTTCTAAGAGCTCACAGTCTAGGTGGGGCAATGATTAAACCCATTATTACACTGTGGAATAAAGGTCCCTGGGTTTCCTTGCAAGAACTATCTCCAAGTGTTTGGTCATGGCCACGTGGGGGAGAGTCACTGGCATCAAGAAGGAAACGGATCCTGAATCTGGGTTCACGGAGAAGAAGTCTCACTGGATTATTATTACTTTGGCAATTATGTTATTTTATTCCTTAATGCGTTTTGTTAGATTTTTCTTTTTAATTTATCTCCATCTGGCATTTTTCATCTTATTTCTGAGTTTTTAGTTTAATGAATTCATGTTCTTATCAAGTTTTTCTGTATCATGAAGCTTTTATGGTACATTTTCTTTATTTTTTTCTTAGAAGTGGGTTTCTGTGCCATCTTTTATCTTCTATGTTCTCTTTTTTTTCTCTTCTTTTTAAAAATATTCTTTTCCTATAGTATATTCTCATTCTGTGTAGCTCATGGTCATATTAATCATGCTAGGAGGTGCAGACTTTTCAGTTGTTCTGATACAGTAGGGATGACCTCTTTGCTCTCTCCTCTACTGAGGTTTCTATGATTTTCCCTCTAAGCGACTCTTTTCTGAGGCAGTTTGATATCTGGGGCTGAAACCTGCTTTGGTAGTCCTGCTGTGTTGCAACTCTTCATTCCACTTTAGAATAGCTTGTTTCTTTCTTTGACCGCCAGTTCTTAAATTTCATTACACTAGGTCACATCCCTTCACTCTTAGTCATTGTTTTTTGCTGCTATTTACTTTTCTTTGTTAAAGTAACTTCGTATTTGGGCAACTCCACCCCTCCCAGGCCCCACCTATTTTTCTATGAGACTGTGTGTATCTTTTTTGTTCCTAAATGACCTGCTTTCCCAACACAGTTACCCTGTAACCCTGGCCTCTTACACTATAAACTTCACTTTTTCTTCCTTTCTCACGGAACACGTTTTCTTGGGCTAGGCTCATTTCCTGCTCCTTTCAGTGATACTAAAACAAACCTATGCCTCTTAATTCAAAAGCTATTGGCTGGTTTAGATGCTCATCAGATACCAGCTTCCTGTTTCCCACCTGCCATTTCCAGAAATGAAGTCCTCTTCTCTTACAATGCCCTTCCTGTTTTGTTCTCTCATTATGCTGTCCACTCATCAGAGAAATACCATTTCCCTCTTTTCTCCAGTCCTTTGACCTCCAGTCCCTTGAATCAAACCTAAATTCAAAATCTTCCCATCTCCTCAGCTTTATTCTTCTTTTCCTTATAACTTTCAACTCCCCATTTTCTTTTGGAACTGGTATTCCGTCTATCCTAAATGTGCAGTCCTGGCATAGGAAGTAAACTAAACACAGCCATGTGTGCGTGTACACAGATGCACACACACACACACACACATTTTAAGACAATGGTGTAGGCTGTGCTCTGTGTTAGCTGCCTGGTATTGAGAACTATAGCTGGGCTCTACCAGGTAGGAGAAAGGTGGTAAGGTGTTAATTTGCTTCATTGCATTGAGAACTCTGAGGCTTAAGTGGAAATTGACTCAACTAAAATGAAAACAACATTGTCTTGTAGAAATCATGGTTGAATTTTAACTAAAATTGCAGTGTTTCCTGATAAGAACCAGTTCCAAATATGAATCTTACATTAAATTCAAAATATTAGATAAACAGTTCATTAGGAGCCCTTTAGAGTAGAATCTGCCCTTTCCAGAGAAACATTGGAAGCAAGACTATTTGGGTTTGAATCCTGTATGTGTCAATTACAAGCTATAAGATCTGAGCCAAGTTACTTCACCCCTTTATTGGTCAGTTTCTCTATATGTAGATTGAGGATAATAGTAATATACACTTCATAGACTCTATTGTGAGAATTAAATTAATTAACAAATAAAAAGTGTTTTTAATAGTACCTGGCTGATAGTAAATGATCCAAAAGTATTAGCTGCTACTATTATCTTCCTTTATCCTATGGATCTGGGAAACAGTAGGAAGAAAAGGGATGAGTATACATCCCTAACATTGTCCTTGTGGGTTATTCTTTCTCCTTAATGAGTCAGGACCATCTCTGAAGCCTTTATAACAGCCCAGCACACCTAGGAGATTTTTATTATTTCAGTTAACTGTTTATAATCCATTAACCATCTAAAGAGTTTCCATTATTGCACTTACTTGGCTATTTTACTGTTCTCTACTTATCTGTCTCTTTCTTCACTAGTCTATTAGTTCGTCTGTTTGTTCATTCTGCAATTTTTTTTGCAGATCCACAAGGTGGAATACTTACCCTCACATTCCTTACAGAATAAAAGGCTAATGAGACACTAAACAGGTGATTATACTAGTAAGTAGTATATTCTAATTGAGATAAGTATTGTAAAAGAGAAGTTTAGGGTGCTACAAAAATATAAAAATTAGGGTGGCACATAGTAGATGTTTAACAAATCATTAATGAATAGATAGATAGATAGACAGATAGGAATTTGGGGATTAACTAACTCCAACAAAGTGAGACTACTATAATGTCCTTTGGAGATAGATGGATAATGGATGCTTTTAGTCATCTTTATCTTCTACTGACATTTTATACGACTGTGAGCGCCTTGAAAGCACATCTGTTCCACCTCCTCTGGGTCTCTGGTTACATATCCATTGAAGGAATGAATTTAGTATAAAATGTGAGCTACATTCAATATTTGAAAAAAGTAATTCTTATTTGGTTCCAACTTCCTCTATATTTATTTTCTCTCATCATAATGGCTATCTTTTTCTCAATAAAAGATTTGTTTATGCCAGGGTTGTGTTTAGAATGCTACAGCTGCCCTTGAGTTTGTTTATAGCTCTCTCTGAAGGCAAATCATGCCTATGCCCAATTCCTACAGACCCAGTTTGGCACAGTTAGCTATCTAACCTTTAAATTACTTCACAGAAATTTGGGAGGTGTTTTTAATTGTTGTTATTGTTTGGTTGGTTTTGCCAGACAATGTTAGAAACACCTTGCCTAGAACTAATTCTACGTGGAATTATTCAGGGTGAGAAATGTGAAACTAAATACGAATTATCATTCTTATTTAGTTTCTTTTCCTCCTTCTGCAAACTGTATCAATTTCTTTTCCAAAGCTCTCAAACTCTTCTCTGAAACATTCCAACACTGAAGAATCCAAGCCTGCGTTTACTGTTTTCTTTTGCATCACGGAGGGAATAAGGCATTTAAACAGTATCTTACAAATTCCAAATTGGAGATTGTCTCTTTGCTCCCATAAAATCTTGTGCTGGCTTCTATCAAGAGCACATGTTCTTGTCTTGTAACAATCTTCCCTTGTTTGTGTTGAGGGCCAGATGACAAACTTACATACAGGAAATATAAGGTGCCTACTTTATGCTCTGATAGCCAGCACCACTGCTTGGCAGGTAGAAGGAATTCACTGGATAAATGTTTGCCGAATGAATGAAGGAAGGAAGGCAAATGCAAACTTTCAAAGTGCAGTGTGGACAGGGTTGGCAAAACACAAAAGCAATGAAAGTTAATATGAAAATCAAGGAAAGACAAATATCATATGATATCACATATATGTGAAATCTAAAAAAATGATACAAATGAATTTATTTACAGAACAGAAATAGACTCACAGACATAGAAAAACTTATGGTTACCGCAGGGGGAAAAGGGGAACAAATTAGGAGTTTGGGATTAAAATATACACACTACTATATATAAAATAGATAACCAACAAAGACCTACTGTATAGCACAGGGAACTACTCAATATCTTGTAAAAAACCTATAATGGAAAAATAACCGAAAAAAGTATATGTATATATATATTTATATATGTATATATGTATAATACATATGTGTGCATATATATGTATATATATATGTGTGTGTGTGTGTATATATATATATAGAACTGAATCAGTTTGCTGTACACCTGAAATTTAAACGCTGCAAATGTAGAGGCTGTGAATATTTCACCTGGACTAGGCTAGGCTGTGAAAATGTTTCCAAAGCCAATGATTTACAGCAACAAGACAGAAGGCGCTTCTGTTTATCCTAGAGCAAAATGGTTTTGAGGAATCGCAGCACCTAAATTGCTGTGATCAGTTGGGGGTTTCCAATTTCAATTAAAGCAGACCCATCCGCGCTCCTATCTGGAAATTCTTTGTTATCAGGGAGTGCAAATTGCAGAGTAAACTTTAATGCAATACAGATAGTGCTTCCTAAAGTCTTAGGGCAATTATATCGCTTTTTCTTCTAAATGGCTTCTCAGCTCTCCTTTGTGCAAATCCTATTTGAACTGCTTTGACGTATATGAGCTGTAATACTCCAAGCTGCTTTGGAGGCTTTTGTTCTTCTTGTTTTAGCTAGCAGATAGTTTATAAATTTAAAAAACATGTCATCTTTCTGAAATCATTATATGGTCTAGGCTTCTCCCCAATTCAAACTGCCCTTCTTGTCCACCCTCCCCACCGTACTCCCCTTGTCGAAGTGTAAGAGGATCTACTGTAATAAAATGATTCCTATTATTAATCTCAAAGAATGAAAATGCAGAGTTGAAAACAACATACATAAATAGAAGTTGTCATATAGCTGGAAGGATCTTCAGGTAAATTACAGAATCTTATTGTCTAGGGATCACCTTATCTCTTAAATAATCAGAGCCCCGCCAGTAACATAACACTTCCGTGGGCTGCCACAATCTGCTCCCCCGTGGGCTGGCTACCCTGGGTCTTCTGACTGCTAAGTGTGATCTCTGCATCTCTCCACTTCCAGTTTCTTTGGCGTGATAATTTTGGGAGAAGAGGGGCAAGCGCAGGCCAGCTGGGGTAGTAGAGAACAATACAGGATATTCCACATTGCTGTGGCACTCCCCATGGACCCAGGCAGACTAGAATCTCAGCTCTGTTTCTGTTATAGTAGTGTGGTCCTAAACACTTCAGCTCCCTGAAAGTCAGTGTTCTCATCTGTGAAATGGGAATAACATAATCATGACTTTCAAGATTTGACCCTCAGTGTAACTCAGTTGGGGCTTTAGTAATTTGCAATGGCTTTTTATGCCGCATATGCCCCCATATAAAACAATCCTAAAACCTGCAAAAATTCTGGACAGTTAAGCGCTAAGGAGAATCATGCTTCTTCCAGTCTTTAGGGACCACTTCTTAGTGAGAGCGCCTCTTTATCTGGAACATATCTGAGAAACTAGGACATGACAAATGATGATCACAGCTCCCCAGATAGGAATGATAACCCGCATGCAACAGAGCTCTTGTATTTCACTTCTACCAGAGCCTGCGGGCCCCGATTTGGAATCATATTTACTCTTTTTACACATTTACAAAAGGCTTGGTTACCTGGTTTTCTAAATGATGGGAGATTAGAAACAACAAATAAAAGAGAGTGGGGTTGCTGCCAAGGTGAACCAACAGAGAAGAGTCAGATGATGACACAACAAAGAGGAGACAGAATCTCTTTTTTTCCCTTCCTTCTCCCCCAACATAAGAATTGGAAAGCATGGTTGATATAGATGTAAACATCCCCACCCACCTTCAATAGCACTTCAGGGCATGACTGCATTCCAACACTAACCAAGGACAGCTCATACATGGTACACTTTCCATCACTCCCTTCACCTGTGTCTAAAACAGACAGTTTTTCTTTGCGGTACGCGGGCCTCTCGCTGTCGTGGCCTCTCCCGTTGCGGAGCACAGGCTCCGGATGCGCAGGCTCAGCGGCCACGGCTCCCGGGCCCAGCCGCTCCGCGGCATGTGGGATCTTCCCGGACCGGGGCACGAACCCGTGTCCCTTGCATCGGCAGGCGGACTCCCAACCACTGCGCCACCAGGGAAGCTCAATCCTGATACTCTTAATTGATACTAGTACAAGACATCCTTGTATTGGCTCCTGAACCTTTTCTCAGTCTTACTCAGGCATGACCTACCAAGACTGAACTAAATCCATGAGCTGACATTCATTTACACTCTCCGTGTAATGACTATTTAAAAGGATAGGAACATGGGTAGCCACGTTTGAAAGAATTTTTTTCTGATGTTGAGGGAGATGGTAAAAAAGATGTAACTCATTGAATGATGCATAGGATTTTGTTAAGCATGAAAGTTGAGAAAGGCCTTCCCTGAAGTTATTTTTCTCTTCCTACAATTATTAGGAAGATGGAGCATGGCAAGTTAATCTGAGGCAAACTCACTGGCTGTTAATTCGGGTTAGAATCAATTACTTTGGGCCAGGGCTTCCATGGTAGCTAAAGGCATGGTGAACAGCCCCAGAGACATTCTAAGTCAGATGACACCCTCCCATGTTGCTAGGATCCTATTTGGAGGTTTTGGGGCATGAGATAAAGGAATGCCATTTTTTAAGGCTCCCTGGAATTCACATAATCCTTACAAAACAATATTTTGATGAATGGAGTCAGAGGAATGCAACCCGTATGTTTCTGATTCATGTCGAGTTTATGAGGGTTTACAAGTTAAAGGAAGAGGTGCTAGGCAAGATGTATCCTCCAATTTCACTAAACCCCAAACATCTGAAACAGAGCCTACTTTTCCTTTCCTTGTGTTTAACCCAAAGCTCAGAGACTTTTTGGCCCATTCAGGAACCTTTCTAATCTTCTCTGGAATTTTATGACCCACAGGGGGATAAGGATGTGTTTCTCTAGTGGTGTATGCACAGTGAAAGGGGCAGAATCCAAACTGTAAGTTGCTGGTGTGTGTTCATTTCACGTCAGTTGCTTGGCCCTCTTGTCTGCAGGGACTGGGTGATCAGGCCAGTACTCAGAAGTCAGTTCTCCCACTCCTCAATGGAATGTGTAGTAATTCACTAAAAGGGCCAGAGCATCATGTCTTTGTGTGTGCAGGCACATTTCAGGGGCAAAGCATTTGGTCTCTTTACATGGGGATACTCTGTCTCCCATGCTTTCCCCTCACATTTCTATATTCATTTCAAGAATGTATCTGACCCCCTACAGTGTGCATTTGGGATACAGAAATGAATGCTATAGGCTATAACTCTCAGTTAATAGGAAAGAGAGACATAGATACAGATCATTATAATACAGTGTGATGCATGTTGTATGAGGGGAAATACCTGCTGTTATGGGAGGACACAGGTGGCTCCTCTGACATAGTTTGGGATACTGGGATGGGGGCAGGTCACCAGATGCCAGTAAAGATTTCCTGCAAGAAATGGTCTGTGAACTGGGTTTTGAAGTATGTGTAGGAGTTCACCAGGAAGATAAATAATTGTGGGAAGGATAAAAGGGAGATGGGAGAGATAGCAGTCTTGGTGGGAGGTGCAGCATAGGTAAAACACTGAGAAAGCATGGGATGCTTGAAGACATTGCTAGGCAGATAATGTTTGCCAGATCATGAGGCACCTTTTATGTGCCACCCTGGGCAATGAAATGGAAACCCCTTGCATTCCAAGTGGCTGGTGGGGCCCGTTATGTGAAGGATACTCAAAGGCTCAGATCTGAAATGGGACTTGAATATAGATTCAGGATGTAGAGTGTAGAACTTGGGTGGAGTATATAGGGGTGCCCAGATATCCAACACTTTTCAATCCACCTGTGTCCAGCCACTGCCCCTGTGTATTCCTCAGGCCCTGTAATTGGCCTGCCTACTTCCCCTTACACTGCCCAAACATACAACGCAACTTGCCCCTCACCCCAAGCCAGTGTACCACAGAAAGAGCCTCACACACTTCCCTGCACCCAGGATCCTCTCTGCCTCTGAAAGAAACGAGTCACAACCCTCTTTTTCGTAGAACACAGAGTTGTCAGGGCTCTGGCACTGGAGGGGAAGCCTTCAGGTGGTGAAAAGAAATTGCGTAGGTGGCTCTGAAAGCCAGCTACCCCCTTTCTGACTCTCATGTTCTCTCAATGGGTCTCTCCTATTGCTTTCCACCCATGGCTATTATCAGGCTCTCCAAAGGAATACGACCCAGTTTACCCTTTAAAGCTCTGCACCAATTAAAGATTTTCAAACACCACCAACAACTACAAAAGTCACTTCTGTCTTGGTTCTGGTTAGATCATTAGCATCTTTGCGATTTTCCCAAAAACTTTACCAATCAACAAGGAAGTACAAATTCAAAATAAAGAGAAACTCAGTTGAGTGACACAGTGTAGCTTCCTGGGGCTGTTATAATTGGGGCTATTCCTAGGCTTCACAAGGCTCGTCCTAGGCCACCTGTTATTAATAAGACATAGCAATCACCACAGCTACTGGAAGCCCATGCATGAGTTAGAAGACGCCCCCTTTGGGTGGATATAGACAATTTCAGTTTACTCCTGCCCATTGCAGCCTGGTACCTCTGTGCAGTGCCCAAACTATACAATTGTATTTGGTACCTTGGCTACAATCTAGCCCCAGAGGGCTGCTGCGATACTTACTAGACTCATCACGTCTCAGTTCTTGACCGGTGCACGCCTGGACTCCTTTTTAGAGTCCAGAAATGGTGGAGAGTGAAAAGGTAAGGCTTTGGAATTTCTTAACCAACTTCCTTCTGCTCTTTCTTCTTTCCTCAGCTCCCAGACTTGTTGCATTATGCTCCATCGTGGGTCATCATTGGGCTAAGGTCCCCAGAACATTGACTTGCAATATTACAAAGTTAGTACAGGTGTCCGAAGGACACTGTGACACAGAGAAAGAGTTCAACGCTTAAGCTATGGAGTCAACCAAACTAAGATGGTATATCAGTTAAATATTGCTATGTAACACATTAGCCCAAAACATAGCAGTTTAAAGAGCAAACATTTATCATCCCACAGTCTCTGTAGTTTAGGAATCTGAGTGTGTTTTGCTGGATGCCCCTGTATTGGTTTTTCTCACAGAGCTTTAGTCATGATGTCAGCTGGGGCTGCATTTATCTCAACACTCAACTGGGGAATCTGCTTCCAAGCTCACTCTCATGACTGTTAGCAGATATAGGTCCTTGGTGTCTGCAAACCATAAACATCCTCCCATAGTGCAGTTCACACATGGCAACTGGCTTCCCTCAGGGTGAGCAGGCAATACAGGGCAGCCATGATGAAAGCCACAGTCCTTCTGTAACCCAATCTCAGAAGTGGTATCCCATCACCTCTGCCACATTCTGTTGTACTGCCAGAAGAAAGTCACTAAATCCAGCCCACACTCAAGGGCACAGGATTACACAAAGGTATGGAAAGCAGAAGGCAAGGATAGTTGGGGGCCATCTTGGAGTCTGCCTACCGCACTAGGAATCCTAACTCTGTCACTTAATATCTGTGTGAACTTGAGCAAATCATCTAATCTTTCTGAGCCTTGATTTCTCCATCAATAAAATGGAGACGATTAATGTAAAGGACTTGATATATAATAAATAGCAGCTAAAAATAATCATGATGATGATAACAATGGCGATGATGATAGATGATGATAGTGATGAATGTTAGTTTTTCTTTTCTCCTTTTCAGAAGGTAGAGGAAGGTCCCAGGGAGCGCCTAGTGGAGTAGTCATTTGTGTAGAAGGATGTACTGGATGGATGAGTCTAATGTTTTTAACATTCATCACCCATTTTCTACCAAGCTGGAGGAGAACAGAAGCACACTGCCCCAGTGATATGAACCACACCAATAACTTCCACATTTGCTTCTGGTCCTCTCAATGATTATTTACTCTCCAGGAGCTTTAAAAACATAAAGTAGCAAATGGAACGCGGAATTATGGTGGGGTGGGCATGACCCTGAAGGAAATAATCCTTTAGTCACTGGACTCCCAACCTGACTTATGGAGTTCGTCTCACTGCCAAGAAGCCCTGACTATGAATATGCAGCCATCGGGGAAGGAGACATTGAGAAGAGTGGGTATTTTTTCACAGAGCCTCCCCAGGTTTCTTTAAATAGTGGCAGCAGCCTTTAATACAGCTAGGAGGCAGCTCTCTGTGCTCAATCTCCTCACAGTTCTTGGAGAATCTTGTCTGTATATCCAGCTCTCCCTTTATGGCCATCCAAACAGATCTGTTTTCTGCAGCGTTTTCAGCTGGTTGTTGGCATCCCTTCAGAGTAGAGGGCAAGAAAGGTATTCTACTGAGGCTCGTGTGTGTTAAATACACAGTTAGCTGACCTTCACTGAGAGTCTCTCTTCTGAGAACCTCATCTAAAACTCACTACACTCAAGATAAAGGACTATTATCATTCCCATTTTATAGACGAGGAAACCGAGGCACAGTGAGGAAAAACAGATTGTCCAAGGTCACACAGCTAGTAAATGGAAAGATGTTTGTGATGATTTGCAGTAAAATGAAATTTTGCCCAGAGTTGGCCACTGGAAAAGCGTATAAATTGTACTTGCTTGATTTTTCCCAGAGAATCTGGCTAGGTTCCAAGCACTGGATTGGAGCACAGAGCTAGTAGGATTTCAGAATAAGGTCTTTTCAAAGTTGTCAACATATGCTACTCACTCCTGACCAATTTCATACTTTAGGCTTTATAATAGGTCTCCCAAAGCAGTGCATTGAGAATAAGTTCAGTGACATCTGACATTGTGCTACTGCAAAACAGTGAGAGAAAGAATGAGATGCGGGCAAATGAAACCCAGGGGCTTAGATTGGTAGTGAAGGTTAAATCTCACATTCTCTGGGTGGTCCGATAACTGATGTGTATTCTGATTGGAATGCAGAAGTTTGGAGTTGTGGCTGGGGAGAGAGCATTAGATGTTCTAGCCAGTGTGGGACTTTGGACAAGGCACTTAGCATCTTTAAGCCTTACCTCCCTCATTTGTACAAATGGGTTAATAAGAGCTGCCACCTCATATGGTTGTGCTATCAATAATTTAAGATACTGCACAAAAGCTTGGTTCAAATATGCAGGGTTCTGACTACTATCTTGTGGCGACTCAGGATTTCAGTTCCCTGTCCTATATCAACCTATAGCAGAATGAGGTTGTTGGGCAAGATGGTCTCCACAGCTCCTTCCAACTGGGCCATTTTGTGACCCCAGGACAGAGCAGAAGGGAACAAGTGTTCCATGGAGATGCTGTCAGAAGTGGGAAGAACGTGCCTCCCTAAGAAGCTTTCGACATTCTTTGCAACAGGGGATGCTATCACAGGTGAAACTGCATACGCAGATCAAGAAGGGCTTCCTTGGGCTTCCCTGGTGGCACAGTGGTTGAGAGTCCGCCTGCCGATGCATGGGACACGGGTTCGTGTCCCAGTCTGGGAAGATCCCACATGCCGCGGAGCGGCTGGGCCCGTGAGCCATGGCCGCTGAGCCTGCGCGTCCGGAGCCTGTGCTCTGCAACGGGAGAGGCCACAACAGTGAGAGGCCTGCGTGCCGCCAAAAAAAAAAAAAAAAAAAAAAAAAAAGAAGGGCTTCCTGTGGCTAAAAGAAGCCATAGAAATGAGTAGGCTTCGGGACTGTGGTTAAGCTTCTGTGAGTTTTCAGGGCAGCTCAGACTGTTTCCCATGTGAAACCATGCCCAGGTTTCAGAAAACTACCGCACAAAGACTTTATTGCTTTTGTGTTTTCCCCAGTTGATAAGCTGACATATTCATGGATGAGAGCTCAGTGAGCATCGGAAATCCTGGCTGCTGGGTCTAACTCATTCATTCTAACTCATTCATTCACCAAGTGCATATCCAGTCTGCCCCGTCCCTGGTAATGTGGGGATACAGCAGTGAAACAGTTGTAGCTCTTCTTCAAAGAGCTTATGATCAGGTGGGGACCAAGTAAACTGTTCAGTCCAACGTGAGATGTGCTCTATTACTGGAGAGTAGAAGAAACGGCAGAAGCATTGCTAAAAGACACGTTCTCCAAATGTCCTGGAGGTGGTTTTTAAAGAAGTAATTAACCAGAGGAAGGTAATGGTATTCCAAACAGATGGAATCTCATGAACTAAAGTGCAGAAGCAAGGGAGAGTTGTCAGATTTAGAGGAGCAGTAAAAAGTTCTGTTAGAGCCAAGACTGTGAGCCTTTTTGTGACATGGGCTGGATGGTAGGGACAGGAGAGAGGCGGGAGAGGCTGAGGAGAAACAGAGATGCGGGGAAGTCGTAAGAAACGAGATCAAAGAGATAAGCAGGGACCACGTCATGAAAGACCCTTGAAAGCCATATTAAAGAGTCTGGACTTCACCTTGAAGCCAGCTGGAGGGGGCCATTGAAGGATTTCAAAGACTGTTGAACTTGGCAGATACTTTTGGCACATGGTTAAAGTAGATGATCTTTAAGGTCCCTGTAGATTTGAACCATCCCCAGCAGATACTATTGTATTCTCTTTGAGATGCTATCCAAAGAAATAAATTATTTAATATTTTTAAAATAGCCAATTGCACTTTTGTAGGCTTTATTCACATGATGGCATCGATCAAGCAAAATTTTCATTGTTCATCTATTATGTGGATGACCCCGTGCTGGGTGTGTTGCGGAATTCATTTGTGCATAAAATTAAATAAAAATGTGAGGGACACAGAAGTGTCCTACACAATAAAAGAGATGTGGCACCAGATGGATTATTGATTGATTGATTTTGGAGTCACACGTTCTAGATACATGAACTCCGTCTGTCTGAGCCTTGGTTCCTTTATCTATAACATTGGGATAATAGCAGTGTCTACTGTGTAAAGTCATTGAGAGTATTAGAGGAGATAGAACAGTTTTTTAAAAAAACTTAATCCAATGACTGGCACGTGATAAGAACTTAAATTTAGTTAGCTATTAACATCACTCTTGGTAGCAGTAGTATTGGTACCTTTGTGAAGCTAAAACTGGCGGAAAGGGTGTGGATAACAACAGTGGAAGGTTTTTACTACTTTCACATAACCAGCTGCAATATAATCTCTTATATTAGAACACCTCAAATTTGGGATCATGGTAATTTGATTTAGTATGAAATTCTTTTCTCCAGGGGACCAAAAACAGTTTGCTTCACAAGTGAACAAAGGAAAGTCTGGTGATGGTAGAGGGGATGGGAGTGTTAAATGGTCATAAAATATATATATAATCAAGTACTTTAAGCCACTTCTAGGCATATATGCCACACGATAATTATCAATGTAGCCATACTGATCTATTCAAGTATCTCCAAGTATTACTCAAATTAGTAGCACTTGATAGCCATTGATTTTAAAAAGCATGTTTAAAGTAATAAAATGGCATTTCTTTGCAGAACATTTTGTCCTTTTTATTATTTGGCATGTTTTTTCCCCCTTGCTTTCCTCCAGTTACTCTCCACGAGTGTTATTTTTGCTAAATTCATAGCAGTCAGCATTTATTTATTTATTCAACAGATATTTATTGAGTCCCTGCTCTGTGCCAGGAAGTAGGCTGGGTGCTGGAGAAACAGAAATGAACAAAAAGACAAAGGTCCTCCCTCTTGGAACTTATATCCTAGTCATAGGTTTGCCTTTGGCATGCAACAGTGATAATCTTTGAGGTAATCTTTGGTTAAAAGTGTCCAGAGGTAGGTACAGAAACATAAACATGGTGAAATGGGACATTGGTAGATTGTGTTAAATCTGATGGACTTCAGAATTTAGACCATTACACAAGATCACAGACCTGGGACAATAGCTTTTTTATGACATCGTTTTTGTAGAGGTTTTGATTGAGTCTCAAAAATTATATGAATGACTCTTTTTGCACATACAGATTTGAATGTTTTCCCCATTAACTAACTCATGCTTTCACCCCACACCAGATCCATAAAGTTCCTTCTTAGTTCCTCAGTGGTTTGATATGAATATTAACAGAGAAAATTAAGCATTACTGGGCTATTACCAAAAACTGTCATAGAAATTTAAAGCTGGGAAATATTTAAATCCAGATCTGTCCCAAGGCTCAAAACCCTTAATAACTTGTCTGCTGAACTCTAAAGTGTTCAATTAAAACTGCCATCTGAAGTTAGCCAACAGCTGTTGTTCTTCTTGACACCTTGTCTTTAATCCCCAAGGCCTCCTGAAGACTCAAGGGACCTTGGGTGTGGAGGGGAAATTGTACCAAAGCTGTTGCCTGTAACTTGAACCACTGCCTCATCTCAGTGGTTTGTGGTTAGTACCTGTCTGGGCTTTCTTTTTCTAAGCATGTGTCTACTTCATTTATGTCATTCAACCAAGAGATATCGAAGGCCTCCTGTGTGCCAGACATTTATAGTTTTTGTTGTTCTCTTTAATTTATTCCCCTTGAAGTATATAATCCAGTCTGTGGTTTCTCTGAATTTCAAGAAGCATTTGCTGTTGGTTCTCCAACTGGTACCTGACTCAGTCATTTAGAAAATCAAAGTAGCCTTCCCCATCAAAAAAGCAGCTATCATTGTTCCACTGATTATTCCCGACTGTCTGACCAAAAGAAAAGACTCAAGGAAGGAAAGTCTTTGGAAGGAAGAGGCAGGAGCTCTTTGTATAGATTTGTTTTCCACTTACCTATCAGCTGTCATCTTTATTTCAAAGCATCTTCACCTATACTATTGAAACATGGTTATTTGTCTAGGAAAGGTCCCCACGATAGTATTTTTGAAAACATATTCTAAATTTCCATGATTTATTTTGGAGTGTAATTGTTAGGAGAGCTCAAATGCTCTCTGGCTTGCCATTGTGATCACTTGAGGTGGAGGTGATTGACTACCTTCTTCCCAACACACATCTTTCCATATCCAGCAGCACTCATCCGTGCAGCCACCTAGTCAACCATGCCATTATGATGCTCTATGCTAAGCCGTGTTCTAGACATGGGGACCAAGATGAAGACTAACGCAGAGTTCTTGCTTTCAAGGAGCTCACGTTTCAAGATGCACTTGGGACTGCAGAAGCCCAGGTCAGCTAAAGTTTGAATATCTAAACCCAGGCACTGGGCAATGGCTTTTGCCATTAAATCAGTTTTCATGACATCAGAGACCTGCTCCTCTGTCTTGAGACTAGAATGTTGTATAGTACCCTGGCCTGAAATCTTGTCTTGGTTACTGCTGTAATTACTCTGAAAGGTAACATGGGACTGTACACATAGTAGGTGTGTGAAAAGCATTTGTAAAATAGAATTGGGTTGAAATTTGTTTGCTACCTGCCAACTATTTGTCCGGTGAATTGAGATACCAATAAATGACACATTTTTTAACACTTATAGTTCTAAACCAATTGAGAAGTAAGACAAAGGAGATGTCAGATGTAGAAAACTCTGTAATTCTGGTACAAACACTCTTTGGAGAACATGCCTTATATCTACAGGCAAATGGCTTTCCTAATATTAAATCCAAGAACAAGTAGACTTACCCACCCGGTCACCAGCATTGCTTGTCATGTCTCACTGGAGAAACTGAGCAGAACACACGATCCCTGTAGAGCTTGTATCCAAGAAAAGGAAGAGGAAGGGGTGGGGCTAGGGATGCCCAATTACTCCTTCTACACTTTAAACTCTCCGATAAGATTTCTCAAGTCCCCGCTTCCCCCAGGTGGATTGAACGAAGAGGCAAAGAGAAGTGAGGAATATCACCTTGATGGGAATTCCTCCACAAGGAAGAACTCTCAAGAGTCTATAACACTGCCTGGCAATATCAGTTCTCTGTTTCTTTCCAGAATGTGCTCCTTACCTATTTATTCCCTGCCTGTGTTTTTGTATCTGTCTTGGGCAGCTATTGGTTTCTCCATCCAATTCACCTTCTTTTAATTCCAACTCAGAACTTCCTTCCTTCTTGCCTGATTCCTCTCACCTGCCCCTTCCACACAGGCTCATCCCTTTTTCTGGATCATATTTTCCTGGTTTGGCTTCTAATCCCAGTCTACCTGATCAGCTCCTGTCTTCCAACTGTTAAAGACCCAATGTGATGAACGAGTACATCAATTATTTAGTAACTGTGCCAAGTGCTGTTGGACATTCAAGATGTAGCGGTGAATAGATATGTTCTGTTTCCTAACAGAACTTTGAGACACCCAGAGGCTAAGAGATGTAGCAGACAATCATATCCCAACCCTCATAATCCTTCAGGCAGAGAAAGCATGCCTCTGACGTATGCAAGATTCTCCTCGCGTTGGCTACAGATATTAAAATATGAATTTAAACTGTTTTCAGTGGTGTTTAAAGGGCTGATTAAATGGTTATTCATAATTTTTATTTGCTTTCTTCACTTCTTTTTCTTTTTAAATTTTCTCTACTATTAACTTCTCTGGTCAAAGAAGGAAAAAAAAGAATCAAACCTTTCCAAAGTCTTATGCAGCCAGGAAAAAAAAAAAAATCAAAGATATCCACCAGCATCTTGCAAAAACAAGAGGGAGTTCTGGGGGTTATAAAACATATGCTTGACAACTGGTATTATCCACTAGCGAGATATTGTTCGTATCACCACAGCCTGAAATTGCACGAATGATCACTCAGGTTATCAATTCACACATGCTTACTATGGCCTGTTGGCTCTGGGAATTACTTTCTTGGATTACTGCAAATCCCTCATCTCCAACCAATTCATCACACAGAGTCCCCACTATAACGAACCTTGGGTGAAGCTCGGCACTCAACGGTATTTTAACATGTTAAGTGGAGTGTGGGGAGTCTTAGAATTATAACAGTTTGGGAATGTTAGAAAAGAGACGCCACCTTTCAAATCTGTTTCCCAGAATTATCTCGACACATGGCCCCACCACAGTCTTCGTTGTTGGAAACTGAAGTTATTTGTCCTCTCAGCAGAACTGCCACCAGGGGAGGCTCCCGCCTGGTGGTATGAAGTTCCCTTGATCAGTGTCTGCACCCAGGAATAACCAGCAGGGTTAGCCTAGTGGAGTTTCCGGCAGGATAGAGGTGGCCAGCTGGCACCTAGTTGCCAGTAAGTGAAAGTTTTTGTTTTTGTTTTTACTTTCTGAGAATCCTATCCATTCTCTGGGCAACCCCTCATGGAGGAAATTGGTGATAACAACCGGAAGCTATGAGATGCTGCATCCCAGTACTCCATGCCGTGATCATTCTCATCTCTTTCGAGAAGAGCAGCCTCTAATCTACCAAACAGAACTCCGTGTCACATTCACTCAATGACTATACGTGTGTGTACATATGTACATATACAGGTATACATATACATACATAGATACACAGCCATCTACATACCTACATACACACACACACACACACACACACACACACACACATATACATATATATATATATATATATATATATATAAAGAGAGAGAGAGAGAGAGGGTAGGGGGTGGCTGTTATTGGGTACTGAGTGCTGGGATCAGTCCTACTGTGAAACGAGGCAGATATGGTTTCTGTTCTCATGGAACCTACATTCTAAAAGGACACAGAGACAATTCGAATAAATTAGTCTTGGAATATGATCTAGGGATTATCTACAACCAAAGCACCTGGGATACTTGTTAAAAAGTCAGACCCTGGGGCTTCCCTGGTGGCGCAGTGGTTGAGAGTCCGCCTGCCGATGCAGGGGACACAGGTTCGTGCCCTGGTCCGGGAAGATCCCACATGCCACGGAGCAGCTAGGCCCGTGAGCCATGGCCGCTGAGCCTGCGCGTCCGGAGCCTGTGCTCCGCAACGGGAGGGGCCACAGCAGTGAGAGGCCCGCGTACCCCAAAAAAAAACTTTGAAAAAAAAAAAAAAAGTCAGACCCTGGCTAGTCCTGCTGAAACAGATGCTTTTGGAGGTGAGACTTGGGAATCTTTATCTCAACATGCTCAAGTTGTAGTCTGTTTGAGAACAACTATAATGTGATAAATCCTATGACAGAGAAGGGTAGGTTGTCAAGAGAATTTGCAGGAGATACACCAGACCAGCTTAGCCTATGGAAATTAGAGACGACGTCCCAGAAGAAGTAGTTCTCAAGTTGGGAGCTAAAGAAGAGAAAGAGCCTGTGCTCTACAGCGGGAGAGGCCAGAACAGTGAGAGGCCCGCGTGCCGCAGAAATTAAAAAAAAAGAAGAGAAAGAGTTACCCAGAAAAATATAAAGGAAGGAAGAAGGGTCAGCAAGAATGGCCAGCAAACGGAAGCCAGAGAGTCTATGGGGAGATTTTTCAAAACATACCACCCTTGGTAACTAAGAGACTCCTGTGAATAGAGATCAGTGTGGTACTTTCTCCATTTGTAATGCTTCCAGTTTAACAGAAGACCAGGCTTTCCTTGGCATCCTGAGAAGCTGGCTGCATCCAGTAGCTTCACTTCCCTCTTCCTGTGCTTATTTCTTTCCAATGATGACAGCACCATAGAAACCTGAATTGATGTTCCGACATATTGCAGGAGCCAGACCTCAGATCTGGAAGCTTCCATGTGGTACTCTCAGGAACACTGAATCCCTGACCTCATGATGGTTGCCACCAGTGGAATGGATGATTTCACCTTTCTATACAGAACCAAGAAAGTCCTGAGAAAGTGGAACTTCAAACATCTATACACTGATGGTCCATTTCTCCACGGGATGCTCCCCACTTCTTAATTTTATGTTTGTTCAGGATCCAGCTTACTGAGGTCAATTAAAGTCAGGAAGAGATGTCGGTTTGATTTAGTAAAATTGGATTCTTTGTCTCCCTTGGGTTTATCTCCTTGGGCTGGGCTGTCATTTGAATTTTATGTTTTTGTCCTTATTTCTTCGGACCATTTTTTTTTCTGGGAAGTGTTTTTCAGTGTTACACTCGCTCTATCTGTTTGCAAGGAAGGTGTTTGTTTCTATAAGGTGCCTGTCCTGTCTGATCTCTATCATCTTTACGGTCTTGCATTCTGTCGCCATGGCTCATGTTTGGCTGTGGTTTATGTTTTGACAGGAGTTTGTTATAAAGCTGGGGATCACGGCTCCAGCTTTGCCTTTCAAACTTTCTTCTTTACGGTAGTCATAAACCCATGCTGTTAAAATGTTCCCTCTGAGGGAGGGGGTGAAATTCTGATAACAAAAGACTTGGGAGAAAGGAAAAAAGAGAGAGGGGGAGGGGGGGCGGAGGGAAGGAGAGACGGAGTGAGGAAGAATTTTGTAGAGGTGCTATTAAAGTAACCAGGTAAACAAGAAAACAAACAACCCAATCCAAAAATGGGCAGAAGACCTAAATAGACATTTCTCCAAAGAAGATATACAGACTGCCAACAAACACATGAAAGAATGCTCAACATCATTAATCATTAGAGAAATGCAAATCAAAACTACAATGAGATATCATCTCACACCAGTCAGAATGGCCATCATCAAAAAATCTAGAAACAATAAATGCTGGAGAGGGTGTGGAGAAAAGGGAACCCTCTTGCACTGCTGGTGGGAATGTGAATTGGTTCAGCCACTATGGAGAACAGTATGGAGGTTCCTTAAAAAACTACAAATAGAACTACCATATGACCCAGCAATCCCACTACTGGGCATATACCCTGAGGAAACCAAAATTCAAAAAGAGTCATGTACCAAAATGTTCATTGCAGCTCTATTTACAATAGCCCGGAGATGGAAACAACCTAAGTGCCCATCATCGGATGAATGGATAAAGAAGATGTGGCACATATATACAATGGAATATTACTCAGCCATAAAAAGAAACGAAATTGAGCTATTTGTAATGAGGTGGATAGACCTAGAGTCTGTCATACAGAGTGAAGTAAGTCAGAAAGAAAAAGACAAATACCGTATGCTAACACATATATATGGAATTTAAGAAAAAAATGTCATGAAGAACCTAGGGGTAAAGCAGGAATAAAGACGCAGACCTCTTAGAGAACGGACTTGAGGTTATGGGGAGGGGGAAGGGTGAGCTGTGACAGGGCGAGAGAGAGTCATGGGCAAATACACACTAACAAACGCAGTAAGGTAGATAGCTAGTGGGAAGTAGCCGCATGGCACAGGGATATTGGCTCGGTGCTTTGTGACAGCCTGGAGGGGTGGGATGGGGAGGGTGGGAGGGAGGGAGACGCAACAGGGAAGACATATGGGAACATATGTTTATGTATGACTGATTCACTTTGTTATAAAGCAGAAACTAACACACCATTGTAAAGCAATTATACCCCAATAAAGATGTTAAAACAAACAAAAAAAAACAAACAAAAAAAAAAAAATAAAGTAACCAGGTACATACCAGCGTCATTCAAATGTAAACTACAAAAAGAATACACAGAGTTGTCAAAGATTTGAGAAAATAATGGCACAAAGGCAAGAGAAATGCATCTAGATTATCATGCCGTGCTGTTTTTTATCTTTGGTCTCTTGGACAAGTTGGGCCGTGCAGACCAGTGAATGAAGTTAGCCCCGAGTTTGCTGGAAAGGGAGAGAGTAGGGCAGGGACAGCCCCTGAGCCCTCTGTCCTCAGAAGCAGCCATCTTGCAAGTTCCTTTGTGAAAATGCTTAGAATCGTCTTGTTTTTTGTGTCAGTGGTGGAAGATTTATACAGTGAGGTGGTGTCTGGATTTCAGCCTTTGTTCTTGCCTTCGGTAAGCAAGTAATGAGGACTTGCTGTATTCGAGGCCCTAACTCTGCATCCCTCCATCCCTGGTGGAGTCTCCTGAGCACTGTTGTGCCCTGGGAGCTCAGCTAGACACTCAATGTCATTTTTTTCTATTTCAGTTAATCCCCAAGGTCATATGGAAGGAAAGTAATATTCTCCCCATGTAACTAGTTTATGATCAGCCGCCTAGGTATATAACACGTGTATTGACGTGGAGGGGGTGGGGTCTGCAGAGAAAAAGAACAGGTGGATCCACTCTCATTAACTATCTTAAACTGCGGCTCCCTGGAGCAACAGAAGTGGGTTGGGCCCTGTTCTGTCTGATTTCACAGCCTGTGTCTCTCATGCTACCCCGGGCCGATTCTTCTCTAGCCGTCTAGTGAGCGAGAAAGAGGATGAAGCCCAGCACTTCACTTTACAGGAAGGTCTGGGGACCTTTTATCGAGCAGGCAGTGGAGAGTTACATCCCTGATTCCCCAGCCTGGGAAAGAGCTCAGGAGACGCCTCTAGATCCCAGATGCAGCCGTCCCGCAGCTCCTGTGCAGCCCGGAGCAACTCCCACCCAACACGAGTTCTCCTGGTGGCCTTGTCTCCCAGACCCACAAGCCTCACTCACACATGAGTGCCTGGCCAAGGGTTTCAGTGTCTCTGTCCCACCTTCCCATTCTCCTCATGTTCACCACACTTTCCCCTCGCTGCCTCCCACGCAGAAGTTATTTGGGAATGTGTCTGCCCTTCTCTCCTTCTTTCCATTCATCCTCCATCTCCCTTCCTTTTTTCTGTTTCTAGCGTTTATTCACTGTGTATTGAACACAAAGTCAATACTCAGGTATGTTCCATGTTATTTAATCCATGTAGAAAGCTACCACTAATAACAATGAAAAAATAATAAAATAACGATTATCAAGGTCTTCAAGTGCAAAGTTCAGCCATTCAATAAATATTTAAGTGCCTACTCTATGTTCCACATTGCTCTCAGTTCTGAGAATATAGCCAGGAGCAAACAGATACAGTTCCTTCCTTCTTGGAGCTTGTATTCTAGTGAAGGAGCAGATAATATACAAATATAATATGTGGTCAATGCTATGAAGAAAAATTAACTAGGGTATGATTAATAATTCGTCGCCTAATTAATAGTCAGAGGTGAGAGCATTCTGTGGTGGATTTTATGTGCTCTCTACAGAATCCCTGTGAGGCTGGCCCTGTTCTCACAGGTTTCTCACCTAGCAGATGAGAAACCCAAGGTCAGGCTGATTAAGTAACTTGTCCAACGTCACGCAGTGGCAGAACTGGGATTCAAGTTCAGGCCGGGTGGCTCCAGGTCCACGCTCTTGACCCCATGGCCCACTCCAGGGAAGAGATCAGGGCTAGTGAGGCCTGGGAACAACAAGGCCAGGAGGGTCCCTGAGCCTTTTTGTCAGTTCTTAATAGTGACAGAGGAGAAAGAGGGGAGTGAGAGAGAAGCCAGAGCTGTGTGCATCAAGATGCAGTGGACCTGCTCCAGCTCCTGTGGTCCAGGAGACGTCTGGAACCCTCATCTCCTGGTTAGATGGTACCTCTCCTCTTGGAGGTGATGGAGTGCAGACAGAGGCCAGAAGGGTCATTTCATCCTGGGAGGTGAAGCCACAGTCCCCTCACTGCAAGAGGATGGGCAGCTTCAGGGAAAGAGCTATTGGATAATGGTAGAAAGTGAGGGTTTTTAGCTGTTTAACCCACGAGGGACATTAGCCCCATGCTGGTAACTGGGTACCAAGGCTCAGACCCATCCCAGAACCCACAGAATGCCCAGAAGCTGCCTTATCTTGCCTAAATCCTCTGATTTTTCTGAAAATCTGCACACAGCATGTCAGATTCCAACAGCTGGCACCCACGTGGTTTTACCAGCCCTGGGTAGGTGCAGTTGGGCTGTTAAGTCCTGCTGCCAGAAAGCCTACGCGACATTGAATTCACTGTCAGAATCGCTGTTCCTTTCCTTGTAGACACAATCTAGGGTCAGAAGCACAGCCCCCAGTGGACTTCAGTGGAATGTGAAGCTGACCCTTTTACTGCTTCTCATTTCCAAGGATTTTTACTTCCCTGTAAAATGCCCCTGGAATGCTGACTTGCAGATGGTGTCTTTCTTCTTTTCTTCCTTCCTCCCTTCCTTCCGTCCTTCCTTCCTTCCTTCCTTTCTTTTTCTTCCTTTCTCCCTTCCCTTCCCTTCCAGCCCCTTCAAACTAAGTAGTCTCAGATGAGATGCTTTTTTACTTGTAAAACTCAAAATTAACTTTAATCCCAAAACGAATCTGTTAAAATGACTAGCTCTGATCCTTAATTATCTGGACTAGAATATTCAGATATGAAAATTCCCTATATGGGACCCTAAAACCTTTTTTCCTTCTTCTTGTGGTTTTGGTTCTCCAGCCCTGAGTTTTGAAAGTGGCTTTACCTCTGTATCAGAAACCCATGTGTATACATAACCAGGTTGGGGTTGGCAGCCTGTCTAAATAGACATGCTAAGTCCACCTCCATCCATTTGCCAAATGTCTCTTAAGTAGCTATTTATGTCACGAATGTGCTGTGATACTGAGATGATTGAGAAATGTTCCCTGCCTTCAGGGAATCACAGTCACTGATGGAAAGACAATAAAATGAATGATTCCAGTACTGCAGTGTAAGCCATACAGTCTGTGCACACACAGTGTTATGGGAGCAATGACATGCATTAAATGCTTAGCAGAGTCAGTGCTAAGCACTTTGCATGCATGATGTTATTAATACCTGTTCACTGAATTCGTGACTATTCTATTCCCATTTGACAGCTGAAGACAGTGGGGTGTAAAGAGCATAAATTGTTTGTTCAAGGTCACAAAGTGAATAATGAACTTTCACTGCAGCATCCAATTTTAAAATCACTTTAAGAATACCAAGGAGATGAGAAAACCATAATTCAAAAAGAGTCACGTACCACAATGTTCACTGCAGCTCTCTTTACAATAACCAGGACATTGAAGCAACCTAAGTGTCCATCGACAGATGAATGGATAAAGAAGATGTGGCACATATATACAATGGAATATTACTCAGTCATAAAAAGAAACAAAACTGAGTTATTTGTAGTGAGGTGGATGGACCTAGAGTCTGTCATACAGAGTGAAGTAAGTCAGAAAGAGAAAAATAAATACTGTACGCTAACACATATATATGGAATCTAAAAAAAAAAAAGAATGGACTTGAAGACACGGGGAGGGGGAAGGGTAAGCTGTGACAAAGCGAGAGAGTGGCATGGACATATATACACTACCAAATGTAAAATAGATAGCTAGTGGGAAGCAGCCGCATAGCACAGGGAGATCAGCTCGGTGCTTTGTGACCACCTAGAGGGGTGGAATGGGGAGGGTGGGAGGAAGGCACGGGAGGGAGGAGATGTGGGGATATATGTATACATATAACTGATTCACTTTGTTACACAGCAGAAACTAACGCTTTTGTAAAAACTAACACCATTGTAAAACAATTATACTCCAATAAAGTTTTTTTTTAAAAAAGAATACCAAGGAGAGAAGTGGAAAACTCAGAGGGAAAAAGGGATTCACCACCACAGGATATGGTGCTTTAGCTAAAATTTGAGGATGCCTAAGACTTGGGATGAAACAGAAGAGGGAGGACTACGATATCCCAGGCAAAGGATGCTGCGTGAGCAAAGGTTTCGAGGTGTGCTGAGCACAGAAGCACTAAGGGAGCGGGTGAGGTTGAAATGGAGCTGGGAGGATGGTGGGTACAGCCAGTTTATTATTTTAATTCTACAAACCTTTCCTGCGACTTCAAAATCCACTTTAAAGGGTCATGTTTTATTAGCTTCTATTTTAGTGACCACTTAACACCTTGCAGGGAACGATTTGTATCATATCCAGCCCTGGGAGAGGGCCCAGTTTTATCCACGTTTGCCTCTGTCTCTGCAGAGAGGAAATCATCTCTTTTGCATCTCTTGGCATTGCTAAAGGTTGCTGAGTCCTGGTTTCTATTAAGTTTGAAATCACACACATATGTCTGTTTCTCAGGCAACATTTCTTTAACCCAGTTGAATTGTGCTGATATTAAAACACAAAATTGAATGACTTGTGGTGTCTCCATGGGTTTGAGTTTGAGAAGGCCCAATAAATCATATTGGAATAATTTCATAAGAATTCTTGATGTTTGGCACCTTTGAAAAATCAAGGAATGGAATTTTTTCGCTTCTCTAGTCTGGAGTAGTTTGTTTTTGTTTTTGTTTTTTCCTTTAGTCAAGTGAAGTGGTTTTGGGTAAAAAGATCCAGAAAATGGCAAACCATCTGAAAATGTCAGATGTGGATGGTTCACTTGGAGCAGTAACCCCCATGAGCTGGAAGTCTGTAATTAATTACTTAATTTCATCATCTACATGTCGAGAAAGTTTTGCATACTTTAGGGCTGCCACTTTGTAAGGGACACACTTTGTGATCTAAATGGCAAAAAATGCAAAAGTTAACACTGTTCATTGCTGGTGAAGTTGTGGGTAAAACATGTACTATCAGGGCAGGTGGGGGAGTAAATTGATCACAGCATGTGAAGGGTGATTACTGGTACTTAGTTAAATAAAACATACTTTTTTTTCCTTTTCAGTGTCTGCCCTTTTGGAAAAAGTTGAAAAACACTGTCTATGCCCCTCAACAAGGGAATGTTTACATAATGAGCGAAACAGCTGTATTCTGGAATACAATCCAGTGATTAAAATCAAGCAATGCCTAATCATCTAATCTAATCAATTAGATGTCTTAGTCTTAGAACTCAAAGATGTATTACTGAGTGAAAAAAGACAAGTTCCATATAGATAGATTTATTGTATAACTTTTATGTAAAACAAATAGAACAAAACAAAAAGCATGCACATAAAATGATATGTGTTATCTATGTGGACATATAAATGGAGATAAATGTATAATTTAAATATTTACAAGGCTACATAACATACTGATAACAAAGGTGACCTGGGGAGGGGTGAAGGCACTGACATTGGTGGGTACAGGGTTGTCAGGGAAACTTTAGACTCCTAATAATTGTATTAGTTAACCCTAGCTTCTTCAACAAACAAAGCTCGATATCTCAAAGTCCAGATGGGTTTTCCCAGTATGTGGCAGCTCTCCTCCTGGTGGTAATCCAGGCTCCTCCCATCTCCTGGCTACTCCACCCATGGCGGGTGGGGGTCCATGGAATCCTTTGCTGGGTCTTCAATATCTGGCTGTTAGAGGTGGGAAAGAGCTTGCCAATTACATGTAGAATGATTTTACTCGTCATTTCTGAAAGTTGAATATGTCTTGATGTCTACTTGGTGGAAAAAAAATGAAAACAATGAGAACGTCCATTGGGCATTGGTTACAACTCCATCACAAGGCAGCACCCAACTGAAAGGCAGTTTAAGAAATGAGGTCTACTCTAGGCCTAGAAAAAGAAATCAGATCTAGTGAACAGTTAGTGAGTCTCTGCAGCAGTACTGTATTAATTTTTTGCATGTGTATTACTTATGTAATTAAAAAGTTAATAAAAATTAAATTCAGGCATAGAAATAAACAAAGATTGGTTGCTTAAAAACAATAATCAGGGCTTCCCTGGTGGCGCAGTGGTTGAGAGTCCGCCTGCCGATGCAGGGGACACGGGTTCGTGCCCCGGTCCGGGAGGATCCCACATGCCGCGGAGCGGCTGGGCCCGTGAGTCATGGCCACTGAGCCTGCGCGTCCGGAGCCTGTGCTCTGCAACGGGAGAGGCCACAACAGTGAGAGGCCCGCGTACCGCAAAAAAAAAGAAAAACAATAATCATTCTACTTTACCTCATCCTGGCCCCAAGTAGCTACGCAGCTTTCTTCTCTAGTCATCAGATTTTTCTGCTGTAAAATGAGGATGTGGAATATAATCATGAATAATAACCTTATTACATTTATTAAATAATTGTTAGTGTTTTGTAATATATTTTTCCCACATATGTTAAGTGTTATTCATAATCACTAATCAGGAGCTAATCAGTATCACCATGAGTTAAATTCATTCCTACTCAAATCAGAGAAACATGCTAAACATATTCCTTTTTTAATAGTATTTTTGAAATATGGAACTAGCTAGGGTTGCATTTTGAGATTTTCAGAGACCCATTGGGATTAGAAAATGCTATGGGAGTCACTGGACTAGACCTGAGGTCTTCTCTGGCTCTATCATTCTAATTTAGTAGCTAGGCTAGTGCCTCATATAGAGCACTGCTTTCATGGGTATTTGTTAAGGAAATTAGTGAAATCATAAGTTGAATTGATGCAAAAATTTATTAAAAAATATATGTGTGCATGTGTGCACAAGAGAAAGGTTTATACCAAGTATAAAATTATTCAATAATTGAAAATATGTTAATAGATAGCTTTCTAAAGGAACTTAGACAATCAACTCAATAGTGAGAAGGCATTTGATCAAATTAAACATCCATCAGGATTAAAAAGGACAAAATCATAAAAACAAGATGTAGAAAAAGAATTTGTTTTTCTTTCTGTAATAAGTAATATGATCAGATCTCAAATCAACATATAGTACTTCCCTAATCCTAGAGGAAATTCTCAAAAAAATTAGGGGAAAAAAAAAAGAAAGCCTACTACTTTCCTCATTATTTAACACTTTTTTTCCTCAAAGAGCTGTTCTAACTAGTGTAATAAGATGAGAAATTAATGGTATAAATATATTTGAAAGAAGGAAATACATGGATTTCTTCACCTAGAAAACTCAAAAAATATCTTCTAAAGAACTATTAAAATAGTAGGAGCGTTCAAGTAAGTGTCAGTGTTCCAAATAGAAATATAATGAAAAAAATTATATTAACCATTCAGCATAACTAAAATAGTCAAGCATTGTTAGCTATTTACCTATGGAAAGCTACAGAATGATTTTGAGGTAGAGATAAAGACTTAAACAAGTGGACAAACATTTCATGTTCCTGTACGGGAGGATTGGGTATTTTAAAGATGTCAACCCTTTTTTAGCAAATTCAATTTAATTTAAACCAACCTCCTTCCAATTTTTCTTGTGGGGGGGGGGGAGGGACGGGGGGACTTGACAAAATTATCTTAAGGTTCATCTTGAAGAATAAACAGTATAATTATGAAAATGTTGAAATAAAAATAATAGTGAGGGCAGAAATAAATCTACCGGATTTAAACTATATTATAAAGTTTGGATAACTAAAAGAATATTGTACTGTCATAAGGAAGGAATGAGAGAACATTATGTAATGGAGTAGTTCATCCAGACAAGCTCTTCTAAGGTATAAATATTTAAGATCTGACGAAAGCAGCCGCCCAAATCATGGGAAACGCACATATGCTCCTTGACACGTGCTGTCTGTCCCCTGAGCCAGGACTACTCTCTTCCCCCTGGTCCCCTGTGTCTGATTGATGTCTTTTCATCCTTTAGCTTAGGTCTTTCTCTGACACCTCACTCTCTCCCCATCAACCCTGCACCATGTCCATGAGGCATCAGTAACTAGAGCATGGACTTATTCTGAAAGTCAGTAAAGGATTTCAATTTCATACTTAGAGGGTACTGATTCATGGTAAGAGGTCCAGCCATGGCTGTGGACCTCACCTGCAGAATGTTATTATCAGTGCTTTGGATAAAGGGATAAAGAAACTTTGCCCCTCATGAGAGGCACACAAGTGAGAGAAACACCCTGTGGTAGAGCTGAAAAAATCGGGATCCAAAATTATCTGATTATGCCAAGGCACTGGTTGAATTAAATGAAAGGAAATGAAGTAAGGATTACAAGTAAGTTCTTGGAACTTGGAACACATAAATCCATTCATGGACTGCACCCATTCATTCGGCAAATATGTACGGGTCCTAAATGTGTGTCAGGCGATAGATAAACAGTGTTTCCAAGAACAAACCATGGCACACATCTCATTTGTCCTTAATTAATGAATTAATAGCTCTAACAATTGCTTGATCAGAAGCTCCCTAAAAGTGGGATGGGGTTTATCACAGTCATCGTCGTTTCTCCAGCACATATGTGAGGTGGTGTGGCAGAAGTCTTTTGGTAGAAAATGGAAGAAAAATGCCTATTAGATTTCTGGGAGGATCAAAAAATTTTGTGGCGTTTTGGAACCATGTTGACAGATGGATGACACATTTAAAAACAGTACCTTCATCAGATCAAGATACATTTAAAAACAGAGTAGGTCCATCTGATCACATCACTGGCTGAAGCCTTCCAGTGCTATCTCATTGCGCTAAGATTGACATGTCAGCCCTTTGCCGTGGCCGAGGAGGCTCCAGATAATCTGACCCCACCTTCTTCTCTGAGCTCATCTGTCACCTCACTCTCCTTGCCTGTGGTCCTTCCACGTTGCCTGCTGTCTCATACTAGGACACGCCAAGCACCTTCAGTTCTAGCTTATTCCTCTCTTAAGGCCTTTGTCCTTGCTGGTCCCTGGGCCTGGACCTTTCCACTGCCAGATGCTCACATGGCCCGTTCAGTCCAGACTCAGCTCCATCAACACCTCCCCACTGCAGCCTTGCACACCAGCCAGTCTAAACTAGACTACCTTCCTTCGCTACCAGCTTTATTCTCTGTCTTCCCACTTGTCTGCTATTTATCTCCATCACCTAAAACAAAGGCAGGCCCTGTAGCAGGTACTTAATAAACATATACTGAATGAAAGAATCTTTGAAATAGCAAGAAAAAAGATACTTAAATCAGACTGCTTTGCTTGAGAAGAGAAGTACAAGGTATGTTAGAATGAAATAATGTTAATTTACGGAAGTAAAATGAATTTGGCTTGTTTTCCCTTCATTGAGACAAAGGAACCTGCCTTGAACCTGTATCACCCCTATCAAAGTTCAAGCATGTCTTATTTCCATTGTTTTGACTATTTATAATGACTATTTATAATAAGTAGAAACATCAATATTGTTTACTTCACTACAAGGCGCATTTCCATTTACATGCTAGCATAATGCGTTTACTAATTTCTGAATACAGGCGAGTCTAAAGTTGAATGAATCTTCGTGTTTATTATGTAGTAGAATTTTTTATTTATTATGCAGTGGTATTTCAGTAGTAGAATTTCCTTTTGGATTTCTGAGGTACTGCAGCTTTAGAACAACTGTATAAAACTAAAACTACTCAGTCTTAGGCAGCCAGTTTACCCAGTATCTTGTTTATGAAAAATCGTTTAAAAATCAGAGTTACCACTTGTTTTATTATAATTGACTTTGCCTAATTAAAAGCACAAATGCGTTGTGTGGTTATATGGTTTTCTCTTTCCAATGAGGTAGAAAATCTTTAGTTAAATAATTGTCAAGAGTTAAGTGGTACTAATATATTGTTAGTTATAAGCATTCTTCTTATTCCCCATTTTAATTGGGATCCTCAACCTCTTACATTTTTTTTGAAGTGAATTTTCTTTGAAAGATGAAATTACAGGCATTTAGAATATAAATGATGGCCCCAAATCAAAGGTCTTAACATCGGACAGTGGTTTCTCAAAGATCTTGGAGAACTTCAGAGCGCTTAAGATCTGAACATCAGAACGGCAGTTTGGCAAGAGTATTTACCAAGAGCTTAGAGTCACACCTAATAAACTACCAGAGAGTCAGAGATTCTCCAGACAAGGAGCAATTGTTACATTGATTTCCCTAGAAGTATGTGAGTATGCTTGTTTCTCCACAACCTCATCAGGTTTATGTTTTAGTCTTTTTATTATTATTTTAATATGTATCGTACCTTGATTACTAGTTTGAACATTTTCCCATATGATCATTTTCTTCTTGCAATTTCTTTCATGTGAATTCCTTATAAACACCCTTAGGAGTTTAAGAAAAAGTTTCATAATTATTGTTAGAGACAATAGGCAGATGCACAGTAGTTTATATCATCTCAGTGATTAAGAGTTCCCAATGAATCCATTTGGTTTCTAAATGGGGGAAGAAATCAGCTAATATCTACAAGTATCCTGTAGATACCTTAATATCTACAAGTAACACCTACAAGAAAAGATAGAAGCTAGATCCTGCCTCCATAGCGCCATCAGCTCTATGCAAGAACTTCTGGGGAGCCGTGCCGGTGCTTGAGGACAAGACAGAACAACAATGAAAAACTTCCCAAGGAACTGGAATTCAGAGCCCAACATCCAAATTAGCTAAGGATAAAGTGTTAGCTATTCAGGACTAATCATGTTTACCTGCACAGTAGAGCATTATTTAAACATTTATACACATTTCAGGCTCCTGAATAATTTAATCTGTGATTTTCTTTTCTGTTTCATAAACACACGGATAAATAACATTACCGTATTCCACTCACCTAATATCACAGAAAATCTTCCCATGCTCTCTTACTCGCCATACTTTCCCTTTCCAATTTTTGGAGCATTGACCTCAATGTGTTAGAAAAATAGAATCAATTTAATAATCTATTAGAATCTTAATCTCTTTTCAAGTATATTTGAAAGATACGATCCCTTTCGTGGAGGCACAGTGTAGATTTATACATATCAATATTTAAATTATTTTTAGTTCCAAGGACTAAAGTATAAATGTAAAGCTTAGGAGCAGCTTATGAGTGTGACAGTATAAAACTTAAATAGATCTAGAATTGGTGTGGCTGATGAGTCAGGAGACCATGGGGTCTAATCTGAAATGTTCACTGATTTAAAGTCATTTAAATTAGGCTGTGCAGTGTGGTTGCACAATTTATTAAAAGGACACTTTAATCTTCTTGGTGCTTCAGAAATAATAAAATTGTATATCGAATTCAGGATTCAGAAGAAAATGGCAAAGAGTTCAAAATCATAAACCTATTTTTTTAACCTTAACTATTTTCACATTGCATTGTAAATACTTAGATATCTTGTTATTAGAAATGAGGTATAAAGACAAGGACAAAAATCTATCTTTGTGTTTCCAGCACTTGCCAAAGAGCTTTACACCTACTCTGGGTTCAGTGAATGTTTATAGAAGAGATCAGTGAATGAGCTAGAGGGATTTCCTCAAGCACATGCAATTTTTTTTTTTTTTTGGTTGTTTGTCCCATTCACTGTACATTATCTATATGTTGCACCGTGTGTGTGTGTGTGTGTGTGTGTGTGTGTGTGTGTGTGTGTGTGTTGTATTTTTGACTATACTCCCTTGCAGAACAGAAGCTCTTTAAAGATAATCTTTATGGTAGACAGAATAATAGCCTCCCAGAGATGTCCAGCCTGAATCCCTGGTACCTATGAATATGTTACCTTACATGGCAAAAGGAACTTTGCAGATCCAATTAAATGAAAGACCTTGAGTTGGGAGATTATCTTGGATTATTTGGGTGGGCCCGGTACAATCACAAGGGTCCTTAAAAGCTGAAAAGGGAGGCAGAAGAGGAAGTGAAAGTGAGGCCATGAGGATTCCATCCACCATTGCTGACTTTGAAGATGGAGGAGGGGGTCACAGCAAAGGAGTAGAGACAGCCTGTAGGTGCTAGAAAAGCAAGAAAATTGAGCCTGTACAGAGAAATGTAACCCTGCTGACACCTTGATTTTGGCCCAGCAAGACCCATGTCAGATTGTCGAACTATAAGGCAAATAAATGATAGATGATAGATGATAGATAGATAGATAGATAGATAGATGATAGGTAGATTTTAAGCCACTAAGTTTGTAGTAATTTGTTACAGCAACAATAAAAAACTAATAGTCTCTGACAACACCTTTCTCTCATCACTTCCTCCTTATTTTATGTGTGTTCACGCCTCCATTCCATGCTGGAACAGGACAACATTAATCAGGATTCTTCTGTTTGCAAATCACACACTCAAGCAAAAAAAGGAGGGGGATGGTATATCTCTCATAAGTGGGACCTCCAAGGGATTGAGTAGGCTTCACTCCCAGCTGAGACAAGGCCCAAATCAGTCCACAAAGACTCTTGGTCTCTCTGATCTGCTTTCCTCTATATGCAAGCTTCAGCATTTCTACAATTCACATGCTTTTAGTGGCAAAACTGCCCTCTTTCTTTCAGGAAAGGATTCTAATTTGCCCATCTCTGTAGTGTAGGAGGTTGAAAGTGTGCTATGGTTATCCATTGCTACACTTCAAAATGCCCCAAGACTTATTGGCTTAAAATACAAACACTTCTTTTATTCACTCATGATTCTGCAATTTGGGCAAAGTCTGTGGAAGGCAGCTCATTTCTGATCTGTGTGAAACAAGCTTGAGGCAACTCATTTGGGGCTCAAGGATCCACTTCCAAAATGGCTTCACTCATGCAAGCTGGTGCTGGCTGTTGGCTGGATGCTCAGCTGGGGTTGTTGTCTGGAGAACACAGTTCCCCTTCATGTGGCTGCTCCACATGGCTAGGTTGGGCGTCTCACAGGATGTCAGTTTTAGAATAGTTGGACTTTGTACATAGCAATGGGGTTTTCCCCCAAGCACAAAGTGGAAGCTTCTAGGCCTTCTTAAGTTTTGGCCCCAATAGACACAAGGTCACTTACACTACATTCTGTTAATTAAAGCAGATCATAGGGCCCAGTCCAGATTTGAAAAGAGGAGACTACATACACAGATCATGAATTCCATTGTTGTGGCTGGTTGGGGCCATCAGAGTAGCAGTCTACCACAGTGGATAACAGAGCTTTGTGAGTGATGGTCCAAGTAAGACCATCCGTTTCCAAAAAAATGGTACAGGCAGTCCCACAAAGGAAACAGGACTGAAAACAAACCTCAGGTATCCATAACAATCATTTCCCTCAGTGCTAGAAAGCATTCCATGAAGCAAAGCTGAATTTCCCTCTACGTCTATTGACTGTACAGCTTGTACATTTCCTGGAGTTGGAGACGTGATTAAAAATTTAAAGTTAAGGAATTAACGAACTTTTTTCCCATTTGACTTTTCTTAAACTATGAATGAAAATAATGATATCATAGAGCAAACACTACTAAAAAGAAATTGTTCAGGATTCATGAATAAACTATAATGTAGGCTAATCCAATGATGTTTATTTGCAATAACCTTTTTAATGGGACAATTCCTTGGATATTGTAGTAAAATATTTTCACCCTACGTGTATGTTTTTATGGTTTGTGTTTATTTTCCACAGTATAGATCCCCAAATGTCAAATTACTAGAGCTGATTTATGGTAATTAGTTTTAAGTTAGAATATTTGAAATGCATTTAATTAATCTTAGCTGTTTAGCAAAGTACAATAAGGTTTTTTGCATTAACAAAGTTTCCTTTATAATATATCAGCTATGCATATGTTTAAGGATATGATGGACTCAGATTACTCTTACCTGAATTTTATATTTAACAAATAAACATGCACTGTTGGGGATTAGACAGTGTTTAGAAAATGTATGTATAAGGATTATTTAGGCTGAAATTGCCAAAGACCCTGGAATATTTAGCACACACTTGTTGATGATTTCACTGCAGTAAATATGAAGCAATAACAACTATATAAATTATTCAGAGACTCGTCATCCACATCGGGATTCTTTAGAGATCACTTCAGAAAGCAGTTTGGCAGGATATTCTTTTTATAGTTTTTTTTTTTTTTTTTTGAAAATCCATGTACAAAAGAGAGATAGATCCATACAAAATGGATAAATACTGATGCTTTTAAAATGAAATTAAATATTTTTAAACATTCAAGTGAAAATTGCATGGTTTTTCCTACTAAAGCTCTCTTGCGTAATTTATTTATCTTCAGTATTATTTTTGTCTTTCAGGAAGCCTTATATAGTGAACGTAAGAGATTTATTAAAAACCTTCAATCGCTTGAGAGTGCTTTAGTACTTTGCCTCAAAATCTGCACATAGGCAAAATTCCTGATATTATGAGTTGGGATTTTCAGCGTAAGAGGATTTAAAATCTCTGCTAAAGCACGGGCTTGTTAGCTGTTTCTAAGCGTCATATATCAGAGGGACCCAGCTACTTACCAATCGCTCAAACTAAAATGGGGCAGGACAGGACACGTGGAATGAAAGAGACCAATTTAGACCAAGTGGAAGGTATCAAGTTCTCTGAAAATGACCCTTTTATTCTGGAAAGATATTTTATTCAACTCCAGAAGCGGAGAGAGTAATCAGCACTTACATAGGTATAGATCTCTTTGTAC
Organism: Aethalodelphis obliquidens; assembly: GCF_003676395.1. NCBI lineage: Eukaryota > Metazoa > Chordata > Mammalia > Artiodactyla > Delphinidae > Aethalodelphis > Aethalodelphis obliquidens. The sequence continues at coordinate 32,346,672 of NW_020837950.1, forward strand.
ATACAGATACAGATCACTTTTTAAAGATTTCCCTTCATTAAAGCAATTTGAGACATAGTGTTGGAAAGTGTTTTAGTGGTTGGGTGTTTGCAGATTTGAAGTTAGAGACCCCAGTTATCTACTTATCAATCATGTGACTTTGAAACATTCCTAAAAACTTTTTCTTTTGTAAAAACCTTTTTGGGTCTCAGTCCCCCATTCTCTTGGGGTTGTGCTAAAGATCCAGTGAGTGAAGGCCAAAATACTTCACATACCGCAAAGCATTACATTATCAAAATTCATAGCATTATGAGTACTACTACCAATAATAAAACATGATTGGGTAACTGGTCTGCAAACAATCCATTGAAAAATCCAGGTGAATTGGATATGTTTTATTTTTTTTTTTTTTTTTTTTTTGGTGGTACGCGGGCCTCTCACTGTTGTGGCCTCTCCCGTTGCGGAGCATAGGCTCTGGACGCGCAGGCTCAGCAGCCACGGCTCACGGGCCTAGCCACTTCATGGTATGTGGGATCTCCCCAGACCGGGGCGCGAACCCGTGTCCGCTGCATCGGCAGGCAGACTCTCAACCACTGCGCCACCAGGGAAGCCCTGTTTTATTTTTTGAAAATATTTTAACTTAGAGAATATACATGAGGTCCAAAGTAGTCAGTACATTTGCCCCCCTTATGTTTAAAGTATTAACTCTTACATTACTGACTTTTGATGGACACTGAATCTGGAAAGATGACTGTATAAATGTTTCCTGAATATTAGGGATTTTATTTTATTAACTGCAGCCCAGAAGGAACATGGTGGGTAATAAAGAGAAATTTGCCTCCTGGTATGACTTGTATCTAGTTGGAAGTCTGGCAATGGTGTGGGGCATATGAGACCATCTGGATATTCTTGTTAATGGTTTATTTCTCTGTTGTTTCTCTCCCAGCTATCGGCAGGACCCTCATCCCCCGTTACTTTAGCACTGTGTTTGAAGGAGGAGTGACTGACCTGTATTACATTCTCAAACACTCAAAAGAATCCTACCACAACTCATCCATCACGGTGGACTGCGACCAGTGTGCGATGGTCACCCAGCACGGGAAGCCCATGTTTACCAAGGTACAGGGCAGGCTCGGCAACAAGCCTTGTTCTTCTTTGGGTGCATTGAAGCATAGTAATTATGGTTGTCTTCTGGAACTTTAACCTGACTTCTCACATCTCAGACGCTTTCAGCACTGTGAGGTCATCGTTTTTGTTTGTAACATGGCAAGACCCTATGGTGAACCCTGTTCTAAGGTGTGTGCATGTGATACAGCTCCCAGGCAAGTCAAACATGATAGACCCTCAAGACTAAGAGAAGAGAGTTTTGGCTGCCTATCAAACTTAGGCTGCTAAATTAGAATTTTGGTGTTTTTTAAAAATTGAGATATAATTGACATTTAACAGTGTATTAGTTTTAAGTATATGAAATAATGATTCGATATATGTATATATTGTGAGATGATTACTACAATAAGTTTAGTTAACATCCATCACTACACATAGTTACAGTTCTTGTGATGAAGACTTTTAAGATCCACTCTCTTAGTATCTTTCAAATATATAATACTTGAAAGATACTAGGTATTGTTCACTATAGCCCATGATGTTGTATATTACATAGAATTTTGGTTTTTATACGAAGGGTCTTCTACAACTAAAAGAACACTCTCCTGTTACTGTGCGGTCAGTATTTGTGTTGTGTTACTAAAATTAAACAATTTTTAAAGCTAAATTCAAATATGAACAAGCAGGGGAAAAAAATCAACAAACCACAGCTCAACTAGCCATAATCTTTAAGGAACACAAAAACATAAAAATGTAAATGGAACACTATAGACAATCCCCTTATATCTTCTCCCAAGGAGAAAAATTAGTAAGAATAAATATTTAGTCAAAGAATCTGGCGAACGGAAGTTTATTTTAATGAACACTAGTTCATTGCATTTTGACTAAGATTCAATGTGAAACTAATTTGTAATATCTACGATAGCAGCTATCTCTTTTAGTTGAAACACAAATGACAACCCACTCTTTATAGTTAAGAGAAGTTGGATTATCAGGGTTAATTGCAGAAGCCCAATTATAAAACTGAAGATGTGTTTGTTACTTATGCACCATTTTGTGGAAAGAGTAGCTATAAAATGTTTATTATTTAAAGTATTCTTTGATTTTGGTGCGATTTAACCTTTCCGGTACCCACGAGGGAGTAAAAAAACCAAAGGAAATGCTTATAAGCAAAGGAAATGCTTATAAAATGCAAAAGCAAATCATTAAATGCCATTGAGTTTATGGTATCTTGATTTTTGTCAATAGACATTTTAAATGTGGAAGAGGAGATGGGTTTTTCCCTTTCTTCCTTTTTAACATTTGAGCAGAGAGGAAAGTTCCCACTGCATGTGAAAGTCTATGCTGGAAAGAGCGTTTTGCTGTGTGGAAAGGAATGATCACCTAGATGACGGTTTACTCTGTCTGTGGCTCACCTATTTTCGGAGATACAAAACATTTACATCACCTTGTGGATACCTGAGCCATTTGTAGCATTACAAAGCCTGAGCACTGCAGAGAAAGCCTTTTTCCTGTTGCTTCATTATCGTTTGTGTAGGCTTACTGTTACTTTTAGGTCATTCAAGAAAAACACACCAATTCCTTATGCTTTCAGGGAAAAAAGAAATCCGTGATATGTAAATAAAACTTTCCCATAATGAAGGAGCTACTTCCAAAGCCTGTAGCCGCTGAAAATAAAAATGCATGTTGAAATAGCGCTTTCATCTATTTCCTCAATTTCTTTCTTTCTCACACCAAAACTTTTTCAGAAATGAGCACCGTCAGTTGTTCCGAAGATATAGTGCTGTACATTCTGGACTGGTTTTAAATCAAAAAGAATCCAGTTCTTTCGATGACTTGATAAAGTGCTTTTTACATTCAAATTAAGAAACTAAGGTTTTCCTCTGTTGCATTTTCCCCTGTCCTGGAGCACTCCCCTCTCAGATGGTACTCACCTCCCAGACGGGACAATCTCCTGAACTCAGCTCTCTTGGTCTCAAGCTTTAATTATTTAGATCACCCATCTGACTCTACTCCACAGCATACATTTGCCAACTCTTGTAATGAATATTTCTATACTGTGGAGAAAAATATCCCTTTCTGGGAAATGTAGCTTAGCTGTGTGGACTTCGTCCAGATGCTAATTATGCACATTTATTTTTAGAAAATTCCAAAGCATTCATTTTTTTTTCTCTTTTTTTTTTTTTTTTTTTTTTTGCTCCTTGGTGATTATTATACTACCCAAAGAATCTTTCCAATTTTTCTTTTGTTCTTATATTAATTAAAAATAAGTCATCAAATAATATGGCTATTTAGTAGAAAACAGGGGGCTAATGACATTTCAGTATCACAAAGCAAAATAGTTTGGAATTTTTTTAAGGGGAGCCTGCTATTAGTACATGGCATCCCTTAGCACGTTATGTGAGGCACTATCACATTGTTCTAACTTAGAATATCAATAAGCTCTAATTCTCCAAATAGCATTTGACCCAGCATTTCTTAGTTGCTTTTATGAAAATGTGGTCAACTTGGTGAATCAAAAATCAGCTGCAGTCCTAATCAACAGTAATATTTAATATTCCTCAGGACCATAGTGCATGTTTTGCAATTTCCTGATCCTAGGAACATTATAGATTATGGATAAATATGTAATTAGAGTTTTTAAACACACATTATGAAGCCTTTCTTTTCTGTATTCAATTTCCAATCAAACTGGAAACAAGGCTTAATAATCAGAAGAGCAGTCACCAAGGTTTTCAGAGTCAAAGACCCCTTGAACTGTATTTGAGGGTGTGAATTCAGATAGTGAAAGAACTCCTCTCTGGGGTACGTATTGGGTTATTCTGGGGGCTCACACACTGGAACCATAAGTATAGCCTTTACTGGACACCTTATCACTTCTGTAAACATAGGTTTACGTTTTTTTCTGATCTCAATTATTGATTGTGAAATTAGTTACTACTGCAGAAAAGTACCATGGAAATACCAACCAGTTTTCCAATATGAATCCTCATTCATGTCTTTGACAGTTAGTTCATCATTCTTACCTTAGCCTGTACACCACGTTACCATGTTATACTCCAGGATTTATACATTTACGCTCTTATCCTGACTCTAACCAAATTACTATAATATCAATGATTGTATTGCTCTAATAAATGTATATATATATATCTATCTATTGACATATGCATTTACATATGCAGCAGCTCGAAGTAAAACACAATGGGCTTTTTGCAACGGTTAATCTAAAAGCACTAGTCCATGCATGCTGTTCAAAGCATAAAGGCCAAGAAAATTAAATGAACATCCCCACCTAAAAAGTACATTGTATTTCATAAAAGCTACATGAGAATCATTTTATTATACAACTACATGGTCAGTATTGCTTTACAATTAGTCAAAGAAAGAAAAGGGTTAAAAAGCTACCGGTTAGTTTGAGAAATGTTCTTTTTTAGTTCTCTTGTTCCTGGCCTAGTCTCAAGCTAGCACGTGATCCGCTGAACGCCTGCCAGCCTCTTTCTTGTTGATCCTCCAGAGACCATCTGTGCTGGGGGCATTGATTAGAGTGTGTCTGCTGGGATTACATCTTTTCTGTTGCCATGCCAACTAATCAGCTGATTTTGGTTACCACAGAAACAAAATGTCAGAGCTCACAGTACGGTAACATGAATTCAGCACAACAGAAAATGTTTTCTTAATTGGGGACCCTTTTGATTTTGGATTCCAAGTGAAAGGCAGCTTTTTTTAAAAAAGGCCAACTTTAGATAAAAGCTACATTAATTGTATTGATTACAAGGAATGCACAGAATTTTTCTGAAAAGAGAAAACCGCCTTCATAAGTTATGCCCATTTTTTTTTTTTACAATTTCCAAACAAGGAATATATACATATATATTTTTTTTTCTTAAGTGCCTCTATTCCATTTGCTGGTTGTTGCATATAAAATAAATCACAAAGCCTTCAGTTTCCTTTAACCTCCATGATGGGAGCAGGGGTTGGAGAGACTGCATAGGGCTTGGGTGGAGGCTGTGGATAGAATTACTTGGGGAAGATTAGCAGTGACCAAATTCTCTTCCATCTTTTCATTCAAGGAAGTCAGTCATTTAATTTCCCTTAAAGAAAACACCCAACACAATCAACTTAGATTCAATTCTCAGGATTCCTCTTTTGCACATCCTATGCCTTGGATAAAGATGATTCCTTGGTTTGGGCTGAGAAAGGAGGAGTCCAAGGCTGTTGAGATGTTCCCTTTTGTAGGCCCACAGCAGTTTGGCTGCATGAAGAGTCCTCAGCTGGTTTGCTATGTCACAGTAAACAAAAAACACAGTTTAACTTGACCTTAGAGCTGCTCCAATTGAGTAATTCATCAGACGAACTCCATCCAGGCCTTCCCTTTATGAAATTCTATTCCAGTAGAAGTAAACCGAAACCACTCTCTGCCTTGGGTTTATGGTTCATAAACACAAAACAAACAGATTAGATAATAAAAAAGGATGACATTTAACTGGGCTAATATTTGTTTAAACAGCCAATAATCCTCCCTCTTTAAAAGAAAAGGATTGTAGCATCCAAATATCCCTTCCCTGTCCTGTGTTGTCAATACATTTCTCTGTCAATGTCTGGCCGCAGTTACCTCCCCTTTGTGAAAGCCTCCACTGCAGGTGGCTTCTGTCATGTTAATGCTCCAGGGGGAATTGCGTGTCTTAATCTCCATGCAGCTCTTTTGAAAACCTTGCTAAATTAATTCCGATGCTGATGAGGCTCTAGAGGAGTGAGGTGGGGACGCTGAAGTCTTCCCCAATTTCACTGTGCTCGACTCTCATGGCAAAGTTGCCAAAAACGAGGCTCTGAAGACCACTCAGACAAGGAGTTTTGGGGCAAAGAGCCCAATGCCTGAAATTACCCACAGATTCTGCTAATTGGCTCTGAGTTAGAGGTCTTCACCCAGGTTATCAATAATTATCTGACAGTGCTTCTGAGACCTTTGATAAAATGAAGATGGCAGACGTTATTAGCATCTTTCTTAAGTGGTGCCCTATCCACACATTACTAATTCTCCTGCACTGGTATTTCACTTGTTTAAAGAAAATATTACCTTAAATTAGAGACAATAGAAATCACCTAACCCAGTGCCTAGGACATAGTTGCAACTCAATAAATGATGGCTTTTTGTATTAAATTCCCAAAGAAGGAAGTGATTATTAATATTTCATAAAAGGTTGATATAAATTGCTAATGATCTTCATGGACTATAGTTTTAGAAATGATCATTTTCCCTATTCAGTGGATTGCTTTTTTTAATGTGTAGTGCAGTGATTTCCAAAGTTTTGTTCTTTTCTCAGTCTAAGAAATCTTTCTTCGAAAAGGCTTGATCAGAAGTCCAATATTTAAAACAGATAAAACTGAAGCTGTTCTGGTTGAGTCTAGAAAGTGAGTGGGAATCTCAGCATCCAGGTGGAGGCTAAGTTTTTCCCAGCAAAGGCCCTGAGACACTGCTCAAACCCCCCCGCCCCCCACCCCCGCAGGTCTCAGATAAGACATTATAACAACCTGTGGTCTAGGGTTCTGTGTTCTTTGGTTACATGTCTTTCATCTTTAAACTATCATTTACTGGCAGGTACAGTACTAGGCAATCTATATACACAATTTCATTTAATATACTTTCCCAACAGTCCTACCTAAGGATATTATTATCCTCATTTTACAGATGAGGAAACTGAAACTTAAGGAATTTATTTGTTTTTCCCAAAGTTGCAAAATAAGTGAAAAATAGAGTGATGATTTGGATTTAGGACTTTCTGATGCCAAAGCCTCCATCCATTATTTTCTACTGCTTCTCTAAGGTAAACATGGACTGAATAATGAGCTGTAATTGTTTAATTACAACTGAACCAATATTATGCCTCCACTTCCTATCTTATATAGTTGAGATAGAATGAGTGCCATGAGACTACCCAGCATTTTCTTTCATTTCAAAGTCATTAACAGTGAAAAGAAAGGCAAATAAAATAAGAACTACATGCCTAAAATCATCTGACTTTCAAAAGAAGATAAAAATGCTACCCTGTCACTGATCACTCTATCAAGGGGTTCCTGAGCCTCAGAAACCCTGTCTCATTAATAATATATATTTTTCTTAAATTAATTTGGCTCCCCCAAAGCCTGGCCCTTTATGCAAGCAGAATTTGTCATGGCTGATAGGATGTGATTCAAGGAATATATTCTAAATGTGCCTCTGTTTTCCACGTGTCACTAACTAATACCCACAGCCTTGGGTTAAGCGTTGCCCTCTGGCATTTCTCTTTGGAAGTGAAAACTTTCTCTTGTTGGGCAACCTTGTAGAAACTCATACGTAAGCAGGAATACTTTTATTAGATACTTTCTCCCAGAGTAGCATAACCAAGATTAGAACAGAGTTCAAACTCCTATGGTAGAAGCATAATGAAAGTGATTATGTGAAATCACTTTCACATAATCACTTTCACATAAAGTGAGAGAAAAAAGGAGGTGAAAGAGTACCGATTTTGTGGGGGACACACTGTGTGCCAGGAGTTTTTGACATATCATTGCTATAAGATGGGTTTTGTCTGTATATTTATAAATGAAGAAATGGGGGCTCCTGGAGTTTCAGTAGTAACTAGTCGAGTTACCTTTAGCTCATGGCTAGTGAGCAGCTGTGCTGTCTTTTGACCCCACTGATTCCAGATCTTACACCTGTCTTGGTTCTCCTTGGATACATCACCCGTGTCACATTTTTGTCAAGATCCAGCACCGCCCAAGGGGAGTCAGGGAGACCACGCTGAGTGGCTGACCTGTGAGTTACAGAAATGTGGTGATCACAAAGTACCTAACCACTGAGTCCGTTGTTTGTTGCTTCCAGGTGTGTACAGAAGGCAGACTGACCTTGGAGTTCACCTTTGATGATCTCATGAGAATAAAAACATGGCACTTTACCATTAGACAATACAGAGAGTTAGTCCCGAGAAGCATTCTTGCCATGCATGTAAGTAACTTAATTTCTATTTTACTACTTCCTTTCATCCCCTCATTTTACTCAAAAAGGAGAAGCCCCGCTTTCTCACCGTGAAAGAACTCCCAGAGTCTTCACACTTTAGGTAATTAACTCTAAATTATGAGTTTTTCCCCCAAGTTTGGTGCACTGTGAGCCTTTTTAAAAAATAATTTATTATTTTAAACTCCAAATTGAGGTTACCTCAATAAACAGTTTGTACTTTTCTTAAATTCCATGCAGTCATTATCAAGTACTGCTCTGCCTGGGCTAATAAACCTGTTATGTATAAATGGGCAAAGAAATAGAACAAAGAGTAAGAAAAACAGTTTCTAGTTTTGATTAGAACCATCCGACAAGACCTGGGGCTCACATACCTCAGATCCGTGTCCATGCCCTTCCTAACCACAGCGCTGGGAAGCCGCAGAACACCTGGGGTCCTCTTGGTCGCATTTGGCCATAAATCACACCAAATTTATTGAGCACAAATGAGGTGCAAGGGTGGATTTGATGGCAATCTAGAGAGATTTTTAAAGGTAAGACTTGGTAGGAACTCATCAGGTCTGTCCCTTAAGAAGGAGTCACATAGCATCAAATTAAATAAATCCCTCTTCCAGAATGCGCGATGCAGCAGCTTCTGCGAAAATGCTTTGGAACAAAATCAGACTGAATGAGCCTGATTTTTAAGACCCTGTACAATGAAAAGAGAATACAGTCACAGTAGTGAGCGTTTACTGGGTGTTTGATATGCAGGGCCTGCGCTAAGCATTTTGGACACCTTATATTTAGTCCCTACAGTAACTCGAAGAGGTGAATTGTTATTACTCCTATTTCGAAGTAAGGAAATGGAAGCTCAGATAGGTTTAATAAGTTGTCCAATGCTTTTCAGCCCAAAAGGGACAAATCAGGTTTCGATTCAGCAGGTTCTGACTCTAACACCCAGGCTGATAAGCTGTCTGTCTCCCCACTGTCCATACACAGGCTGTCTCCCCAGGCTTTTGTCCTCAACACCCTCCTCCCATCTGGTTTGTCCAATCTCTGCCCTTTCCATCAACCCTGTGCTTTCTGCTGTACACTTGAGTGCTGTACACTTGAGTGCTACATTCTTTTTGCCCATCCATGCCCAAGTCCTCCTCAGTTTTCAAAGCCCAGTTCACATTCTCCTCTCTCCTTGAAGCAGTCTGGAATAGCCATTCTTATTGGTCTCAAAATAGACAGAGAAGTAGCAGCGTAGAGTAGTGGTCAGGAGCCTGGGCCTGAGAACACACGGGTTTGAATCCCTGTTCCTGTGTGACCTTGGGCAAGTGGCATGACATCTCTGTTCTTCCAGTCCCTCATCTATAAAATGAGTATAGTAATAGAGCCTGCCTCAGAGGACTGGTTTGAAAATTAAGAGTTAATGCACATAAGCACTTAGGCCAGTGCCTGGCACATAGTAGGACCTCTGAAAGTATTGGTGATTGGCTATCAGCAGCAATGGCCATGATGAAAGCAAAAATATCCTTCCATGGGTTTATTATCGTCCTGTCTTCCAACTGCAATGTGAGCTCCTTGAGGTCGACCACAACTATTTGATGCGTCGCTACAGAACCAGCTCTTCCTGGAACCTGGAACGGCTTCAATAAACACCAGCTCCATGTCCACAAAGGATCCCCTTTCCAGAAATTGACATGAAAAGTGACAAGCTCTGACTGTTTCTCCTGCATTTTATTTATATACACAAAGCCAGTTGGTTGTATCACTGTGAGGAAAATTAAAGTAAAAAAAAAAGAATCAATTAAGGTGTTGGTATAACCTAGATGGTCTCATGAATGCAGATGTGGAGACAAAGGGATGTTTACTAAGACTTCCTCTGTTTAGCAACAGTTTATATCAATTAAAAAAGAAGAAAAGACAAACAGAAAGAAAGAGCATCAACTAAGAGACACTTTACATTGGAATCCAGAAAGAATTTTCATTTTTTTCTGGTCAAATGGAACATTGGGGGTGGCCCACAAAACATCACATCTTTTTGTTCTGTGGCTGATACTTTGGAAAATATTATGCATACCCTTGCAGTCCTGCAGGATGAAAATTGTTGAAGACATCTATTTCTAGCCTTCGCTTAATGGGGAGGAGAGTTAGAATTTTTTAATATATGTGTATATTTCATGGCAGTTGCAAAGTTTTCACATTTAGTCCTCAGCTCCAAGCTGCTGAAAACAACACTGTCACAACACGCAGCAGAGGCCAGTCCTAAAGCATGGCTCTGCTAGATCCAGCCCACACCTTCCCTCGGGGCAGGGGGGCGGCAGTGCCAGGGACCTCGGAGGTGTCCTGGCTGGACTTAATGACCCTCCTCCTGAAGACGCAGGGCCTCTCACAGAGGAGGTAAAGTCATTTCTCCCATCTGACTCAGTTTGATTCTCCCTGGCGATGGGTCTTGCACCACTGATCCAAAAGTGTCCTTAAGTGTTATATGCAAGTGTCTTCAAAATGTGAATTAAATTATCTCCAGCAGCCTGCCCCTCTGAGAAAAATTGACAAGGTGCAGATTGTGTTTCTTAGCAGCTGTAGCACAGTTGAGGACTTTGTTGGTACCATCTTACAGGGCTAAAATATATGATTTTTTTCCTGTTTAGGCACAAGATCCTCAGGTCCTGGATCAGCTGTCCAAAAACATCACCAGGATGGGGCTAACAAATTTCACCCTCAACTACCTCAGGGTAAGACCAATGGGTTGATTATATTTCCTGTTGAGTTTGAATTTAGAGGTTTATATATATCTTGAGCCAAGGAATTAAAATGAGGTAATATATCACAATACGTATATCTTTTTAAATTTATTTTATTCAAGTATAGTTGATTTACAATGTTGTGTTAATTTCTACTATACAGCAAAGTGATTCAGTTATACATATATATACATTCTTTTTCATATTCTTTGCCATTATGGTTTATCACAGGAATTGAATATAGTTTCCTGTGTTATACAGTAGGACCTTGTTGTTTATCCATCCTGTATATAATAGTTTGCATCTGCTAATCCCAAACTCCCACTCCACCCCTCCCCCACCCTTGGTAACCACAAGTCTGTTCTCTATGTCTGTGAGTCTGTTTCTGTTTCGTAGAAACAAAATTCATTTATGTCATAGTTTAGATTTCACATATAAGTGATATCGTATGGTATTTGTCTTTTTCTGACTTACTTCACTTAGTATGATAATCTCTAGTTCCATCCATGTTGCTGCAAATGACATTATTTCATTCTTTTTTATGGCTGCGTAATATTCCATTGCATGCGTGGACCACATCAACAATTGCAAATGTTGATGGACATTTAGGTTGTTTACTTGTCTTGACAATTGTGAATAGTAGCACAATATGTATGTCTTATACCACAGTGTGTGTGTGTGTGTGTGTGTGTGTGTGTGTGTGTGTGTGATCAACAGATGATTGGGTTTAATTAACAAAAAGCATCAAACCTAGACTTTGTCAGTGTTCTTCTTCTCTATGTTTGTATGACTCCTGGAATAAATTATTCACAGGCTAGCAATGTCTCTTTCATAAAATGCTTTGGCATTATGTCCCTTCTGATTGTTTCAAGTTTCCAATGTGCTTTTGTTGAGTTCACAGCCTCTGTGTCTGTACCCAGGGACCAGTCACCTATGAGGAGGCTCAGTGTGCCCTCCAGAGAGAGTCCCTTGAAGAAATTCACCTTGGTGCTATAACACAGACATTTATTTCTAAGGCTTCTTAGGGACTTTCTGTGTAACATGTAACAGATTTTCTGGTTTGGATATAAAGTGAATTTTTATTTAAAAAAAATTAAATGTTAGGCAAAACTCTCTGCCCACATAACGCTTACAGCCTCCGTATTTGGTCTAACAGGGTAACATATATCACACTGGTTTTTAGTGTGGACTGGCAGTCATCACATTGCAAGTAGAGGATATGGTTTCCTTCATAAAGCAAGCATTGTCTTCCAGAGTCAACACGAAGGCAGTGGCCACAGTCCACATTCCTTTGCCTCTGAGTTGCTGGCTTCCTTCACCACCGTGATGTAGCAGACCACTTCTCCAGGGCCCGACCCCATCATAATGTTTATGCTATTGTTTCTTTATCCTTAAGTGCAGGTTTGTGAATTTTGTTTTGTATTCACAATCCTCTAAGTACAGTCATGTTTGCATACATTGCAATGCTGAAATGTCCTGGCCGGACTTCCTCCTCTGTAAGTGAAGAATAATTTGGACAAATGTTTCCAAGTCATGCCCTCACTGCAATGTGCCGGGCACTGGGCAAGACACTGAAGATTCAAAGACAAAAGTCGTTGCACCTGTTATCAAGAAACGTCCTCCTACGAGAGTCAGACCCATAAAGACAGAACATTATATGCAAAATGGTGAATACCATGATAGAAGTTTCCAGATGAAATTATGGGAATACAAGATAGACATCTCAGAAGAATCAGTCAGAGAAGGCTTCATGGAAGAGATAATGCCTGTGTAGTGTGTGAAAGAATGAATAAAGTTAAACCAGAGAAAGGAGGAGGAAGGACATTTCCATCAGAGGGAGCAGAAGTTAGGGGATGGAATTCCAAGCAGTCTGTTGATGCTGGGACATGAAGGGAGTTGCCAGGAGAAATGGGAGAGAGAGTTAGTTGGGAGCCAGGTCTTGGAGCAATTGGCTGCCTGGGCTACTGGGCCAGGAGCCTCTGAAAAGATTAACCACGAGGATGGCAGTGTCCCCTTCTTGGGTGAGCGAGAAGAGTCTCTTTCTATTCAGTTTAGATGCCCCAGAGCCCAGTCGAGACGTGGCAAAAGCCAGAGTCAGCTTCACTTCCCACCGCCTCACCCCCAGCATGCCCGCCCCTTTGGCAGCCCTGAGCCAGGGCGTTCTCCACTCAACAGCCCCCTGGTTCCTGCTCAGAGGAAAACCAGAATCTGCCCAGGAGGGTGGATCCAGAGGGGAGTGTTCCCAGCCAAGGTAGCCGAGGCTACGTTCTCCTAAACCTCCAGGCTCTGCATTAAAAACTGCTCCCCCGTGGGGCTCCTGGCACAGTGGGAGTGGGTAGCAATGTCTGGGCAAGTGAGGGTCTGCAGTGCCATTCCAGCCACAGGAATTCAGAAGGATGCCCTACACTGCTGGGCATTTCTTCTTGTCAGGAACCAGGAGAGATTTAGTTTAAACCATCTGAACATGCCTCTCCTTAGGCGGATCAAGAATTTCCACACTACGTACCCTCAGCTGACCTCACATAGGAATCTGGGACTTTGGAGTCTATCCTAGACTTGGTCGCTAACTCTCTGCTGAGATCTTGGACAGATCCTTTATTACATCTTTTAGCTGCGTTTAACACAGAGAAATAAAGGCTGAATTTCCCGCACCCCGCCCCCAGTTGCTCTTATTGTCATCAGTGAAACTGTGGCCTTCACCCTGGGGTCAACAAGGCCCACTGGTCCCCACATCTGCAGTTCTCTGCTTCCAGCCCACGAAGAGTGAGGACATCACACCTGCAGAGGGGGAATGACACAGGGAACCGTGTATGGTTTGGGGCAATAGAGAGTAGCGTTTCCAAGGCTACCATCTGAAGTAGCGGTAGCTGCAGGCTCTGCTATATGTACACGTCCTGATGTAGCTGGATGTCACAATGGCCCACGTGCACCAGTACCTTCCCCACAAGAGAGCTGGCACAGATGGTATAAGTAAAGTCAGTCACCCAGCTTTAAGTCCCCAAGTGGCAGAACCAGGACTTGAACTCTAGAATCTATGTGTCTCATGGCAAAACTGCTGCCTTTCTAGTAAGAAAGTAGAATGATAGGGTTTTTTTTTAAATTTTTGTATTGAAGTATAGTTGATTTACAATGTTGTGTTACTTTCAGGTGTACAGCAAAGTGATTCATATATATATGTATATGCACACATATATATTCTTTTCCAGATTCTTGTTTATAGATTATTACAAGATATTGAATATAGCTGCCTGTAATATACAGTAGGTCCTTGTTGTTTATCTATTTTATATACAATAGTGTGGATCTGTTAATCCCAAACTTCTAATTTATCCCTCCCCCCTTCCCCTTTGGTAACCATAAGTTTGTTTTCTATGTCTGGGAATCTGTTTTGTAAATAAGTTCATTTGTACCATTTTTTTTTAGATTCCACAAATAAGTGACATCCTGTGATATTTGTCTTTCTGTTTGACTTACTTCACTTACTATGATGCTCTCTAGGTCCATCCATGGTGCTGCAAATGGCACTATTTCATAGAATGATGATATTGGTAGGAATTGGGTCATGTCTTTCCTTCCTTGACGGGGGAGTCAGCGTCTCTCACTGGGTCCTTAACGTACTTCGCCAAAAGTAATATCAGTTCCTGGTTTAACCGGAGGATTAAGTAAGACGATCCACGTAAAGGGTTTAGCCCAGAGCCCGGGACAGCAAGTACCCAGTTAGTATTCACTGTCATATTTATTGAGCACCTGCTGGGTGTCCATCATTATTCCTCATACTGAAACCACTTAGAGCAGCATGGCATCTGGCTGTCTTCTCTCACCCTGGTCCTCCCAACACCACTTGATTTCCCCGGCTTGTGCATCCTGGTTCAGTGGCCGTTTGCCTTTCTTGCCTCCACTCACTCCATCACTTACTCATCTATTGATTGCTTCAGGACACTTACTGAGCCTGTTCTGTCTTCCTGGCTGTGTGCCAGGTGCTGGACCTTCATCGTGGAGACCTGGCCTTCTTCCTAGGGGGGTGCTCACAGGCTGATGGGCAAGGCCGGCTACAGCTCCAGTGAGGCGTGCTGACATGGAGGGATGTGCAAGGCCCGTGAGAGCCCAGGGAAGAACCCATGGGTCTCGGGAAGACGGTCAGGATAGAAGCCAACCTCCCATCAGCAACCCCTCCGGGCAGCTGTGAGCCCCTTGGCAAATCATGGCTGAGCAGATTCTCAAACTCAGAAGCCAAATCCAGGACACACAGGCTTCCATGAGGAGACCTGGCCTGGTCAGTGGTCGCTAAGAAGGAGAAACAAAAGTTACTTCTTCATTTCAGAACCGGAATCTAAGATTCCCCTGGTACTCTTATTACCTACTTTTGTAAGACAGTTGAGCAGTCAGAAAAACCATTTATTTATAAAACTGCCTTAAAACCTGGAGCTCCCCCATCCTTCTGAGGAACTCAGCCTTGTCTCAAACCTCAGAAAGTCAGGTGAAGTGTCGATTAAATAGAGTTAATGAACTTCAATAACTATGCCCAGTATCTGCAGAAGAGGTGAGATGTTTTATGTTGACAAATATTAATGCAAGGCCTTCTAAATCAGTAGAAGAATTTTAAGAATCAATGTGTCCTGCTTTGGAAAGGAGGAATGGAGATTTTAAATACTCCAGACATCTGAAATTTCAGTAAGATTTGTCTTTCATGAAACGAAATTAAGCAATACAGAAGGTAAGCAATTATAATCACCTAGCTTCGCCAGAACAAGTTCATTTATTCCCAGGAAATTCCGAATCACTCTCAGGGCAGCCTGCCCTCGGGGCATGTGCAAAGCCCGCCAAGGCGGCTCCCCGGTTTGGAGGAAGGAGCCTGCGAAGCACAGCAGCCCAGCTCCAGAGCTTGTGAACACAGATGATGATGCTGGTGCGCCGGGCAGCACTCTGCTGGGACTCTGGGGACCTGATGCTTTCGAAGTGACCACAGAACAGCCGTTGTCATTTGATTTGAGTTGTCAAACTGCCTGCGTTCCCTCGGGCACATCCCAGCACATCAAGGCTGGAGGTGCGCGGTGCTTGGAGGCCAATGGCTGGTTCGCTGGTCCTCGAGGAGCAGAGGCTGGAGGTGGCCGAGCAGAGATGATGCCCTGACCAGGTGTGGCCTCACTTCCTCTGCAGGCCGCCTCGGTGACCTCTGGGAGGCCAGGGCTTACTGACCGAGCGTCCCTGTGGTAGTTATCTGGGCTGGGGCTGGGGCTGGGAACGGACCTGCCGAGTGAGTGGCTGTTAGGCATCCCGGAAACCGGGTAGTGTGTTTCACAAAACGTGCCCGCCGTCTCCTGGAGAGGGAGTCATTTCCTAAAGTGGATGTGACGGTGCCCCTCAGTCAGTGCATTCTGGTGAGGGAACGAGAGAGGGGAGAAGGGGGTGGGATTTCAGGAACGTGTCCTTTACCATGTTTGCTGGACACAGCAGTAGGCCCTGCTGTCCCTGGTATTCCTTGAAGAGGGCACAGGAAGGCCAGGTGCCCTTGAAGAGGCATCGGCGCAAGTCCAAGTCAATGAGACCTGCCCGTGGCACCTCATCAGCTCCCCCCAGATCCCCTTCGCCCGTTATTCACTGTTCATTCCACAAGCATCTATAAGACACCACTCTTGTGCCAGGTCTCCGACACCCTTAAGGAGATCACTGCCTGGTAGGGGAGAAAGAAAAAAAATGTGCTGGGAGAGAAATCTGTCCGGGTACAGAGACGCACATAATGCTAGCTAACATCACTGAGCACTTCCTGTGTGCCAGGTATGCAGCTGTGCTCTTTGCCGGGAGTCTTTTTTTAATACAACAACCTTACAGGACTCCTGTTAGTCCTGTTTTGCAGATGGGGAAACTGAGGCACAGGGAGGTAACTTCCCAAAGTCACAGAGCCGGTGAGTGGCAGAGAAGGGATTTAAAGCCACGGTCTGACTCCAGGTACAAAGGATGGAGGAGTTGTTGGACGGCGGGTGTGGAAGGTATAAGTCTTCAAGGAGGAACTGGCCCTTGAATTGATTCTGAAAGATGAGTAGATGGTCCCAGACAGACAAGACAGAGGGTCAGCCATGCGCAGTGTCAGAGAAGGATGCAGAAAGCTGGTGGGGGGGTAGGGGCTGGGGGAACACTAGACAGTTCCACATGGCTGGAATGTAACTTTTAAGTTTGTTTAAGGAGTTTGGGTCCAAAACGTACAGGTTAGCTGAGTGGTATAGTTCTAGAGAAAGTTTTGTCCTGGAAAGAGCATGGCATGGTCCAGGGAAGCATCTCATGCTGAGTCCTGGCCTAAGGGGTCAGACAAACAAGAGGATGTGTCAGAGGACAGCCACTTGCTAGCTTTGTGACCCTGGGAAAGTTACTTGACCTTTCTGAGCCTGTTTCCTTATCTGGGAAATGGGATGTAACACCACCCTCGCTGGATTCCAGTGAGATAAATTCATGTGGAGTTCCCTTCTCTTTGCCAGGTGCACTCTTGTAAGGGTCTCTGGTCCTTTCTCCTGGGTAGAGTCCAGTCTTTTAGGTCTCTGGTCCTACCTCTTGGGTGGAATCAAGTCATTCACTAGATTCCGCTGTATTCAGAGTTATGAGGAGAGCTCTCGTGGGTCAGCACACCCAGGAGTCTCATCCTTTAATTCTCGACTTTCATTTCATCAAAGTGAAAGCCCTTTCTAACTCAGGGTTTGAACTTGCCATCATTTCCAGTTTCTCATATGCAGCTCTTATATGTGAATGTTTACTGTATGCAGAAACTGTTTTCTTTAACTAGGTTTAAAGAATAAGACTTTAAAATTGAAAACGAATTGACATCTGTTCCATTTCCTATCCCATAGAAAGAATGAGGGTTGGTAATGCAGAAACCCTGTCGGTAAGCATTTAAAGGAAACCTCTGGCTTGGCCATGAATGGAATGCGCCGTTTTCATTCATCTCCCATCAACAGTAGAGTGGACAATCCTTGCCCACTGGATACTGTAGGGACAGCACTTCTTTATACCTTGAAGGTTTGGGGTAGTTTGGCTTTGCTTTTAAATTTTAAGTCAATCGTCTAACCAAGAGACTTTTGGGGTGGCATCTACTAGGTTCCAGGCTCAAAAGGGCCAGGGCCAGGGTGTTTATAAGAATGGATAAGGCACATTCCCTTTTGCGGGGAGTTGAAGACACTGTTATAAGTCGGTCTGCTTCCAGTTCACATTGTCCAGCCTCAGCTGGGGACCTCAGGTCATCCCAGAGTGTTTCTCCTCTCCTAATAGCCTGAGGATACCCATCCTTGTTGGTCTCAGCAGATGACTTAACTTGGACTTGTTTACAGTTTCTAGTGCCCTCGTCAAGTGCTCTGCTTCTGACTTTGGCACTCTAGGCCCTCCGTGACGGGGCCTCTGCTGCTTCCCGGCCTCTTCCCACATCCCTTCCCCATCTCACATATCATCCTGTAGCCACGCAAACCGCCTGCATTTCCCCGAACTCGTCATGCCGTGTTGCTTCCATGCCTTGGAACAGTATGGCTCACTGCCTGCAACACTGTTCCTACCCTTCCCTTCCATCCAGTTTTCCCAGGCTAGCTTCTCCTCATCCTGCAGGACTCATCGGCCATCACCTTCGCTGAGAATCTCTCTCTGACTCTCAGCGGGAGCAGCTGCCCCTCCCCTGTGCCCCTGGTTCTTTGCACACAGGATCTCCTGCTTACCTCTTGGTAGGTCCTGCATAAGAATTGTCACTCCACGCATCTGTCTCCTGTGCTAGACTCAGAGCAACATAAGGTCAGATTATCTCGTATTTCTAGGGCCTCACAAGGTCTAGATCACGATAAACACCCAGTAAATGCCTCTTGAATGGATGGCTGGTGGATGGGAGCTTGGTAAATGGAAGACTAGGTTTTGAATGACATACACACACCAAAAGTAATAGAACTCGGATGAGTTCACCTGCCCTACAGTATTTAAAAAAAAAAAAATGTGTGATTCATTTTCAAAGTCACTACCTAGAACTTCACCATGAAATCTAAAGAGAAGTAGAGTTGAATGCATCAAGAAATGAAAGAAACATGGCATGGGGCCTCCAGATTGCTCTAGTGTGCAAAATTCCCACTTAAAATACTCAGACTTCCCAATGTCAATTTTTATTCTAATACCACTACTTCTACTTGCTCTGAATCAGCATTTAATTTTTACTCTAAGTGCCATTATGCCCTTCTCATTGTTTTGGAAATGTGTTCTTTCAGATCTCAAGGACACATTTCTTTCTTTTTTTTTTTTTTTTGCGGTACGCGGGCCTCTCACTGTTGTGGCCTCTCCCGTTGCGGAGCACAGGCTCCGGACGCGCAGGCTCAGCGGCCATGGCTCACGGGCCCAGCCGCTCCGCGGCATGTGGGATCTTCCCCGACCGGGGCACGAACCCATGTCGCCTGCATCGACAGGCGGACTCTCAACCACTGCGCCACCAGGGAAGCCCGACATATTTCTTAATGGGAGATTTTTTTTGCCTATTTTCTTTGGCCAGCTTTTCCTGATGCTTGGATACACAAACTTTTTTTAAGCATTATGTTTAACGCAACTTTAAAACATCTTATTATCCTGTATCCCCGCCAAAAGATATTTTCTTTGTGTTTCCTCTTACTCTTTCTCCATCTAATATGCATAATTTCTGCATAAATGTAATCAGTATACATACAATTTCTTAATGTTATTTGGTAAACACTTTTGCGTGTTTCTACATAGTTATCCTATCAGGCATTTATCATTTATCACCCTGCAAATATTCCAGGGTGGGGCTAACCAAAACGTTTCTCTAAATGTTGAGCGCTGAAGTCCTATTCAAGTTGTTGCTGTCATTAATACCATTCCTCTAAGTACCCTTGCCGTGTCCTGCTCTCAGTGATGTTCTCTGCAGAGGCGGAGCTGTGGAGGCCATGTGGGTAAGAAAAGCAAACGTGCTTCAGATTCAGAGAAATGTGGGTTCAGATGCTAACCCCCCTACGACCCATAACAGCCTTGAACCAGTCGTTGAAATTCTCTGAATCCCGCTTTCTTCATCTGAATATCAGGAAGAATAATGTCTCACAGGTTGGCACACATTACATTTTATAAGATTAGATGAGTTACAAGGTAAAAGAGCCCGGCACACAGGAGGAAAGTAATAAACACTAGTCCCCTCCTGTGCTGCCTAGAGCCGTGGATCAGGGCTCCAATTTCACGTTTGCCACTTTCTCCTTCTATGATATTGATTAATAACTGCCTTAATTTCTCGGAGCCCCAGTTTTCTCACACATGAGTAATGACGTACATTGTGAATCACAAGAACTGAATCACAGTCGAGGGTTAAAACGATCGTGCGTGCGAAGAGCACATGTAACTTGAAAAGACTCCACCAGGAAGCCAAGCAAGTCTCATTCCGTTTGTCACTCCTGTACATTGGTCATGGCCTTGAATTCTACACTGAGACTCTGAAGCCAGATGATAGATCAGAAAGAAGGAGAAGTGATAAATGAATGACATGTGCCGAGGAGGGTGGCAGGAGGGAGTCTGAGGCATGTGCCGTGTATTTGGAGCCCCTTTTCCAATACAAAGTATGATCATTGTCACTGGGTGTTTTCAATACGATTTATAACCTTTTGTTGTGATTGTTAGATAAATCTACCTCTTCAGACAAGCAGGGTCCTCAACTGGGAGTGAAAGCACTGAGTTTTCATGGGAATGTTTTTTGATCCCGTACCTTTAATTTCCCAACCGAATGAAAATTTTTGTTGCTGTGATTGTTACATTCTAAAGAACATTGGTCCTTGCATGTAGCTTCTACAGGTAGCAAAAGAGTATTGTCCAATGTCTGGAAGAACTGAGCAATTAGCTTTGGAAAATGACCCTCAACAGAATGACATGACGTGACCTCTTGGAGTGGCCGTGGCTGGAGTGAGCGTTTGGAATCCTGCCAAGGTGTTTTTTGTTTGTTTTTTTATTTTTATGAGGCTTGACTGCCAGCCAGGATATTTTCCTTGGTTTTATGACACGAGAAAGGATTACAGTCCAATCCCCTTTCCTATCTAAATGCCAAGCCAAGCCCGAGGATGGAACAGGATCCTCGCTCAGAGATTGAGATGAACCAGCGCTAGTGGCAGTCACCGTAATTATGGGCTGGCATCTGAGCAGACCGCTGACGGTTCACGCAGGCAGACCAGCAGCACACTCTTACTAAACACTGAAGTTGGCGGCGGGGAAAGAACCATCCCAGCAAACCTCCGGGGCTTCCCACAGGGCCTTCATGGTATGAACCCTCAAAAAGCCCACAGCCTAAAACGTGCTATTCACTCTGTGGTCCTTGGATCACTGCAGATTTGCAAACTGTTTGGTACCAGTTTGTGACAAGTCCAGAAAACGAGAATTAAAAACTTTAAAACTACTATAACAGTCGGACATTGCCAGGACATCCAAGTTCATGCAGTGGACTCAACCCACTGACCGGGCTATAGAGCAGTTTAGGTGTGATTCAACTCCCGTGCTGCGTGGCCACTAGTCAAGTGTTGGGAGCACACGTGACCCATCGCCGGACAAGCGCTGGCTTAGAACACTCATCATGAATCGTATTCAGAGACCGTTCAGAACCACCATGACCGTCATAACACCATTAGCTAGCCAGGAACTTCTCTGTTTCTCAATAAAAGGATGAGACAAGGAATTATTATCCACATTTTACAGATAAAGATCAGTCAGTGCCTGAGGTTGCGAAGCTGGTCCTGGCAGCAGTGCTTCCCAGGGCTCAGGCCTGCCTGTTCCCCAAGCCCCCTGCACACCCAGTCTTGGTGAGGACAGGCTCCTTGGCCTGGGCCTGCAGGAGAGTTGGTGCTTTAAGAGTGAGTGGCCTCCGAAACAAAGCTGTCCCACCTCATTCTGACTTTTCCACTCCTCCTGCCGTTGGAGAAAGGCTCCATCTGAGTGAAGGCAAAGAAAGGCCTTCTGAGCCGTGAGAACAGTGCACACATAGAATGAGCAAAACCTGGAACACCCAAAGGGAACTTTTCATTGCATTTAGAGATGGAAAAGCAGTACACGTGACCACATGATAAGGGAATTAAAGCAGTTAACTCTTAAAGAAGTAAAAAAACCGTAACATAGAGACAGCCCTGTGACCAGAAAACCGTGATTTCTAAAGTCAAGCCAAAAGAAACGGCTATCAGAACATTAAAAGAGAAAACTATACACACACACACACAAACAGTATTTTTAAAGAGCAGTCCTAACTGAAAACAATTTCAGAGCCACCCATGTTTCTAAAATTCTCGACCTTAAAGGTACAAATAGGGCTAGGATTAAAGAAAGTAATTTCCCAGTCTCGGCACTAGAGAAAGAGAAAGAAATTGTTGTTTAACAAGACACTGAAAATCAGGGGAGATGGGAGGTGGGAAATGGCAGTCTGGGGGGAAATGGCTGAGGGATTGCAAAATGAAGTGCAGGACGGAGCCCAGAATTAATGGTCCTGAGAAACAGCCTTCCTAATTGTCTAGAATGGGTAAAAAATGTATGTCAGGAAAATTCGGGGCAGGGGGCAAGGGGAGAGCTGTTTGAATTTATTTTAATTTAAGAGCACAGGCAGGGAAGTAGCCTGAAACGTGAAAAGGGGCTAGTAGGTTTCACTGTGTAGCGATGGGGCTCGAGACCTTTCTCTGTGCCCGGTCTCTGTTGTTCTCTAACTTTGCCTGGGCACCACCTCAGTGCCCACAGAAAACTCACATTCCTTAGAGATAGCAACTGTTATTAGATGGCATGACCTCATCATTTGTCCCCAGCAGAGTTCAAGGAGCAGAGTAGGTAGAAAACAAACAAACTTGTGAAAGCGGGGAAGACAGATGAGGTTAAACTCTTCTGTCCTGATCTTCATAAATCCGCTTGGGAGTGGCTGGAAATGTGAACCATAATTAAGAGAAAACAAATAAATTTTAAAGTATCTACCATGCCCCTCCCAAAGAAGAGAGGGCAGTGAACTGAGATTGTTGAGTACCTACTATGGGCAAGACACAAACTTGGCTTTATTTAATCCTCACAACTGGTTTGGGAGGTAGGTGTTCATTTTATAGAAGGAACAGATTCATTGCAGTTCCGGGGCTCATCTAAGGTCATTCAGTGGGTAAATCGCCAGGCTGGATGGGATCCCATGTTGACCTGGTGCCCTGCCCACAGTCATGCTGCAGAAAGGTCACCTCCTAACAAGAGCTGGGTTGAAGATTAGGTCAGTCATTTCCACTGAGATGACCAGGCTGTTTTGCCAAATTGTCAACAGAAAATTATCAACAGACAATTGTCAACAGATGCCATGGATGGAGAGCACAGAACACTTAAGCACAGGGAGGCCATTGGCCTGCAAGGCCTTATGGGATCTGACCTCCGCAGCTTCATCTCATCGCAAGCTCCAGTGCCCTGGCCTGATTTTTGCTTTCCACCCTATTAACTTCCTCTCCAGGGCCCCTCTACTTGCTCTATCATATCATTTATCTAGCTACAGAATCTTGGGCAATTTTCTATCCTTTCCGTGCCTCAATTTCATCAACAAAATGATGATAATAATAGTCCCTTACCTCAATGGGTCATTGAGAGGGTTAAATAAAATGGTACTGGTGGTTACAATAAAGCCTGGAATGTAGTAAGTCCTCAGTAAATAACATCATCATCGTCGTTGTTGTCATCATTCCCACTGCCTGGGATACTCTGCTACAAGGCTGTCTTACCTGATCAGCCAGTTTAAAGTGGGCTCCCCACCTCAGTTACTTTCTGTTGCCTCCTTACCTGGCTTATTTTCCTTGTAGCATGTTTCATCAGTTGAGTCGTCCTACCTAATCTTCAGGTTTATCCTTTGGTTGTTTCCCTGTCTCTTATGCCTGTCAATGGAATGCAGGTGTTTTGAAAGCGGGAATCTTGTTTCTTCTTTCCTGAATAGAGAACCAATAATTTTAAGCCTACTCAACTTGAGATGTGCTCCTTGATAAGCTGGAAATTTTAAAGAGCAAACCATTTATAAAATCCCAATTCCAAGTGTTGCCTTGGAATAGGGAGGACACTTACGTGAAGGCTATTAACCATCCTTGACACCATAGACTGAGCGCCTGTAGCACTTTCCTCTAAGGATTTGATGTTCTTATTTGCAGTTATAAACAACCCTGTCGATGAGGGGAGGGGAGGGATGTCATTAACTTTATTTGATAAATGGTCCTCATCTATAAAACAAGGGAGATAAGCATGACTTCTAAGGACTTCTAGTCAAGCATTCCAAAAAGAAGGAATACAAAATCGAAATATTAACAAATACCACAAATAAAGTATTAATAAATCCCATGCTAGAAATGAGGAAACTAAACCCAAGAGGTTCAAGGCTGACCCAAATTCAAGGCTACCTGCCTATTAATATAGGATAGTTTCTGGCTTTCTTTTTGTCTCCATTTGCAGGACTCGTTCACATCCATTCAATTCACAAATGTTTACTGAGCACCTACTGTATACCTGGGTCTAATCTGGTCCCATTCAATCTATAAACCTTTACTGAGCACTTACTGTATGCTTGGGTCTATTCTGGTCCCATTCAGTCTACAAATGTTTACTGAGCCCCTATTGTATGCCTGGGTCTACTCTGGTCTCTAGCCAGCAGATTCCCTATTTGACACTAAATTTTTCTGTGCATGAGAATCTCATATATGTTTCTCCTGGTTTCTTTAAAACTTTTCCTAGGCCAATCATAATATAAGACTGGAGGTCTGCCTGAGAAGGCAGCTAATTTTTCCCTCCTTTCTTGCCTATTTCCCAAGCTTTGTGAAACAAGGTAGGGATGAAGTGATGCCTTTTCAGTTCAATACTGCCATAGATCATCATGGAAACTTTTGACACAAGAGCAGAACTGAACTCCAGAAACTTCACAATGTGGCTTTTATAGAAAAAGTATCTGTAGTCTTAGGAATTGATCAAAGAAGTTGTTTTCCTTCCTTCCTTTGTCAATGTCCCTCTTGGGTTCTGCCTATGCTTTACCTACAGAAGGCCTTTGTGGTCATCTATTCATATTCTTGAAACGTTTTACCATGAGGGGGAAACTTAAGCGGAAAAATCAAAGTTTTTTTATGTTAATTAACAGAATTTACAGGCATATGCAAAATGGTGGCAACCCTACAATTTACCCATAACTTCTGAACTTTGGGACTCTTGCTATCTCATTCACAGATGGGAGGTGGGAAGGACAAGTGCTTGCTTTGGAGAGATGTGGACCGTATAGTCTTACCATTGAACAGGGGCCATGCCCTGGCAGTGGGTCTTGGCCTTTGTCAATTCCCTCAACACCAGTTGTGTTGCATTGGTTAGCACTAGCTTGCAAAGCAGAAACAGTTCCCCTTTTGTAAAATGGGGTGGGTGTTGTGATAACACCTTCAAAGTTTAAAGAATGTGTGAGGCCACTTATACTAAAATGCTTTGTAAGCTGTAAGGGTCTTTTGCAAAACAGGTATCCCTCACTCACTATTCAAACCTTCAATGTCCAAACTCTTGTATTCCTAATTCAGGATTAAATGAGTTTTGAAAAAAAAAGCTTAAATAAATTTTTCCTTATCCAGTTCAAGCTACTTGCTATCCAAAACTCAGGAACCAAATTGATTCATGTAGTTCAGTATCCCCATTATTCCAACTCATTCTCTGAATTCTCACTCTCCAAATTTGGAAACCAGGTAGGTTTGGATGGCAAGGAATAATTAAACAAACGGCCACCATTATTCTCACTATCGAGTACAGTCTTAATTTACACAGAAGAAAGTAATTTGGGATTGAATTGTATGAAATTGCTCTTTTTGCAGGTCAAACCCTGTTAAATATTGGCTATTTCGTATGGTTCATTCTAATATTTAGGGACAGGGACCCCCATATCCAAGATAGACAATCACTTGACTCCATGATTTTTCCATTTTCCACCATCATCATCCAATTCCTATTGAATGTCATAATAGCAAACATGAGAGCCGTTTATTGCCTGGTGACATTGTGCCAGGCACTGCAAGTCATTTAATTAACCCTCATTACCTCATTAAAAGCAATTATATTTTGAATAGATAACTTATTCATATATTGCAAAATTTAAAAACTGTAAAAATCTTTAAAATATATACCTTTTACACCTAGTTTCAACCTCTTAGTTCTCCTTCGTACAGGCAGCCAGGTTTGCCAGTTTCTTGCATTTTATTCCTGTGATATTCTATAAGCATATACTGCTTTAAACACACACACACACACACATACACGTGTGTGCAAATGCTAATATACTATTCATACGGTTCACAGTGTTGAGCAGTGACACTCTTTAGAAAAACAGCAGAGATATATGCTAAAGAGGTATATCACTCTTTAGAGATATATCATAATTTATTTTATAAGTGCTTTATTGATGGACATTTAGGTTGTTTCTAATCCTTTTCTATCATTAACAATGATGTGCAAGTATCTTCTCGTATTTGATTTTATACAGCAGCACCTAAAAGACTAAATTCGTAGGAGAAATTCCTGGAAGTAAAATTGCCAGGTCCAAAGACACATACATTGTAATTTTGATAGATATTGTCAAGCTGTTCAACATAGAGGTTGTACCAAGTTTCCTTTTCCCCAGCAGCACATAAAATGAATATTTTCCACACTTTTCAACAACTGAAGATTATCAAGTTTTTCTATTTTCCAATATTATAGGTGAAAAATGGCATCTCATTTTCATTGTAATATGCCTTTCTCTTATTACAAAAGAGATTTATTATCTTCTCATATACTTAAGAGTCATTTGTATTTCCTTTCTTGTGAATTATTTGTTCATATAATTTACCCATTTTTCTTTTGGCTTGTTCTTTTCTTATATTTGAAAGAAGCACACACTTTGTTGTGATATATAGTTTGTGGGGTTTTTTTAACTTTCTATACGTTGGTTTATCCTTGATTTGGTTGTATTTTTTATGTTTTTTTTTTTGTTTTGGGGGGTTTTGTGTGTATGTGTGTGTGTGTGTGTGTGTGTGTGTGTGTGTGTGTGTGTTAGGTGGAGCAGTATTTCCCCTATGTCTCCAGTTTTGTGTTTTGTATTTAGTATTAGCCCTCTTTGAGCTAATAATAATAAAATATATTTTTCTATGCTCTCTAATGCCACTTTTAAAAGTTGGGGAACTTTTTATGTTTAAATAATTGATCCACATGGAATTTGGGGGGTAAAAATGTGAAGCCCCCATTTAATTACTCAGTTGTCCAAACACACTTTGTTGATTAATGCATATTGTCCCCACCAATTTGAAACACCAGTTTAGCATATTCTGCTCTGCCGTACCTATTTGAGTCCATTTCTGGACTGTTAACTTGTCTTTATATTCTTTATCCAACACCACACTTTAAAAATTACTTTTGCTTTACAGTATACTTTAGCACCTAGTAGAATTAAGATAGTATCATCATTCTTCTTTATAGAATTCTTAAATCTTTATTTTTTCATATAAACTTTAGAATTAGATTATCTAATTTAAAAATAAATTTACTAGTATTCTATTGGAATCCTATTAAATTTACTAATTAACAATAGGGGAATTACTATCATTATGATCTTTGGTCTTTCTATCCATAATTTTGGACAGCCTTTCCAATATTAAGGTCCTTTTTGTGCCCCTTGGTAATGTTTTGAGGTTTTTCTTTGTATGTATATATTGTATGTCCATATGTATGTGCATTTTGTATACAGATACAGATATGTATCTTCCATTTCTTGATAACTTTGCACCTACATCATCTGTATTTTGTTCATTATCACAAATACGATCTTTTATTCATTTTATAGTTTAATTGGTTTACTTGTATTTATAAAAATTATTGATTTCTTTATATTACTTTTATTCCCAGGCATCATATATAATCTTCTTAATATTTATAACAGCTTTTTTTTTTTTTAGTGTATCCTCTTTGGCGTTCCAGCTAAGTTACATCATTTGTAATTGATGACTATTTTACGAAGTCTTTTCCAATTTTTATGTTTTCTTTCTTTCTTTTCTCTAATTATATTGGCTAGTACCATCAGAAAAGTGTTAAATAATAGTGAGGATAATTAACATCCTTATCTTGTGTCTGACTTTAATGGGAATGCATTTAGATATTTTCATTAAGCAGGATGATGGCTTATGATTTGAGATAGATATATTTCTCATATTAAGGTAATATCTCTCTATTCTTATTTTATTAAGAGCTATTAAAAGAAAAACTGGATATTGAATTTTATCCAATGTATTTATAGTGTCCAAGCAGTTGGTATTATTTTTCTCTTTTTATTATTATGATTAGGTATATTAATAAAAATAATTGGTGCTTATTTGGTGCAATTACTGTCCAAAGCAGTATTCCAAGTTCTTTACATGTATCAACTCATTTCACCCTTACCCAACCTAGAACTCAGTATTATTAGTATTTTCACTCTAAAGTTAAAAAAACTCACATTCACAGAGGTTAAGTAACTTGAACAAGATGAGACAACCAGTAAGTGGCAGAGCTGAGAGTGGACTCAGGTCGATTCCTTGTGTGTAAACACTATGCAAAGTTTTATTTTGATAGGTTTCTTACTAAATCATCATTTCATTCTTGGGACAAATCCCACTTGTTCAATATGTATCCTCCTTTTATTGGGTCACAGATTCCATTTGCTAATATTTATTTACAATTTCTGCATCAGTCTTAAAAAAATTCAGTTAAAATTCTCTTTTATATGATGTTTTTGGCTGTGCTGGGTTTTATTGGTATCCTGGCCTCATGAATGTTCTGCAAATATTTCTCTTTGTTTTCTTCTTCCAGGATAATTTAAATGGCATTGAAGTTACTTGCCTTTTAAAGGTATTACAGAAGTCCCCTATGAAACTACCTTGGCCTAATTCCCCTATGAAACCATCTGGGCTTGGGGTGTTTTTTTGTTTTTGTTTTGGAGCAGGGCTTTCTGATACGTTTTAAATTTGTTCTAGATAATTGGTCTATTTAGTTGGTCCTGACTTCAATACAGTTTAACATATGGGAATAATATACATTGAATGAATAAAACTTATGAATGTAAAATTACAATCACAGTAAGGTCTAGAAAAGAAAAAAGGAGCACATGTCACAAGAGAGAAAGTAAAAGTCATAAGGGATGGAGATGGAAGGTGGGTAGAGGGGAAACTCTCCCAAAATGAATAAAGACCCTGTGTGGGCAGGGAGCTTTTATATATTCAAGGGACTAAAAGAAATTTAATGTAGCTGGAACCCAAACAGCAAGAGGGGGAGCATGGTTCAAACTGAGGCTGGAGACACGAGCTGGGCCCCTAGATAGTTAAAAACTTTACCCTAAATCATTGCAAAGCTGTTGAAGGTGAAGAACATAGAGAAGTGTGTGTATCTGAAAGATTTAAGGATAGAAAAATTAGTACATTTTGGTGATTAGGTAGGATAAGAAGTGTGAGGAAGAAGGCGGTATCAACTATCTGTCTAGTTTTCAGAACAGGCTGGTCGCTGGTTCCCTTCACTGAGTAGGGTTTGGAAGAAGATTTTGTGGAGGGTAGGTGTGGAGGGTTTGGGTGTGGGGAGACACTGAGCTGTTTTTTTTTGTTTGTATGTTTGTTATTTGATATGTTGGGTTGGAAGGCACTTGAGACATGTAGATTGTCACAAGGTGATTGGATATAAGCTGTGAGTCTTCTGAATATCTGACTACCTGGTAATTAAAACCTTGAAGATCATTGTGAAGGATGAAGCCCAGGAAGAAAGAAGAAAGGGAAGACAAGATGTTAATTCTTGGACAATTCCATCAATTGAGCATTTGATCTATTTTGCTACCCATTGAGATTCCTTGTCAGGGATTCTGTGAATTCTAAAAGGAAGAATGTGGAGAGCTTCCAAAAGAACATCCCTGACTTGGGGTCTTCAGGGAATCCGTAGATGTCTCTCCTTAAGGAGATATTTGGTGTCCAATGTCAGGTCTAAAGTAATGTGACTGCCTTCTAGTTTTTCTGTTGTGCTGTTTTAGAATCTCTGAGCGAATGTGTTTAAATGATTTTAATAACACTGTGCTTTGTAATTCGGTACATGCACCCAAAGATCCTCTTGAAACCTAACATATAAGTTTTTAATACAAAAATGTTCTAATGTTTAGAGGCACACGTAGAAGCCAGTGCCTGGAATCCTGAGGGAGATTTGTCTGCTTATTAAAATTCTGTAAATTCTTTATGGAAAGGAAGTGTTTCCACAGTTTTAATATGACTCTCTGGAATAATCTCTGGATATGATAATATTAACACATAGAGTTACTTTAAAAAAATCTATTTGGGGCTTCCCTGGTGGCGCAGTGGTTGAGAGTCCACCTGCCGATGCAGGGGACGCGGGTTCGTGCCCCGGTCCGGGAGGATCCCACGTGCCACGGAGTGGCTGGGCCCGTGAGCCATGGCCGCTGGGCCTGCGCGTCCGGAGCCTGTGCTCCTCCATGGGAGAGGCCACAGTGGTGAGAGGCCCGCATACCGCAAAAAAAAAAAAAATCTATTTTATAAAGGTTAACTTTGGTTTTCTGGACATACATAGGGTTTTCTGGACATACATAGAGTTTTCTAGAAAACTCTAGAATCTGCTTTCCCCAAATCTGAGTCTAAGGAATGTTCTTATGTTATTTCTTCTTTCTTAAAAATATTTGGTACACTTACTTCACTAAGCATAACTATAAATTGGTAAGGAGATTGCCTCATTTAAATAAAAGTAGTTATAACAATATTTTCTATAACTATATTTACATGTAGTTGACTCAACTTTTAACTACATATGTTCACTAAAGTTTTTCTTATTAGAGGTCTTTCACCCCTCTGAAAACTATTATTTCCTTTAGGCAATTTCTAGCTGTGGCAATGACTTTCTGAATAAACAGTCTTTATTGTCTATGGTTTTATGATAGAGAAAAATACCTTGATATACTTAAAATGCTGATTATTAGATGAAGTTAAAGGAATAGTCATTAACTTTGATAATACACAAAACAACCTCTTATTCCCACTATATTCCAAAGCCTGGGGATTATAAAAATGAAGATGTGTTGCTGCTCTCACCAAGCTTAGCAGTAATGACCAAAATATCCTGAGCACTTACTACGTGCTGGGCATTCGCTGACTCTTGTAGCAGATGTTTTAGGACGCCTGCTAGGTGCCAGGCAGGGTGCTGCGTGCTAGAATTCCAGGGACGAGCAGGAACAGTTGCATTCGTGCTCTCATATGCTTACGGTGGGGTGGAGAGACATTTACTAAATAATCTCACACAAATGTGTGTGTATTTCTTTTTTTATTGAAGTATGGTTGATGTACTATGTTGTGTTAATTTCTGCTGTATAGCAAAGTGATTCAGTTATACATATATATATATATATATATATATATATATTCTTTTTCTTTTTTTTTTTGCGGTATGCGGGCCTCTCACTGTTGTGGCCTCTCCCGCTGCGGAGCACAGGCTCGGGACACGCAGGCCTAGCGGCCATGGCTCACGGGCCCAGCCGCTCTGCGGCACGTGGGATCCTCCCGGACCGGGGCACGAACCCGTGTCCTCTGCATCGGCAGGCGGACTCTCAACCACTGCGCCACCAGGGAAGCCCTATATTCTTTTTTATATTCTTTTCCACTATGGTGTATCACAGGGTATTGAATATAGCTCCCTGTGCTATACAGTAGGACTTTTTTTTTTAACATCTTTATTGGAGTATAATTGCTTTACAATGGCGTGTTAGTTTCTGCTTTATAGCAAAGTGAATCAGCTATACATATATATATATATATCCCCATAGGACCTTGTTATTTATTTTATATATAGTAGTTTGCATCTGCTAGTCCCAAACTCCCAATCCATCCCTTCGCCAATGCCTTTCCCCCTTGGCAACCACAAGTCTTTTCCCTATGTCTGTGAGTCTGTTTCTGTTTCATAGATAAGTTCATTTGTGTCATGTTTTAGATTCCACATATAACTGATATCTATGGTATTTGTCTTTCTCTTTCTGACTTACTTCACTTACTATGATAATCTCTAGTTGCATCCATATTTCTGCAAATGGCATCATTTCATTCTTTTTTATGGCTGAGTAGTATTCCATTGTATATATGTACCACATCTTCTTTATCCATTCATCTGTCAATGGATGTCAAATGGGTGTGTATTTCTAATTAAGTAAATTCCACCTTGGAAAAGAACGTATAGTTGTTTTTGTGAGTGAATATAATACTCGCCTGTCTGAGAGATCTCAGAAGGCTTCCCTGAGAATGTGATGCTTGGACCAAGTTTTAATGGTGAGTTGGTTTTAACTAGTGGAGAGCAGAGGAAGAGATTGATAGCCTTGGGGATCAATCTTGACTAAGACTCTGTGGCAGGAAGAGGAAGGAGGCCAATGGCTGGAGAGAGGAGTTAGATAGAGGATGATGTGAGCTTACATTGGGGTGGTAAGGAACAGGAGGCAAGAAGTGGCTAGTGACCAGTGACAGAGAGCCTGTAGGCCATGTTTCAAAAGGCTTGATGCTAAAGGAGGAGACCATAATCTAAGCAACTGCTTATGCATCAGGAATGTTATAGTAAAACTATATAGCAATTGTTCTGTGGGCTCAGAGGGAGGAGCCATGCTGTTGGAGGATCAGAGAAAGCTTCCTGGTAGAGGGCATTGAAACAGATGTTTGAAAATGAATAGAAGTTTGGCAGTCAAGGAAGGAGAGTATGGCCATTCTAGGCAGAGGGAATGTGCTAAGGCCTGGTGCTGTGGTCTGAATATATGTGTCCCCCCTGTATGTTGAATCCCCCAAAGGTAATGGTATTAGGAGATGGGGCCTTTGGGAAGTGTTTAAGTCATGAGGGTGGAGCCCTCGTGAATGGGATTAGTGTCCTTATAAAAGAGGCTCCAGAGAGGTCCCTAGCCCCTTCTACCATGTGAGGACCCTACAGGAAGAGTCAGCAGTCTGCAGTCCAGAAGAGAGCCCTCACCAGACCATGCTGGTGCCCTGATCTTGTACTTCCAGCCTCCGGACTGTGAGAAATAAATGTCTATTGTTTACAAACCACCCAGTCTGGGGTATTCTGTTACAGCAGCCCGAATGGAAAAGGTACCTGGAAACATAAAAGAACATGGTGTATTCAGAAGGCGTGAAATACTTCTGTGTGGTTAGAGTGTGTACGTAGTGTGTATATGTGAGTGTATTTATGTTCACATGTATGCACACATGTCCACCTGCAGGGGGACCAGGATGGAAAGTCTTAAAAGATACATTTAGAAGTTCAGGTTGGGGCATTAGCAACGTAGCACCATCTGCCGTACTAAGGAATCTGGACTACCCCATAGTCACTGAGGTCTTTTAACAGGTGAGGGACCTCTTATAAGCTCATATTTGTGATTTTAGAATGAGATTTCTCTGAACTCCACCGACTATTATAGTAATCATTTGGGGAGGGGCCTGCCAAAGCTCCAGATCCTTAAACTATCCCAGACCAATTGAATCAGAACCTTTGTGGGCACATCCAGGCATTGGTACATTTTAAATCTTCCCAGGCAATTCCAATGTGTAGCCAGACTTGAGAGCTAGTGGTTTAGAGAGACCCCTGGCTGCTTGGCAGAGGTTAGAGTCCAGGAAGGAGATCAGGAGGCTTCCATAGCAGAGAAGGGTGAGGTCTTGAATAAGGTGGCACCCAATGGGAACTGAAAGTAGGGGATGGGTTTCAAAGACTTTCAGGCCATTGAATGACAATAATAACAGACATCAGATTGGATGTGACTAGAAGGGAGAGAGAAGTTCCCAGTTTCTAATGGAGCTGTCATAATCCAGAAAGAGTGGTGGCTAAGAGCTTGAGGATATGGTTAGAAATCCCTGCTCAGCCAATTTACTAGCTGGAGGGGGGGGCGGGCGGTACCTTAGGCATATCACTTACTCTCTCAGGCCTCAGTTTGCTCGGGTATAAGATGGGGATAATAGCAGTACCTGAATGAGCTGATTCACACACGAAGGGCTTAGAACTCAAGTTGATGCATCAGGTGCCATTTGCAAATGCCAGTTCTTTTCTGCTAAGAGCAGCTGAGGCAAAGGCAGGGCGATTTTCAAGAAAAAACTTAAACCCAAGGCCAACGTTAGGAAAAGGAGGTTTCTTCCACTCTCAGCTTCCGAAGTACAGCTTCACCTGTACTCTACTGGCTGTGCAATCTTGGTCAAGGCTCAAAACTAGAAATACCTCTCTGTGCCTGTTTCCTCACCTATCAAATGGAGATCATAAAAATGTTTTGTTCTCAGGTTACTGGGAATAACCTGCCAAAGGAAAAGCCCTCTATGCCTACCTAGTGCCTGAGGAGGGCTATTTCTTGCTTTGACGTGGTTCTCCAGAATGCATGGAGATCTGGAGTGATCTCTGGCTATATGAATGTGTGAGTGATTGATATGCTGGGGACTGACCACACTTCCAGCCAGTGAAGGAGCCTGTCCTGATGTGGGGTCGGTGCCTTCCACCTCCTGCACCCTCCTTGGCCAAGCCTGTCTTGTGTCTCAGGCTGTTAAGTTGGACAGGACCCTTCTCAGCCAGGTGAACATCACCTGCCTGTAGGGATCCTGTCCTTGTAACTGTACATATTTTGTATTTCCAGTTTGTTTGTTCTCAGTCATCTAAGTCCAGAGAGCATCAACAAGAGATTTTGGAAGAAATGTTTGTCAGTTGTGGTACAGAGATCGTTGAGAGTGGTCTGTGACTCTGCTTTGATTGGGTCTTAAAACAGTCAGACGATGAGAATTTTGTGTTTCAGAAAGTGTCACCTCTGAAATAGGAGAAATTGTGGTATTTGGGTGAGTGGCGGTGACACAAAGATGAAGAACAGAAAGCTTGGTTTTAGAAGCATCTCTGATGCAGACTGTTTGCAGTCTTACGGTTATCCTTTGTTTCACAGATGTGCCAAGCAGCAAATAAGAAAGAGGAAAAAATCCTAAGTAGTTAGAACTGTTGGATTCTAGGGAAGAGAAAATGTTTGGATATTTTTAGGTTGTTAGGGGTTTTACTTTAAGAAAAAAAAAAAAAACTTTTATTAATGAAACTATAATTGAGTGCATTAACTAAGAGTTGGGAAACTTCTCAGTAAGATAAAATTCAAAGGCATTGGGATAATAAAGATTGGGATTTCTTTTAATGCTTTGCACACACTCTTAAGTCAGCGCCATTGGAAATACATTGATTAATTCATTGATGTAGTCAAGTAATATTCCTGTTTACTGAGCGTCGTTTATGCATCAGGCCCACCAGTGTAAAGTTCTCCATCGCTGCCTTCAAGGAACTGAAATAAGTACCAAAACTATAATACAAGCTAGTAAGGACAAAGCCAAAGCAAATGGAAGATCTCTTTTTCAACCGTCTACCCCAGGACCTAGAAGAGGGTTATAAATAGTTAAGCCTCAGCAAATAGTTGTTGGATGAAAGGATGAATGAATGAACAGACGAACACTACACATGAGATTTATAAAGCGAGAAGAAAAAGCAAATGATTCTGTGAAGAATGAAGTGGGTATTTGTAAACCATATATTTTGTAATATTTGGTTCAAGTGTGTTATGCCCTCCAAAATATTCCCATTACAGAAATATAAGGGAAAATAGTGGAAATTGAAGAACAAATATATATATACAAGGACTTTTTAATGCATTTCATTTTGGAACTTGTCCAATGGAGTTTATATACTAAATAAACTATGAAGGCTGTCTCACCCAGGTGCCTTGAAAATCATTAGCTGATGTGCAATTTACATAGTTAAGGTTAAATTTTTCCTTAACTCTTTAAAAATGTTTTAAGATGAATGTAATGAACAATTACATATCTACCACACAACTTTTTGAAAATTTTAGCATTCTGGCATATTTTCTTTAGTCTTTTTACTTGTGAAATAACCACATTACAGTTGCATTAGAAGATCCCTCTTCAACCCCATTATACTCTTCCCATCCCCCACCATCCAAAATTTGATGGTTACCATTACTTGCATGCTTTGATACTTTATTCTGTATATTTGTATGCAGAAAAAAAATAGGTTTATTTTCTGTTTTTAAACTTATTAATAATAAAAGTGGTGTTCTGTACAGTATACATCCTTTTATAACTTTTTTCTCAGAAATATGATTCCTAAATTTATTTATGTGAATGTATGTAATTCTCATTTATTTATTTTAACTGCTGTAAAGAGTTGCATTGCAGGAACAAGCCCCAATTTATATATCTGTTTTGTTATTGATGAACATTTAGGTAGTTTCCAACTTTATTGCTATTACAAACTGTGCTATTATGAATACCTTTGTGCACAATTTCTCAAGGTCATGTACCCAGGAGTAGAATGGTTGGTAAGATGCTGTGTGCATCTCAAGATTTATTTTCCAAAAGGGTTGTACCAATTCACTCTCCCACCAAGAGTGTGTGACAGTCCCCATCACTCCCATCCTTATCAACAGTTGTACTGGGATTTTCACCAGTCTTATTAATAGGAAATAGTTTCTCGTTATTTTCCTTACCTCATGAAACTACAGTGCTTCCTTTTTCTTCTAGTTCACTGACACCATTTACCAAAGTAATAAAGGAAAATCTCTTGGAAATGCATAGTTTTCACACTGGAGATATACCCTCCATTATGCCTGAGAGCTCATTCACTCATTTATTCAACAAATGTTACCAGCTTTACTGAGAATACAAAGATACATAAGACATGTTCCTTGCTACGCAGGAACTCGTGGTCTTGAGGAGAAGGTAGACATGCAAAACAAATAAGAAGGGATGGTAAACACATTGATAATTTATTATGAATAGAGAAGGAAAGTGCAGAGGAGGGGGAGACTGATTCTGTTAAAAGCTTAAGCAGGCTTCCTGTAGAAAGTGATATCCCAGAAGAACTCAAGATAAATATGACTGAATGAATATGATCCTCCGAAGTAAATATTATCATCCCACCTCACATGTGGGGAGAGTGAGGTCTAGGGAATTTACTAGGGAATTTATCATAACTTACTTGGGTAAGTAAATAGTAAAGGAAGGAATGGAACCTAGATCTTTGACTCTCAAGCTTGAACACACCAAAGGTTACCATATTGTTTAAGAAATCCTGACATCTCGATGGGTACCAAAGTCCTATGGATACAGATTGGGTAAACTCTGAAAAGAGCAAAGAGAGCATGCCTCACACAAGATGACAAACCCAGATATTTGGATTGACTCATACATTATTTGAATTTCCTATTGGTTTCAGCCCTTCTGCCATTCATTTTTTGCTGCCTATCCGCAAAAACAATTGTGATTGTTACAGAAAGGAAGTACTATATCAACAAGAGTCTGCCATATTCTTACTTCAGATATGACCTTAATGGCACTGAGGCCATGAGGAGGTAATTTTTCTAACCCTTTCCAGGGGCTTCCAGGGCCTTGTAGATCCCTGAGAGAACATGAGTTTTTACTCTGGGTGACACTGCAGGACTTCAAGAAGGGAGTACCACGGTCTGAGTTTGTCTGAGTAAGAAGACTGGCTGCTGTGTTGAGATCAGATAGAAGGTGGACAAGGGTAGGAACAGGAGACCAGTCAGGAGGCTGTTACAAAAATCCAGACAAAAGATGATGGGGATTGGACCAGAGAGATAACAGTGGACATGATCTCTGGATTTATTTGCAGGGCAACATCAACACTACTCCCTGGTAGCCTGCAGGGGGACTTAAGAGAAAGAGGGAAAACCATTTCTGTTTTCTTCCTCATTCCTCAAAAAATTGCTGAAAGGACAAGCAGAGGTGATCTTGTTAAGAGTAGACGCCTGGGGCTTCCCTGGTGGAGCAGTGGTTGAGGGTCCGCCTGCCGATGCAGGGGACATGGGTTCGTGCCCCGGTGCGGGAGGATCCCACAGGCCGCAGAGCGGCTGGGCCCATGAGCCATGGCCGCTGAGCCTGCGCGTCCGGAGCCTGTGCTCCGCAACGGAAGAAGCTGCAACAGTGAGAGGCCCGCGTAACGCAAAAAAGAAAAAAAAAAAGAGTAGACGCCTGATACAGTCACAAGTCCCCTCCTGTAGTGGACACTTGCTTGGCCTCCACCATGAATTTGTCTTCAACACTAAACCCCTAAGCTTCCCTAAAAGCTGTGGACTGGGCATTTAGATGAAACTAGAAAAAACTTTGAAAGGACACTAAGTCTTCAAGATACCCTTGGGAGTTGTTTTCTCGTGGGCTCCATGACGTCTAGAGACAGCTCCATGTTAGGAGAATGGCAGGCATCACATTCCTGCCTCAGTTCTACGTCATAACTGAATAAAATTGGTTCCAAGACCCATAAAAGCCTTGATACTGTAATACCGCTTAATCACATAGGATGCCACACTTCTATTTTCTTCATTTGCTCCCAGGCACAAGTTTTGGGATCTTACTCTGCCCTTAATCTTCTAGAAATCCTACTCCTTGCTCTTAATCTCTGTGGTATCACATCTCTGCCACTGGCACAATTTGCTGTGCTCTTTGTGAAGAATAAGTTGTTGGGCTTTGTAGGAATCTAAATGGTGAGCGATGCCTACATTTCCCAAAAGGCTTTCAGCTAATTGTTGACACAGAGGATTTTCGGACTATAATTTGGAGCCAAGATCCTTTTACAGGCCTACCCTGACGTTTACTCTCAGAAGCTGCTAAACAAATGGGTGATCATTCACAAAGATCCCCTGCATCTCAACTATATGCAAGCTGTGTTCCAAGTGTCCTAGGTGCAGATAGGAGTAAAA
This sequence comes from Aethalodelphis obliquidens, assembly GCF_003676395.1. Lineage (NCBI taxonomy): Eukaryota > Metazoa > Chordata > Mammalia > Artiodactyla > Delphinidae > Aethalodelphis > Aethalodelphis obliquidens. Next base: position 32,385,217 of record NW_020837950.1, read on the forward strand.
CAATTCCTGCTGTCAAAGCGCTGACAGTCGAACAGAAGAGATGGATTAATAAACAGATCATTACACCTCAGCCCACCGGATCAGTGGTGAGTGTCTAGAAGTCTGTACCTAAGCTGAGTCTGACTTGGGGAGAAAGGTGGGAGGATGGGAAAGAACAGAAGGGGAAAAGAAGAGCATTTCAGGTGAGGGAAGAAGGCTAGGTACCACCTGGAGGAAGGTGGGCTAAATCAAACAGTAAACGATGGAATGTGGGCTTCTGGTACCCTGAACAGATGGTCTCAGAAATACTCTTCAGAGCCATCCATACCTGTCTTTTCTTCCCTGGATGGGAAGAAAAGGATGAGATCTTGCTGACCTTGAGTTTGGGTCAAGAACTAGGAAAGTTAGATGTTTGTAAAATTTGTATTTATTAAAAAAATTTTTTTAATTGTATTTATTTAAAAATTTAAAATTTTGTATTCAAAGAAAATAAACTTTCTAAGGGCTGAGCAGTCTTCTAAGCACTTCACAAATAGCAATTAATTCAATCCTCATAATGCCCATTGGTGTATTATTATTATTATGAGTTACAGATGAGAAAACTGAAGTAACAAGGTAGAAAACTTACCCAAGTTGAAACAATTAGAACAAAGAGCCTGAACAAGGCTTCAAGCCCAAGCATTCAGGCTCCAGAGTCCATGTTCTTAGCTCCTGCATTTTGCTGCTGCCTCTATAGTTAAGGTGCTATTTGGTGGTATAGACAGTTCTTGAATAAGAATGTGAGTTGCAAGCCTCTAGTTTCAGCAGCAGAATCAACTAGGAGCCATCAGGACCCCAAGGCTGGGTATGCATCTTAAGAGGGAGGTGTGTAAGACATCCCAAACAGGTGCCAAGGTTCAGAGGGTCTGGGCTGCACCTGTGGAATTGAGTCATTTGGTTAAAGTGGCCTTTAAGGTCTCATTGGGGTGAATGTATTCGTTTCCTAAGGCTACTGTAACAATTTACCACAAACTTAAAGGCTTAAAACAACAGAAATTTATTCTCTCAAAGTTCTAGAAGCCAAAAGTATGTAATCAAAGAGTTGTCAGGACCAGTGAAATTTCTAGTAAATAGTCCTCCCTTGTCTCTTCCAGCTTTTGGTGGCCCCGGGTATCCCTTGGCTTGTGGCAGCATCACTCCAGCCTTTGCCTCCATCTTTATATAGCCATCCTCCCCTTGTGTTTCTCTGTGTCCTCTCCTTTACTTCTAAGAATGGTTGTCATTGGATTTAAAATCCACCCTCAATCCAGTGTGATATCATCGCAAGATCCTTAACTTAAGTCCATCTGCAAAGACTCCATTTTCAAATAGTTTGCATGCACAGGTTCTGGGGGCCAGGACTAAGATATCTTTGGTGGACATAATTTTTTTTTAATTTTATTGAAGCTTAGTTGATATACAACGTTGTGTTAATTTCTGCTGTACAGCAAAGTGACTCAGTTATATATACATATATATTCTTTTCCATTTTGGTTTGTCACAGGATATTGAATATAGTTCCTTGTGCTATACAGTAGGACCTTGTTGTTTATCCATCCTATATATGATAGTTTGCCTCTGCTAATCCCACATTCCCAATCCTTCCCTCTCCTACCCCCCACCTTGGCAACTACAAGTCTGTTCTCTATATCTGAGTCTGTTTTGGGTTAGTACATATGATGATTTGTATTGTATTTTAGATTCTCTATATAAGTGATATCATATGGTATTTGCCTTTCTCTTTCTGACTTACTTCACTTAGTATGATAATCTCCAGGTCCATCCATGTTGCTGCAAATGGCATTATTGCATTCTTTTTGATGGTGAGTAATATTCCATTGTATATATGCCACATCTTCTTTATCCATCCATCCTTCGATGTACATTTAGGTTGTTTCCATGTCTTGGCTATTGTGAATAGTGCTGGTATGAACACAGGAGTGCGTGTATCTTTTCGAATTATAGTTTTGTCTGGGTATATGCCCAGGAGTGGGAATGCTGGATCATACGGCTGGATCTATTTTTAGTTTTTTTGAGGTCCCTCCATACTGTTTTCCATCGTGGCTGCACCAATTTACATTCCCTTGGTGGACATTATTTAACCCACTCTAGTGGATGAGCTTGTTCTGGGAAGGTTGAGCAAGCATGCAAGACCTGGAGCAGAGAGTGGGGGAGGACCAACATTAGGGGGAAAGAACCCTGAGAGGAGACCCAAGAGAAGCCGTCCGAGATAGGAGGCAATCGGGAGAAAAACGTAGAAAACCAAGGAGAGTGTATTATATATAAAAAGGATGGTGTGGGCAACGGTGTCAAATACCCCTGAGAAGTGTGGAGTATATACAGTGTGTTAGCAGAGGGGTTTTTGGTGACACAAACCATTTGGGGATTTTTTTTTTTTCACTTGGCAGTGCTGATGGGAAAAGGGGCAGTGTGGAGCTGAGATTCCTGGTAGCCAGCAGTGTCACACCATTTGCAAGCTCTTCAATGACATTCTACACATCAGCAGGCTAGAAAAACCCAAATGAGGACACTCTCATATTCTAACCCTCTCCCATCACTTATAAGAGTGTGTTTTACATTAATATTCTCTTATGTGATTATATTGAAGTGCAGATAAATGAATGACTTTGTCTATGTAAGGTAATTATTTTAGCTGACAATATTTTGACTCTCCATTTCCTTTAAATTAGTTTTATATGGTAGGGAGCCAATTCACATTTTGAGTGAATTAGAGTTTGTTCAGAAGCTGTTTTAATTGTGCCTTCAAACATAGATACCCAGGCTCCTGAAATGTCAGAACTGGGCTGCATTTTCGATAGCAATAAATGACATTTCTTATACTTTGATTTCACTAGTATGATTACACTAGTATCTGTTGTGAAACAGCAGAGCATGGAGCCGACCCCAAGTAGATTTTGGGTGCTTAAAAAAATTACCTTCTTCTATCTGCTTGTCTGAAATAAGAATGTAACTTTTCTTACAGTTACCAGAGTTCATTTCAATTAAATCTTATTGAGGGAAAATGTGACAAATGGGTCCATGAGCATTACCTCTCAGACCTTTTAATTTTTATAAATTCACTTGCAGAGTTCGACTTCCCTGTTGCAATTATTTCATTTGGCTCTTGGAAATTTTACCCGAATTGCATACGGTGGGTGCCAGAGGCAATCATCTGCTTTGGGGCTTAACTCTTGTGGTCATGTTATCCGTCTAAATCTATAATCGGAGAAGGGGCATGTTAGAATGGTGAAAAGTATCATTTGTCACAGCATTCTTGCGTAAAGATGGCTGGGGATTGGGGAATAAGGCGGTAGGGGCAGTTTTTCTTCTCATTAGCTGCTTTATTTGTAACTGCAGGGGCTGTCAGAAGCGTGGACTTAATAACCTTCAAGTTTTTCAGCATTAATATAAAACAGGTTGCATGAATTTTGCCAAATCAGTGTCCCTATGAGAGTATCGGAAATACTTTTGCGGGTGAATACAGAATAACCCTTCTTTGGGGAGTGCTCAGCTGAATTAAGTATATAATTGAAGTGGATTCACCTAGAATGAGACATTTATGCTGATCATGTATACATTTTGATGATTCTGAACCTTCACTTGGAGTGCCTTTTCAATTCTCCATGGGTAAAAGTTGGAAGAAAAGTACCAGCAGTGCTATTATTATAATAACAGAGTGCAAGGGATGCATTTTGTACTTAGATATGATTTTATCTATTTTGTACTTAGATATCTTTATCCGCTAGGTCTTTGCATGCATTGGGAGGTATCAGGAGAAAACCTAGAGTCCTCAGTTCTGTGAACAGGACCAGAGAATATCCAACCTGAAGGATATCAGACTAGCTGGGGAAGGAAGGAGGGAGGGAGGGAGGGAGGGAGGGGTAAAATCCTGTTATCCCTTCTTTTGATATAGCTCATATTGCTTCTTGAAACCTTTTTTCTCTTGATTCATGCTCTCTTGGTTTTCTTCCCGCCACACTGGCTGCCCTTTCTCAATCTCTTGCCCCAGGACTCAGGGCATAGTTTTCTTCTTGTCTCTTTTTATACCTTTTTCCCAGGAGATCTCCTCTAGTCTCATGCCTTTCAATGCAACCTCTAAGCTGACAACTTCTTAATCTCTATTTCCTGCCCTCCTTTTAATTCCAGCCCTGTCTATCCAGCTGCCTACTCAACACATCCATTTGGGGATCTATCAGACAAGTCCAACTCCTCTTCTTCATAACTGAACTGATTCCCCCACTCGTGCCCACACTTGTCTTTCCATACACTCTCAGACCAGTGTCATTGACTTTTTCTCCAACTCTCTTGTTTATCTCACAGCCCCCATCCATCCTATAGGGAAATCCTACTGGTTCATCTTCGAACTATTTCTCGAATCTGATGACTCTTCACCTCTCCTTCAGCCAATCCAGTTGCTTTCCCTGTTTCTACTCAGTCTGTTCTCTCCCCAGCAGCCAGATTTATCATTTTAAGCTTAAACTGAATAATGTTGCAGCACCTCTGCTCAAAACTCTCCAATGTTTCCCCATCTCAGAATGAAATCCAAAGTCCTTAACTTGGCCCATGAGGACATATATGTTCTGGACTCCATCCACCCCCTCCATCCTTCCTCATCCATCTCCTCCTCCATTGCTCCAGCCACCAGCCTTGAGCACCAAGCATGCTCCCTGCCACTGTCCTTTGAACTTACATTCCCCACTTCCTTGACTGCTTTTCCCCTGGGTGTTCTTAGGGTTCTCTTCTTTCCCATCTTCTCTCCAAACCCCATTAAAGAAGTCCTTCCTGACCCCTATCGAAGGCAGCCAGTACACACCTACACACATGCATGGAACTCTCTCCTAATGATCTTCTATTTTTCCATCATAAAGCCTAACATTTCCTAACCCATTAAATATGTGTTTGTTTATTGTTTATCTCTCTCCACTAGATTATAAGACCCGTGAGAGCAGGAATTTAACTTTTGTACACCGTTATGTCTTCAAAGTCTAGCACAATATCTGGTCTAGGCTGGCTGCTCAGTCATTATTAGGAGAGAAAGAGAGAATGATTGAGAAAGAAAAGGGGAAAATATTCTTGAAAATTACCTAAACTTCAGTAACAAGGGTAGACCAAGGGAAAGTTGCTCTTCTTAGACTTCAACTCTTGATTGTAATGTCCAAAAGGAACCCTCCAATGGCTTCCCTTTGCACTTACAGTAAGATCCAACCATCTTTGATTGGATTATAAGGTTTACCGTCACCTGGCCCCTGCTTCTCTCCCCCTTTCTCATTCTACTGCAGTCACTCCAGCCTTCATCAAATAAACCAAACCCTTTCCACCCTCTAGCCTACTTGGAAGAATCTTGTCCCAAATCATGATCTGGTCGAGTCCTCAAATGTCATCTCTGAAAGACCTTCACCAACCCTGATATTCCCTTCTCTAGTCCTTTTCTATCACATAACTCTGTTTTATTATCTTCAGGCATTTATCCATATCCAAAATGTATTGTCCATTTCTTTACTTTTCCATCTTCCCCCTTTAGATTCTGAGCCTTATTTGGGCGGAGGCTTTCTCTACCTTTCTTACTGCTGTGTGCCAAGTGTCTACATCTCCACCGGGCACATAGTAGGTGTTCTGTCAGGATAAGCTTAATGAATGAGTAAATAAGGCTGCCTACTAAGATGTTGACCTTCCTTGTGTTCTCCTGCCCTCCCCTGACGTCAGCACAGATGACGAATATTTACAGATTTGCTGCTATGTGCATGGCAGTGACCTGGGCACCTGGGAAACAGAGAAGACTGCAGAGTCCTTACAAGAAAGTGTTCAAGGGAGTAGAAAAGACTGAAGCATAACATAGTTTGGAAAGGAAACACCCACAGCAAACCTGATGAAGTGAATCCTCATTCCTTTGGACCAAACCTTTCAAATAGTATCCCCACACAATTCCTGAAGCAGCAATTCTCAACTCATCAGTTGTGAGTGGTACCACGTATGGCAGCCAAATTCCCAAATTTGGGTGTTATTTACCTGTTATGTTATCAATCAGGTGAGATTTAAAGTCATCCTTGTATCATCCAAGTTGCATTGGATTCTAATTTGCTTTCTTATGGGGCTGGGAGTGAAGTGATAACTGACATACTAGCAGTTGTAAATAGGGCACAGGCTTTCTTGCCTGTCACCCAGCCCTTACCTGGGATGCCCTAGGCAGGGTGACACATACTTGACTCTCATCTATCATGTCTGTCTCAGAAAAGGAAGAAAAGATTCAGGAACCCCAATCATGGTGATCGCCTGGATTTCACCAGCTCCCTGCCCACACATAACTGTGCAAATACTCAGGTTCTACTATGGAGTAAGTACAGTTTCAGTGTTTAACAGCTCATCTTCATTTTAATCAATCCTCATGCTGCCGGTTTGATGGACATCACTATTTTTTGTTCTGTAGCTCTCTCAGCCTCTCAGGTAAAGCATAGAAATCTTGTTGAACAAAGATAAAGTACTTCTGTACAAACTTTTGTATTTTCTTAACTTGAGTGCAGATATAAAAGTAGTCCAAGACTGAAAAACCTAGTCAGAGAATCATCTCACATTAAATGGCATCATTTCTAAAATCAGCTAAACTGCCTTGGGAGTCTAAAAGTATCCCAAGCAAAGTGGTCCTTTCTCACAGATCCATTTTTCGATGACATTCAGGCCCATGCACGTTTCTTTTGTACCAGGCTCTTCCTGGAAAGAATTTGTTTTTCTAAATGATTGCCACAGCTCTGCTTCCAAGGAACTTACTTACAATCTAGTAGGAGAGGAGGGGACTGTAAATAATCCTTGAAGGACATACTCAGGGACTCTAAGTGGTCCACTGAGGCAGGAAAGTAAACTGGGGGGAGAAATGCTGGTAGGAAATAAAATACAAAGATGAGTAGATCACAAAATCTCTTACCTGCCAGGCTCAGGGATCCAAACATCTGCTGGAGCAGTGGAAAATCTTTGAAGACTTTTGAGCAAGAAAGAGAAGTGACTTCAGCCGGTCCTAATGTGAGATTAGCAATAACATGTTTTCTGCAGTGTTTTCTGGAATCTTTTTATTTGTCTCTATTCTCCAGAAGGCATATGTCAACCTGAGATAAAGACTAAGAGAAGGTAAGGAATAAATGCCAACGTTTTGAAAACTATTACAGGTAGGACAGGCTAGGCTATGCAAGAGTAAAGATAAGACCCAAAATTGCAGTTGGCTTAACCCAATAAAGACTTGTTTCTTTCTCCGAAACTCCAGCTTGAGTTGGCCACCCTCCACCATCTTGAAACTATCCCATCTAGAAGACACGATGTCCAAGGTTGCTGTGTTGGGGAAAAAGCAATTAAGAGAAAGGAAGTCACTACTTTAACTTGAAATGACTCCTCACTTCTAGTCCCAGACCACTGGCCAGACCTAGTGTGACTTTGGCTCAGCTGCAAGGGGTCTGGGAGATTCAGGGGAGCACGTGGATATTTGGTGAACGTTAACTCTGCCACAGTAATGGTGAGCTTTTAGTAGATCCGATTGATTTTTTTTTTTTCTTACTGGATAAGAGAAATAGCAGGAGACTTCTGGACTCCAAATGCAAAAAAACAAAACAAAACAAAATGAAACAAAAAAACCCCAAACATTGTTTGACTACTACCTTTTGAGGTAGTGAGTAAATTTGGCACAAATTCACGTAAGCAGCTGGAAGTTAAATTATTTTTGTGTAACAGGGGGATGAAAATACTCCCTGCGTTGCCTTCTTCATATGTTTAAATGATGTACTGTAATGTATGTGATTGTGTTTCATAAACTCTTAGGTGTTGTGCAAATCTAATCTATTATCATCATCACCACTATCATCACCATGGTTACCAGCGTGGAGGAGGGCAGAGACTGCCCTGGTCTGTGTATGTGACCAGAGAAAATCAAAGCCCCTGCTTATCCTTCTAGCTTCGTTTCCCTCCTCTTTTTTGTAAATATTCTGCATTCCAACCTTGCTGAACTCCTGACAATTTCCCAAACATGCCTGATCTTCTCTATGTCTTCGTACTCCTTTCTCCCTCTGCTTGAAATGCCTTCCCTCTCCTTCCCTCCCTTCCTTCATCTAGAAAATACACATGTCCTTCAAGGTTTCACTTGAAATCCCCCAATCTGTAAAGGTGTCCTTGACCCCCAACACTAAGACAGCTTGGGGTCCCTCCCTGTGTCATAGCTCTGTTGTGAACCTGTGCCTACATATCACAACCATTTTCATGCCTGTCTCCCCTACTGAGCTATGAGCATCTACAGATCAGGGACTGAGTGTTTTGCATTATTCACCAGGACAGGCTCAGGACAGCGGCAGCATGAATTCCAACCCCAACTCAACCTTGTACTAGTTGTACAATCCTGAATGAGTTATTTCAGCTGTCTTTGCCGCTGTGTCCTCATCTGTAACATGAAGATAACAAAAGGGACTACCTCAGGGTTGTCTTTATGGTCAAATAGAAAATGCAAGTGGAGTGCTTAATAATAATGTCTGGCACACAGTAGGTGCCCAGTAAATGTTTAATGAGTGAAGGAATAAATGAATGTGTGATTAATTGACTCAAATCTCATGAGCTGGTATTTCTCAGATGAGGAAACTGAGGCTTCGGGGAGGTTTTGTGCTCAAGGTCACACAGCTGGTTTGAGCTGGCTGACTCTGGAAACTCCTCTTTCGATGCTGTATGTGGCACAAAGCAGGTGTTCCACAAATGGGTGGAGTAAACATCTGACTCGATGAAACCAGATGAGAACCGTGGGAAGGGAAAGGGCACGTTGAATGAAGCTTCAGGATAGCTCTCCTTGTCTCCCACTGAGTCTTTGCTATTGTGATAGCTTTTGCTTGTTGGTCTTTTCTGGTTTCCTTCCAGTCGATAGAGAAGGAAAACAGCCCATGCAGCAGGATTGGAAGGCTCTGGGCACAGAGCAGGGATTTTTCATTTCCCAGGTCATACGCAATGCTCAGCATCCCCCTCATAAAGTCAGTCTTTATTCCTTTTTTATTGAAATATAGTTGATTTACAATGTGTTAGTTTCTGGTGCACAGCAAAGGATTCAGTTACATACAGATACATACATACATACATATATATATATATATATATATATATATATATATATATATATATTCTTTTTCATATTCTTTATTCTTAATGCCTCCTTGATGCCGGGAGAAAGCAGAACAGGGTTTGTTGCTTAGAAATGCAGTCCAGGCCCATCAGGGAGTGGTCACACTTTCCTCTTTTGCTGCGTTAAGAACGCAGATGAAGAGTCTCAGGACCCGAGCCCAGCAAGTGCGAGGTTTGGGGCTGACTCACGGGGATGGAGAGACCCTGAGCATCGCCCCCGTGGGGAGGCACTCTCTGAGCCATGTTCACAGCCCACCTCCTCAGTCACCAAAATGCCAGATCACCTGTGCCCAAGCCCCTTGTCCCAAACCCTGATGTTTAAAGGGACCAAGTAACATGATGTAAACTAAAGGGACGTTCAACCCTCCACAGTCTGGCTCACTTTCTTACCCTCAGAGTGACCCCTGTAATAAGTAAGTGACTGCCTTGCCCTATACCGTAGGTAACTTCAGAAATCAGGAGCAGCCAGGGACAGACAGCACAGGACCCAGGTTCTAATCCCACTCCAGCCCTGACTAGCTGGGGGCACATAGCATCAGCATCATGCTCTGAGCGCCTACAAAAGGAGGAGGGGGCCCTCGTTGACCCTCCCCTCTTGATTGTTAGGGGGATGTTAGGAACAATAATCCATCCTCCATGAGAGTTCTTTGCAAACTGCTATGATCTGTAACCACATAAAGCTGTAAGAGAGGCTAATGTTGACCTCAGACTCTGTTATGCTGAATTCCCAACACCCTCCACGCTGTCGGTCACAGACTAGGTTTTCTCAGTAAAGAAACGAAGAAGGGAAAACAGCCCAGGCTGTTATGGATTTAATGATAAAAGAGTTTTTGCTTGGAATACATTTCACATATACAATTTTCCCCCCTGAATTATCCCTTCCCAGGAAGCAGTATTTCTATACCTAGATCTCCATGCTGCAGGAAGAAACTAAGGAAATCTACACATTTCCTTCTAAAAGAAGGGAGATCAAGAGAAACTTGTTGTTACTTAGTGAAAAGTAAACCGTATTTTGCCTGTTAAAGTCTCCCAGAGTTTTCTTGCATTATCACTCGGGGGAAAAAAAGCTGATATTTCTAAGAATCAAGAGGAAGAAAGTCCCTCTTTCCTAAAAAAACATAGACACACAGTCACACAAACATGATTTTTGATGTCATACAACAATAAAAAATAAAAATCAACATTTTGAAAACCTCTAAAACGGCAATATAGAAATATGACTTCAGAAGGAAAAAAAAAAACCTGAAGTGACTAATACGATTGGTGACAAAGTGTCAGCTCAGTACTGGGCCTGGTGCTTTACATAAATCATCTCGTTTAAATGTCAGAACAACACTGAGAAGGATGTTTTATTTTGAGCACAGAGAGACTGAGTACCTGGCCTAGGCCACGCAGTCATAAATGGAGGAGTAGGGTTAACAGCCAGGCATGTTGGAGTCCTGACCTGTGCTTGCCCTCTAGACCTTCCTCCCCATACCCTCAACGCCTCAGGAGGCTTTTCAGCTGCCTTGCCACCTCCTTCTCTAGCCGTTCTCCATCACCTGAGCCATCCGCGTTACATGATTCCCGAGGATGACATAACCAGGATTCCCTCCACCCTAGGACAACCTCCTTTTAGGTGAGAACACATCTCCTCGATACACAGGCTAATTTGAATGAACACAGATGCCTGTGCCTCACGCTGTGGGCTCCCCCTTCTCGCCCAGGTGGCAGGATTTTTTCTGTCACCTGAGGCAAAAGCATCTTCAAGAGGCACCATCCTCTCTGGGAAGTGACAGAGGCCACCAGGGCAATCTGACCCGCAGCCCAGCTCACCTGAGCGGCCACCCCGTGCGGCCCAGGAAGGCAGCATGGCCCGGTGGACCACATGTATTTTCTTAGTCTGTGATTTGCCAGGATGGGGTGACACCTGTCACTCCAGGATGGGGTGACACCTGCTGATACACCAAACACTGAGTCCAGTCTGTTGACCTAGGGCCCTCTGCTCTCTTTTTTTCATACTATACCTTCAGGAAACATTTCTGCTATTCATAAGTAGGTCTTCTTGTCCTGTAGAAAAGTCCACCAAATTTTGCCTGATTTTAATTTTATTAAACAGCGATTAGTCTGGAAGTGGTATATAAGGAAAACACGGCACCTTTCCTCTTCACAGGGGTTATGTTTGGGACTGGAAAAATACTTACGTTCACATTTTGCAAACTGTTCTCCCAAACAGAAGTCCCCGATCAAAGAGCTTGGTGGTAAAATGCTAGGTTGAATCATATAAAATCGCCACTATTTGACTGTTATTTATGTACAAAAATGGCAATTTTGATTTACAAAAAAAAGGAGTTCAACTTAGTAATAAATTTGGGAAATCTGGCATTCTCCTCTTGGGAATTCAGCTGATGGCTCTGAGAATTCCTGCAGAAAATATACTTCATTTTAATTCATTCAATATAGTATTCCAAACTGCTTCAATCTGGGATATTTTTTATCCTATTGCCAAACACTTATTAATATCTGCAAAGTACACAGTAGGAAATATTGATAACACACATTTTACAGGCCTTGGGCTTTATTTCCTGCCAATCCTCCCCCGCAGTAATACCAGACACTCCCCAAATATACTATTACTGCCTGATGCTTCTACACATCTGCACATGATTTTTCCCTCTTTTCTGCCTGGCAGATTCCTTTTCACATTCAAAATCTAGTTCACTCCTTTCTGACCCTCACCCAGAAAAGAGAGCAGCTCCCTTCTCTGAGGCAAAGCATCCCTGCCACACTGGTCCTGAGTGTGAATAGGGGCCAAAACACTGGGAGTCAGGCCTCACTGTGGTTTCACCCAGTTAGTAAGACCCCAGAGAGATGCTCCTCTTTATACTGGGTCGGATCATAAAGTTACAGTGGGAGGCGCTGCCGTTTTCTTAACATGCTCGTGCATCGTCAGGCCGGGTGGGTGGGATAGAATAAGCCCTTTGTGACTTATACAGAGATCTTATTTGTGTTTTTGTTTTTCACACTGAATTATAATTTCGTTTTCACTTGTCCATCTTCCTCACTGGGTTTTGAGCTCCTCTGAGTTGGGGAACAGGGCTTATTTATTTCAGCATCTCCAGAAGCTACCCTAATGCCCATCTAATATCTAGTAGATCCTCAGAAAACAGTCTTTTAAAGTTATTATTATTTTTTTTGAATTTCACATAAAGAATAAGAAAAGAATAAAGGGCTAGATTCTGGTGAAGGAACACCTGTTCCGGGCATTCTGAGCAGAGCTATCTCATGGTGTAAAGGGCAGTGTCAGGAAGGTCTTGATGAGGGAAGCAGGGTCACGTAGGGGCAGGTGGAGAGCCAGGGGACGCCCTGGAAGCATTATCCTAACCTGTCCTAATCCATTCTGGGTCTGACATCCTCCTCCTTGTTGGTAACTCGGCCAAGCTGTGCTCTTCAGAATTTATGCTGGAAAATGAAAATAACAATTTCGTATCATTTTGCATCTACCAAATTGGCAAACTTATTTTTTCAAGGGTAAGGCATAGCGTTTGTGAAGATACACAGAAACGGGTGCTCTCTTAAACTGCACGAGGAATATAAATTAGCACGACTCTATGTTCAATAGTTTGTTTCCTTTCTCCTGACTAGCACAAGCCTTTAGCAAAACCAATGATGATAAAACATGCATCTCCTTCACCCGAGTGCTTCTGGTACCAGAGGCAAGAATCCCGCAAAGCCAGCCTGGACTCTTGAAGGATGGGGCTGGAAATTGTGGGGCAAGACCATTGGGGTGAGACTCGGTTTCCAAGACCCTAAGGAAGGCACTCCCACTCAGCCACGTACAAGTATCGTGATGTCCCGCGGGTTTAAGGATGGAGTCTGCGGTAGAATAAGCACTGCTAGGATATTCATCATGTTTTGCCACATACAAAATGTGGGAGTGCAGCCAAATTCACTCAAGCTTGGACTGTAAAACCTGTGTCATCCCCCAGGGCACCGTGGACAGAGCATTCACGGTTATTTAGTGATCACCAGAGAGAGGTGAGCTGTGCACAGGCCATCCTGCTCTGCAAGGCTCCCCGACCCCCAGGTTTAGGATCACTTACCTTGAAAGCTAAAATTAGAGCATGGCTCCGGCACGAAGGCTCTGTTGGTGTAATGAATAATGCAGAGCCCTCGCGTGCTGTATGATAGGAATTGTGTTGCTAATTATATTGTTATGAATGTGGTTTAGAGTATTATTAATGCAGGAAATATCAATTCTTAAAAGCTTCTCTGGCAGGGAGATTTTTGCTTCAGTAGACATGAGCTGGCCTGTAAGCATTAAATACTCTCTTGCTTAGAGGAATTAATCTGTACTCTCTTTGAATACATTTAATTAAATTTTTGACTTTCCAGTAATTGTCATTTTTATGTAGCCCCCAAATGGAATTTTAGTGGAGGGAAAGGTCTTTTATATAAGCACCATCTGTCCAGCCAGGAGATGGTGAAAGAGGAGGACTTCTCTGTTGAAGTCTTGCTTTTCTGGGAAAACCATGTGTGGAGTTAGAATGAAGGGACCACCATGGAGGGTATAATTTGACTGTGTCATTTGCTGTCACTTTTTTAGAACCTACTTCTGAGACCCCATCACGAACCACTTTGGAGCCAGCTGACCCAGGCTCCAAAGTTCATTATTTCTTATACGTGCAGATATCTTCACCTGCAAGATTGTGCCTTGTCTCACGTGATTTGTGAGGTAGCTGTTATTATTTTTATTTTTGCCAACGTGATGGTTTTATAACTTCAGAAATGAATGTGGCAATGGGGATGGGGGAGAGCACTGTATTCTACAACTTGAATATCTTATTTAAACCTCATAACAACCTAAGACTAGGCATTTCACCCCCATTTTGAGGACACTGAGGCTTGAGGAGGTTAAAGGGTCACATAGCTGGTAGGGCCCAACTGGGATTTGAACCTTGGGTCTGACTCTGAAGCCCAAGCCCCTTCCTGGCTCCCTTCACTCAAGTTGGTTACTCTTCCATCTTCCTTCCCTCAAGTTGGTTACTCTTCCGTCATGGTTTGTTACTCAACCATCCCATTTTGAATGGGACCAAGCAATTTCCTGGGATGTGGGACTTCTGGTTTTAAAATCTGGGTGAAGTTGATCACCCTCATTCCAGCCCATAATTCCTCATTTTACACCATCTTCCCAGATGACTAATATCATCAGGTTATCCCAGAGAGGGGATTGAAGGCTACTGACCGGCTCCCTCCCCCCAAAAGTGGTTGACCTCCAAGAAACGTCCAACTGACTCACAGAGGGAGCAGATGCCACAGTGAGAGACAGAACTTCCCTGAAACAAACCAGAACCAGGAAGTCACACTAAAAGGCCCTGGGTCAGTTACCACCATATGCTAGTCCCTCCATCGGAAAAAAATTTCTTCTTGTGTTGGGTTTGGAAAAACATAACAGTATTGTTCAATGCCAGCTGTCACAGAGACAAATAAACAGACATGGTCTATTAGGGTGACAGAGAAAAAGCAATGTTTATCAAATGTTCACCTCTCCAAATAATTTGCAGCAGATTTAAGAAGCCCTCCATGAACACACTGAGTCCCACGCTTTGAGACTTTACTAATAAAGTTGAAAATATGCTAGTATACATATAGCTGGCACTAAAGAATAGGAAATAAATGCCTGGAAGTTTGTCAGCTTATTAATCATTCCTTTGTAAGCGGTGTTCTTGCTTCCATTGCTGCAGCATCGAACCACAGTTCATTGGCTAAAGGCCAGGCTAGCTTTCTCACTGGCATATTACCATGTGCTGGGGTTCTGTGCTTCTTGTCCATTTATTAACGCTGCAGACTTCCTACCGTTTAGTCTAAAAATAGCATCAGTTCTGTGGAAAACACTGCATTTGTGCTTTAGCCGTGGTATAGAAGCATGAAAGAATGTGTGTATGTGTGTGTGTGTGCGTGTGTTTGTGTGCCTGGAGAAAATATTGTGATGCCTGAAATCCATAATTTGTTAGGCTCCTGAAAACCTTATTTTTGGCATACTGAAAATTAAAAGAAAAAAAAATTAAAAGGGAAAGTGGGGAGGTTTCAAAGGAGAATAAAAAAGGAAGCTGATTTTCCCCCCCAGAACCCTAGCTATGTATAATCTGTTTATTTTTAGTGCCCAAGAGGATCATGCTAAACTAGAAAGAAACCTTAGAAACAGTCTTTTACAAGAGCCTTTTATTCCTAAATGAAAATTGTGCTGTGCTCACCCTAGATGCTATTCTTCTTTCTCTCATCAGTTTGAATGGCCAAGTGTCCACAGAAAAATGATCTGTTGGCATATTTCCTTGTATGATATAGAACTGCCTCCCTTTTGGGTACTTTTGGATAGGAGATTCCCAGATAAAAATTATTCCAATAGTAAGGTTTTCCTAAACCACATGCCTGGTTTGAAAATGTCCATCTGTCTACTAAGCCCGGCCAGTGTGGTATGCGCAAGTCTGGATGACACAGTGATGATTTATTTTGGACCCCAAAGAACTTGAACAAGACAAATAGTGTTTGAGAAGCCATGTGAACCTGATGGAGCTGCCAAGGACACAGGTGAGGAGTGATAGGGGACGCATTTCATAATGGAAACGCGAAGCACAGAAGGAGTGATAAGGTTTCTTTGCTGCACAAATAGGAAAAGTGAACAGTTTGCGTATCAGATGCATCAGGTGTTAGGATTTGACGCAGAACTCCTGAATAATGTGTTGTTTGCCTTTTGGAGAAATTAAGAGGAAGGAAATGTCATTCTGCAACTTCACACCAGATAGTGAGGAGAGATGGGAGACTAGGAAATTGTCATTTCCTAGGCTGCTTCCGAAAGATAGCGTTAGGAGCCAAGGGTTACAGGGAGGTCACAGAGGGACTGAGACGCCCACAGCTGGCCCGAGAAAAGCGCCCTTGGCAGGATGCTTTTTTGATCAACCTCGTGTGCCAAAGGAAGAGATAACTTTGCAATAGCAGAGGGTAGTGGAAAGAATGTGGGCTTTGGAATAATCCATTTCTTCAATAGATGTTGACTGAGCACCTGTTATTGGCTGAGATCCTGTCTGGGTATAGGATTAAAAGGAGTTATGCTCAGATCTGGCTCTAGTACTTTCTAGCTATGGAATGGGGGAAAAGCACTGAAGTTCTCTAAAAACCTGGTGAAAGCCTCTGAAAATGGGGATAACTAGTCCAAATCCGTAACACTGTTGTGAAGATGAGTTAGTTTATGGAAGGTGAGTCACTTAAATCTCTCTAAGTTTATCTATAAAATGAGGATAAAAATACCTAGTTCCTAGGGCTGTTGTGAAGTTTAAAAGGAGTAACAGAGCAACTCCTCAAAATAGTAGATGGCATTTTTAGGATTCGTTGTGAATAAAATTCAAGAACAGGGCTTCCCTGGTGGCGCAGTGGTTGAGAGTCCGCTTGCCGATGCAGGGGACACGGGTTCGTGCCCCGCTCTGGGAAGATCCCACATGCCGCGGAGCGGCTGGGCCCGTGAGCCATGGCCGCTGAGCCTGCGCGTCCGGAGCCTGTGCTCCGCAACGGAAGAGGCCACAACAGTGAGGGGCCCGCGTACCGCAAAAAAAAAAAAAAAAATTCAAGAACAAATTTCAGGAGAGTCTCTGTGAGGATAAGTGGGAACTTGTGATTTTGGGAAGGTTGTCTAGACCGTCCAAACAAGCTTTATCATGCATAAAATTCCAGAAAAGTGGAGGTGTGTGATGACCCTTGTTTCATCCATGTTTACATCGAAGGAATGTGTGTTTTAAACCAGAAATGAACTGGCTCCTCTTCGGGACTTGGGGGGCTCGGTTCTTCCTGAGATCAGAGGGACAGAGAGCTGGCCGCCACTTGCTGTGTGCCCTTGGGGAACTTAACTTCCACTAGCGGCCACGTGGAGATTTGTCCATATGTAACAACATTGCAATTTTGTGGGGGAGGGGGAAATCTTACACAACAGAAATTGACTTTCTCACAGTTCTGGAGGCTAAAAGCTGGAGATCAAGGCGTCAGCCGAGTTGGTTGCTTCAGAGGCCTCTCTCCTTGACATGTAGATGTCTGTCTTCTCCCTGTGTCCTCACAGGCTCTTTCCTCTGTTTGTGTCATTCTGGGAGTCAGAAGTCTACACCAGTCTGACCGGGCTGAGGTGGGCAGGGCTCATTCCTTCCGGAGGTTCTAGGGGAAAATCAGTTTCCTTGCCCTTCCCAGCTTCTGGAGGATGCCTCTATCTCGTGGTTCATAGTCCCTCCATCCTCAAAGCCAGCAATGATGTTCAAGTCCTTGCCACATCGCATCACTCTGAACCAGACAGAAAGGCCCGAATGCCAGAGGGGAGTTACAGGTGGTGAGAATTTTCCAAGAGCTAGCTAAAAGGACCAAGACTAGACCCAACTGGGACAAATGTCCCATTTGGAAAGGGTAACCCCTTACCAAGTGTCACAATGTGGTAGAAATGACAGCCCCTGAGCCAGGAGAGGGAGCACCCCAGTTCCCGGCTGACCCCAGCTCAGCAGTGAGGGGTCAGGCAGTCTCTCGGACCCCAAGAGCTTCAGTCTCCATTGCTGTAAAAATGTGCAAAAGAGCCCAGGTTTCAAAAGTCTATCATCTTAGGAGTCTTGTGGTAGCTGCTTGCTGATTTATAAATAACTTGAGAGTCTCAGACTTCCCCTGAATTTAGTAGCCTAGAATGAATTTATGGCTGTGTTTTCATGCCTGTCTTGCTGGAAGGCCCCCAGGTTAGTTCTGCCATTTGCATTGCCATCTCCAATGAAGATGCCCACCCAGGTTCCCTGCCGCTCTCAGAGGGCCTAGGGAACACATTGTTCCTCACATCTAGGGATTCAGTGCCAGAAGAGGCAAGGTCAGGCAAATGTCAACCATAAAACTCTCTTAAACATACGCACACACACACACACGCACCAAAAAAGGACGGAAGCTGAAGCCTCAGCCTATTGGGTCAATTTCATGGCTAGAACAGGAATAGGTTCTCAATCATTGTATACAGAGCTTCTGTCAAGGGCTCAGGGACCAGGCATGCTCTGAAAGAACAGAAGATGAAAAGAAAACAATGAAATAAACACATGGAGGAAGATGAGGAAGGCAAGCTTCCAATGTGCGTAACTGTAGACAGATGAAGAAAAAATAAAAAGAACTACCATCTGTGATCCCTCTTGAGACTCTTAATATTCTCGGGGGGAAATAGGCAGAGTAAAATTAGAAGTGGTGTATATTTAAGTTTCCATGTGACTCCAGAGAAAAAGCAGCAAAGGAGCAGGATCCTCAGTGCCTAACTTGATCCTGCTGAGGATGAAGGAACCAGGGCCCTGCCCTACCTGCGACCTGGCCTCGTCCATTTTTTGACAGTGACATTTCTGCAGCTAAGACTCATAAGAGGATATTCCATTCATTCATTCATTCAATCAACACTAATTTGTTTTTCTGCCTGCCTACGACGTGCCAATTTCTGATGACATAGATAAACAACTCTTGCGGCCCTCAGGATCCCAGTTTCTTTAGGGAAGCAGATATATATTCAGTTCATTATAATGCAGGGTGACAGGGATGTGATCACACGCATGAGTATAAAAATTAAGAGGGAGGAAAAAAAAAAAAAACATTAAGAGGGAGTAACAGACCCAGTGTGGGGGCTAAATTCAAGGTGGTTGAAGCTAATAAGTCCCTGAAAGCTGTGTGACCTTGGACCAGTTACTCAACCTCTCTGGTCTCCCTTTCCTCTTCTGTGTATCTGTATGGTTAATGGCGCTGGGAGGGTGAGAAAATCCATGGAAGCCACTGAGCCCACTCCCCAGTGCCCAGTCAACACTGAGTGCTAGGCATGATTAGAGGTAATGAGGGATTCATTAACAAGCTACTAAAAGTTTTATAATCATGGTTTTCTTCCCTCCTGAAAATTTTTCAAGGGAATTTTGAGGTGTTTGAAGAGTTGAAATATGGCTCCTCGGATCTTGGCTAAGACTCTGCTGCTCTGAATTAACTGGAGTAGACGGTAGACAGGACACGCTCTTTCCTGAGTTCCCAGACACTTGAGTTCCACAGTGAAATTTGGCTTTGTACATACTGTCTTTGCCTTCACGAGGTCCCCAGGCATCTGTCCTTTCCTCCGTCATTTATAGATGGCCTTACAGCCTTCAGATTTCTCATCATGAACCACTTTGTTCTCCTGAAATCCTCTCATCTCCCCACCTTTCAGGTTCTGATGGCAGATGGTACATCACTGAGTTCTACCAATTAGAAGGCCTGCTGGCCTCCCAGCACCTGTGTGCTTAAATATCTAGGTCCAGGCAGTGCAAAAGTAGATCAGACCCCGTTGCCACATTGCTTATAATCAGCATCTCTTCCTTCTCAGGAGACTCCAAACATTGGTACTCCTCTACCCAAAGCCCCCAGTGTCTTCCCACTCCACTCAAAATCAAACCAACATCCTCCTTATGACCACCATGATCCAGTTCCTCACAACCTCTCTGAATTCTTCTCCTACTGGTCTACTCGTTCTTTCCCCTCCAACTGTACTTCTTTCCTAGGTTTTCCTCAAACCCCCAGGCCTTTGCCCTTGCTATTCCTTCTGCCTAGAATGTTTTTCCCCCAAAGAGCCCACTTTCTAACTTCCTCTGAGTTGAGGATTGCCAGATAAAATACAAAATGCCCAGTTCAACTTAAACATCAAATAAATAATGAATAAGTTATTATATTTATTTATTACTTCAACAGATTATAATTTATTATCTGAAATTCAAATGCAACTGGGCATCTTCTATTTTTATTTGCTAACTACGTAACCTTATTAGAGATCTTTACTTAGATATCAACTTTGGGTGATTGTATTAGTTTTCTATTGCTGTTAAAACAATTACCATGAATTTAGCGGCTTAAAACACCACAAATTGGGCTTCCCTGGTGGCGCAGTGGTTGAGAGTCCGCCTGCGGATGCAGGGGACACGGGTTCGTGCCTCGGTCCGGGAGGATCCCACATGCCTCAGAGCGGCTGGGCCCATGAGCCATGGCCGCTGAGCCTGCTCATCCGGAGCCAGTGATCCACAACAGGAGAGGCCACAGCAGTGAGGGGCCCGTGTACTGCAAAAAAAAAAAGCCACAAATTTGTTGCCTTGTAGATCAGAAGCCTAACATGGATATCACTGTGCTCAAATCCAGCTGTCGGCAGAGCTGTGTGCCTTTCTAGAGGCTCTAGGGGAAAATCAGTTTCCTTGCCTTTTCCACCGTCTTAGAGGCCACCCACATTCCTTGGCTCAGGGCCCCCTCCCATCTTCAAAGCCCTCAATGTCAGGCTAAGTTCCTCTCATGCTGCCATCTTTCTGATTCTCCTTTCTGATTCCTTCTTCCATTTGTCAATACCCTTATAATTAAATTGGACCCATCTGGATAACCCAGACCACTCTCTCCATCTCAAGATCAGCTGATGAGCAACTTTAATTCCCTGTGCCATGTAACCTGACATATTCACACATTGAAGGGATTAGGCCATGGACATCTCTGCAGGGCCGTGATTCTTCCTAGCACAGTGACTTTAGCCAAAGTGTCCAAATTTTCCACCCTCCCAACTCCACCATTTCATGTCTCCTTTCCCTGCTTCCTTTTTTCTCTTTGGTACTCATCACTACCATACATCTTTTGCTTTTTAAGTGTATCTGTCTCCTTCACTAAAATGTAGTTCTATAAGAGGACTTTATTTCTTTTCTTTATTTCTGTTTACAGCATCCCCAGCACCTAGAGCAAACACGGGGCATATAGTATGTATTCAATAAATGTGTGTTGAGTGAGGGGACCCCAGCCTCTTCCAACTCCATTTTCATAAGACATTGCCATTGTCAGCATGAATCCCTCTTTCCACCCATCTCGCTTTATCCCTGGGAAGGGAAATGGCTGCCGATTCAAGGCTCCGCAGGCATAATGATGGAGGTGGCCAGGGAGCAGTCAGGCAGCTGAGCGCTCCATTATTGAGAAATCACTCCTTCCCTTTGTGTCAGAGTGGAGTGGCAGGGAGGGCTGTTGCCTGGCAGAAGCTCCCAGAAAGCAGACAGGCAGGCACTCCAAAGGCAGCTGGGCTCTGGGTGTCCAGGACCAACAGAGAGAAGTCCATACCCGACACTGACCAGAGCCCAGAAATCCTCCCAGACAGTGGCCACGGGGATGCTGCTTCAAACTCCAGAACACATGCTGTCTTTAATAGCCTTGTGGGTATTTACACCAGAGCAGGAGCAAAACATAAGCACGCAGCTAATGTGCGGGAGGGATTACAACTGCATGAGCAAGATAGCCATGTTCCTTGAAAACTGTCACTGACAGCTCCCAAGGACCAAATCCAAATTCCCTTACTCACAATATTGGGATTGTAAGGCCCCATTCATAAACGCTAGTACTTAAACATTACCTCCTTGCAACTACACAGTTTCTCAGTTCCCCAGGAAAAATAACCAACATGTTACAAAAACTACCTATTTCCAACAAGGAACAGCGTGGACCAGTGTAAATGCCCCCAGTGGTGCGGTCAGCACCGGTCGGCTTCGGGGACAGTCGCCACTGCTTGGAGACAGAGCAGCCAGTGTTTGCCTTTAGGGGTATTTGGTGCTTTTGTTTTACCAACCACGTCAAAATGTCGATGAGGCTTTCCTCACGCTTGGGAAACGTGGCTGAAAGAACAGCATGATATTTACCGTATTGCAGTTCGGCGTTCAGCTTAGTGGCATTTGTGGAGGGCTCGTCATGCACAGCATGCTTTTGGCCACATCAGTTGCACCTCTTGGCTCCTGTGGGGCAGAACCTGAGGCCTTGATGAGGCTGACCACTGCCTGCCTCTCTGCTGTAGCTCACACAAGTCAACGCTAATCCCATCATTTTGCGGTTTCTCATTCTGTGTTCTCTCTTGCATTCACACATGTATTCCCTCTACCCGAGATGTCCACCCTAACCTTCGTCCTGGCTGTCTTCTCTTTCACTTGGCTGATTTCTAAGTCATCTCTTTAGCTCTCAACTTAAATATCGGTTCCTCCTGGCAATGTTTCCTGACATCGCTTGCCCCTCTCCTTTACAATATCCAGCCTATTTGGAATTCTTGTTTATCATCTGTCTCCCATCTGGACAGTAAGCTTCAAGGGAGGGAGGTTGTGTCTGCCATTTCACCATTGCATCCCTGCTACCCAAGTTACTGTAATTACAAAGTGGATGAAGCAAGATCTGACCCGTTTTCTGATGTCTGATCGCCTATTTGTTTTTGTTTTCCATTCGATCATATTCATGGATTCAAGGGGTCATTCAACCCACAAACATTAGACTCATTGGTTGGTGCTTGGCAATATTTTTAAAAATAAAATAATAGGACACAGCCTAGGTCTCCAGTTCTTTACAGTGTCGTGAACTATGATAGTTCTCAGTGGCTTAAGGCAGACCTAAGGCAGTCAGGCTGCTTTAACAAAATACCATAGACTATGTAGTTTAAACAACAGAAATCTACTTTCTTACAGTCCTAGAAGCTGGAAAGTCCAAGATCAAGGTCTGGCAGGGTTCCCTTTCTGGTGAGAGTGCTTTTCCTGGCTTGCAGATTACTGCCCTCTTGCTATATTCTCACATGGCCTTTCCTCAGTGTGTGCATGTGGAGAGAGAGAGAGAGAGATCTCTGAGGTCTCTTCTTCTTCTTACAAGGCCACCAATCTATCAGATTAGGACCCCACCCTTATGACCTCATTTAACCTTAAAGACCTCCTAAAGCTCTATATCCAAGTATAGTCCCATTGGGGGCTAGGGCTTCAATGTAGGAATTTGGTGGTGGGGTTGTCACTTTTCAGTTCATAGCATCTATAGTACCAGTTATTTAGTCAAAGGCTAATCAAAGGTTTTGCTGTAAAGATATTTTGCATTTGGTTTTTCCTTGGTTATTGTCTAGCCCTCAGCTGACTTTAAGTAAAATAGAGTACTGTTGAGCTGAGCTTCATCCAATCAGTTGAAGGTCTTAATAACAAAACTGAGATTTCCTGGAGAAGAGGGAATTCTGTCTCAAAACTGATGCATTAACTCCTGCCTGGGATTCCAGCTATGGAAACTCTGGATTTCAGACTCGCTAACCACTGCAATCACATGAGCTGGTTCCTTAAGATACATACATACGTACATCCTATTGGTTCTATTTGTCTGGAGAACCCCATCTAATACATTGGCAGACAATAAAGAGGCATGTAGAGTCATTCTGAGCCACTGACCTTCATTTTCAGTGTCGGACTCATCTGAGGGCATAACAACTGCTCAACAAGAATTTTTTAAATTTACCTGAAATTTGCTCATAGTCCTCTAGGAACAGACAGAACTCCTTAGATATTTGTTAATGATTGTGGGATATTTCCAGGCAGATGTTTCCTTTTTCCTTTGGAAACTTTCCAGCTACTATACCCTAGAATTTAGAGACACTGGTAGAACACATGAATAGGATACCTGTGGCAATGGCTCAGTGATAAAATCAAGTTATTCACAGGAAAGGCATGTTGACTGAACATTTTTTTCTTTATTTACCATTTTTATTATGCTTGACTTAATTTTATATGACAAATGCATAATTTTAATTTTTTCTACTATACTTTTCTACACTTTGATTTCCTTTTTCCAGCATCTAAGAGAAAAACAAATACCATACACTAACACATATCTATGGAATCTAAAAAGAAAATGGTTCTGAAGAACCTAGGGGCAGGACAGGAATAAAGACGCAGACGTAGAGAGTGGATTGAGGACACGGGGAGGGGGAAGGGTAAGCTGGGATGAAGTGAGAGAGTGGCATGGACATATATACACTACCAAATGTAAAATAGATAGCTAGTAAGAAGCAGCCGCATAGCACAGGGAGATCACCTTGGTGCTTTGTGACCACCTAGAGGGGTGGGATAGGGAGGGTGGGAGGGAGATGCAAGAGGGAGGAGATATGGGGATATATGTATACGTATAGCTGATTCACTTTGTTACACAGCAGCAACTAACACAACAATGTAAATCAATTATACTCCAATAAAGACGTTAAAAAATTTTTTTGAGTAGAAAAAAAAATGAACATTTTAAACAACCGTTGTATCACCAAAATCTAATAATTAAGCTGTGCATATATGTGCATTGGGCAGGGAACATCCATGAAATTTTAATAGGTATGTTCTGACAAATTTCCAAATGTCTTCCAAGAAGCACCTGCCCCCTCCCCAGACTGATTATCCCCCCATCATAATAAACATGTATAGAGCAATTTCCATATGTTAGAACCTAGGTACATACTTTAAGCAGATTTTCTTGTTTCTTCTAACAATGTAATTAGTTACGTAGCATTATTATCCTGACTTTGCAGATGGAGAAACTCAAACACTAAGAGCTTAAGTAACTCACCCAAGGTCACTCATCTACTAAGTAGCTGCCATTCAAACCAGAGACTAGTTTGCATGCTTAACCCCTACACAAGATGCCTCCACACACCTTTTAGATACAGTAAGTCCCCTACATACGAGGTGTTACTGTCAGGCCTCCTGATAGAAGCTGGCACCATAGTGGGCCTTGGTGACAGCTGTTGGAGAGGCCATCTGAACCACAGAAAGGACAAGAAGTACCCTTACTTATTTCTTTACCCATGTGGTACCGTGAGTGGTGTCCCTCAAAAATCCATGTTTATTTGCAACCTGAGGATGTGAATTTATTTGGAAATCCAATGACTAATGTCCTTGTAAGAAGAGGAGAGGACGCAGAGACATGGGGGAAAAGACCATGAGAAGACGGAAGCAGAGGTTGGAGCCATGCAGCCACAAGCCAAGGAACACCAAGGAACTCCAGGGCCAACAGAGGTTGGGAGAGGCAAGGAAGTCTTCTTCCCTAGAGCCTTCAGAGGGAGCACAGCCCTGCCAGCACCTCGATTTCAGACTTCTAGCCTCCAGAACTGAGAAGAAATAAGTTTCTGTTGTTTTAAGCCACCCAGTTTGTGATACTTTGTTACGGCAACCCTAGCCAAATAACTCAACCCACTTTCCTCCAGTCTTTCCTGGTGCCTCCAACTGGCCAAAGCTCACCCAAGGCCAGTTGGCAAAAAAAGCTGGGAAATAGTGTGCAGGGGTCTCTCCCCTGCACTACAGAGCTGGGAGGAGGGGGTGGGTCTAAGGGTAGGAAGGCAAATGACCAGAGCACTGTGGAAGGGGTGCCCGTACCAAATGACATGGCAGAGAGATTAAGTCCATGGGTCCGAAGGAAAGAGAATGAGCATTGGAAGCCTGGAACCATCTCTTCGTGGGCCTGGCTGGTGCTGCCGAAAACAGCCGTGAGCTTGGCTCTGTAGCTCAGGAAAATCGCCCAACGCTTCTCTCCTGAGGGTGGGTCAGAAAAGCAGCCAGCGGCCTCCGTGACCACGCATAGGCATCCTTCCTTGCAGCCTCAAAATTGAGATCAAGGCATAGATATTGCAACGCGCATGCATGACTGCTTGCTCTGGAAGGGGATGGTCCCTCCAAGTCCTGAGTGGTTGTCACTATACCCCCTCCTCTCCTGGAGCCTGGAGAGAGCTGCCAATCTCCAGGGTTGGATGTGATAACTTCCCTGAGTAATCAATTTGCAAAACAATTGAGAAAAAGCAAAGTCTCCCCTGGTTGAATCTTCAGATAAAAAAGAGGATGTTTTGAATTGGACAATCAATCTACCTTTAATCCTATCAGGAAATAAACCCAAATCATAATCTGATGCTTTGGAATTGCACAGCTTCTCAGGGAAAGCATTTCCTTCCCTCTCCTGTTTTTCACCCTCGGAGTCAGAGTGGGTTTTACTCACGTGGATGCCTGTTATTCATTCTTATCTGTTTCTGGGGGAATTACCTGCTTGTTTTGTTTTGTTTTCCTTTTAGATTCCGTACGTTATATTTTTCTATTGTTTTAATATAAGATCTCTTTTTGTGATGTGTTTCTTAATTAAGAGAGACTCCTTCACCCTTAGATAAGAGCTGGTTTATAATCATGCCCATCCTCTGATACCTTTCTAATTCAGAGTTAGCCAGAAGGGTAGGTTACTGGGGGAAAAAGAAAAGAGAAAGGACTCTGGTTTATGGATGTGAACATTTTGTATTTATCCCTGAATTCTAAAAATGGATCATTATCAGAGACATTAGCTACTAAAATGCCTTGGACCATTGTCCTGATGACCATCCCTTAGAGCATTTAGACGCCCTAAGTCTCAAGGAGACCAAGTGATTAACTTCCCGGAGTAGCTAACCAATCACATCACACATTGCTGTGTTGGCTCAGGGAAACTGCACCCCTGGTGCAACCAGTATTTATCATTATACCAACTTCCATCTTTTGAGCACTGACCTTGGTCCAGGCATTGCATTAAGGATTCACAGATATTGTTTCAAACCTTCAGAGATAAATATCAGTATCTCCATTTTACAGATGAGGAAACTGAGATTCAGAAAGGCTGAAATTCTTTTTTAAAAAATAAATGTATGTATTTATTTATTTATATTTTTGGCTGCATTGGGTCTTGGTGCTGCACGTGGGCTTTCTCTAGGTGCAACGAGCAGGGGCTACTCTTCATTGCGGTGCACAGGCTTCTCACTGTGGTGGCTTCTCTTGTTGCAGAGCACGGGCTCTAGGCACATGGGATCAGTAGTTGTGGCTTGCGGGCTCCAGAGCACAGGCTCAGTAGTTGTGGTGCACAGGCTTAGTGGCTCTGTGGCATGTGGGATCTTCCTGGACCAGGGCTTGGACCTGTGTCCCCTGCATTGGCAGGCGGATTCTTAACCACTGTGCCACCAGGGAAGTCCCAAGGCTGAAATTCTTGGCCAAGAACACACAGCTAGTAAATGGCAGACTAGCCATTGGGTTTGAATCCAGATGAATCTGGCTCCAAAGCCTGAACCCCTCTGTATCACCCACCTCTCTGTGTAGAGATACACCTCTCTGTGTATATTGTTCCTTGCACAATACCATGTGCAAGGAACAATATAAGAGACAGGGAGAGCCTTGGAACTTGTTATCTTAGCAGAGATTTAGGCCATTCATATTCAGAGAGTTAGACAACAGAGCAGTAAGGCGTTAGGAGCACAGGGTTGAAGTCAGGCAAACTTGACTGTGAACCTCTTTTCTGCCCTTCAGATGGTTGTATAACCTTTACATTATAAAAATCACACTCTTTAATATCAGCTCTGTGTGACTTACTGGCTTTGAGTCTGAGATTTCTCACCTGTTAAAAGTGGACCAGGAGGTGGTGAGGGTTAATGATATATGTCAGTTGCATACTCCAGGGACAAACAAAGTTTAGATACTCCACAGCGATTTTTAAGTTATGACTCAACAAATATTTGAGTATGCCTAATACCGTGTTAAATAAGAGAGAGAGAAAAGTAAAATAAGGCTTGCTATAGATAAGGAGATGAAACAAGTCCACAAGAAAGAAAAATTCCCAATGCAAATATTAACTCCGGGATGTACGTAGGTTAGTAATAAGTGCTACAGAAGTAAGAGTCCTTTGTGGTTGGGGATGGTCAGAGACAGATGTGAGATCTGAGCTGGACCATGGAGGACCTTAATGGTCATACTATTATGACTCAAATATGGTTTGCAGACCAGCGCCAGACTGTGGATCACTTAGTGCTCCACACCAAAATAAGGAGCTTGCTTTGGAATGTAAAGCAACTACCTGATTGAACACATTGTTTAGTTCATCTGAGTTATTTTTTGACACAAGACTTTCTTAATGAAAGAGGCAATGAACTGAATTATACTCTAATTCAAGCTCTTATCCAGTCAAGGACACATAACAAATAGTTTGCAGACGGCCTCCTTTGAGTAGCATTGGTTTAGGACAGAGGTCAGCAACCTTTCTGTGAATGGCCAGATAGTAATATTTTGGGAGTTTGTGGGTCATATAGACTGTGTCATACTTATTCAACTGTGGCATTGTAACACAATAGGAGCTCTGGACAATACATAAGCATGGCCGTGTTTAGCCCACTGGCTGTAGCTTGCCAATATCCGGCTAAGATGACTGAGAAAGAGGGAAGATGTTCAAGGCAAGAACATGAGCTGCTATGGACACAGTAACCCTGGACAGACCTATATGCAAAAAGTAGGTCAGTGATTCAAGCTCAGAGTATGTCATCCATGATCTGGAAAAGACTGAATTAAATGTTGGAGGTCAGGACCCAGCTTTAGGAGTTAGCCAAATGCCAACCCCAAGGCATCAGCTTTTTAGGCCAAAGCCAACTCTGATAGGCATCACCCAGTCCTGGGTTCAGGCCAGGAGATGAGCGAAAAGAAAAGGTGTGGGTGTGCAGCTAAGGAGAATCAAATTTCTCCAGGAGAACTGTCAGATGAAAACAAAACAAAATAGCATACTGTCTGGATCTACCAGGTTCTTTGTTACTATGAACAAAGACAGAAGTCCTGGGACTGAGCTAAGATGTCCCTGCCCAGCCAGGACATGTGGTAATTGGGTATATACATGTGCACATGTACAAAGCATTCTCCACAGAGGAGGCAATCAGTTATTTATCAAATGGACAAATTCATCACTTCTAAGCCCAGAGGACAATGCCCAATTTGTCTGCTACTAGCAAATGACTCCTTGCTATAAATCTGGCCAAGATATCTGTTAAATCATTCATGCATCCATCCACCCATTCATTCACTCATTCAGCAAGTCACCATTGTGGTTATAGGTTTTGGTTTCATACCAAAGTGTCAGTGCTGGGCCAGAATCCCAGAAAATGAAGTCGGAAGCATAAGGAGAGCAAGCCTGGCCTAAAACTCTCACTAAATCTACCCAAAGGCATCCTCAGAGCTTTGCCAGGATGGGCAATGGGCAGTGGTTTTCTTTGCGATTCTAAGTGGACCTGGCAGGAGCTTCCTATTCAAAAAGAGGTCTCAGGCCTTGCTGGCTCCTGCCACCTTGCACAGTGCCCTGGGATTCTTCCTGGTATCTTCAGGCAACCCAAATAAAGAGGTAAACTGAGGCAAGCTCAAATGACCAGAAGTTGAGTTTATTCAGGAATAGCGGAGGAACTGCAATTAAGGAAACATGCTGTGAGCCAGCCCCAGTGAGTCCCTTGAGGATTAGGGATGGGCTGTATTTATGGACAAGGAGTGCAAAGACAGGGAGGTCCAGCCAGAGTCCCAGCAGCAAGTTCATTGGCTGGAGGATGGGGACGGATTCATGGCAGCTGTTCACTGGTCCGGAAGTAAGTTTCCATCATCTCTAAATCAAGTACTTATGGGAAATCAGTCTCTCACTTCTTAAGTTCCCTTCCTCTGAGGGCAGGTTGGGAGTCTCTGTTTCCTATCCTCCGGTTCTATTTTAGATCGAAATCTTTTCACACCTCCAACACCCCCCGCAGGTGTAGACCAAATTCACTCATGATGCTGCAGTGTTGCAGATGTCACTGTCTGAGGCCTTTCTTTTCAAGCAAAGGGACTGGTCCACTGGGAACTTTGTAGCAGACACAACTTTACAGATAAAATTGTTCTTTAAAAATCAAAGGACGCTGTGCTATTATGCTCAGTTCCATTAATATGCCTTTGAGGTTGGAGTGAGGGGTGTGTGTGTGTGTGTGTGTGTGTGTGTGTGTGTGTGTGTGTGTGTAGGGCGGGGGCAAAGGCATCTATATTGTAGCCTGGATCATATATATTACAAACAGGGGACTCTTTACCTGGAATCAATGGATGGGAATGTAAGAGGGTTCATAAACCTCCAGATATTTTGTATAAAATTTGGAAGACAGCCTGCATAGCCTTCACCAGATTCTCAAGGGGGTCTGAGACCTCAGGGAGAGCAGGAATCCTGGCTCCAGAAGGATTTGGCTAGTGACTGAGGGAACCTACCCCCCGAACTTTCCTGGTCTCCTTTCATAAGGCCCCAGGCCTTTGCTGTTGCCAAGATGCACTGGCTTGCTACGGGAGAAGGCAGGCTCTTGTCTGAGTTAGTTCTGCCACCTACAGCACGCAGCCTGGCAAAGGCACCATCTCTGCACCAGAGCTGGAGGCTCATTTGCATATATGAATAAGGGGCGGGATGTCTCTCCAGCCCAGTACCCCTCCACTGGAAGAAAAATGACTTTGGGGATTCCTGATTAGCATTCAGAGATGCAAATTCTTTTGGGGTGGGTTACAGCAACGGGAAGATATTTTTACATGAAAGGGGAAGGGATAAATCCTGAGGATTAGCACCTGTAAAAAGTGTTGCCCAAAACCCCAAGAGGAAAGGCACCTGGGGAAAAAAGAAAGAGAAAATGAGCTCGTGAGTTCTCACAATAAACGCAACTCTCCTACTTCCTAGTATGTGAAATGCTGATAATCCTTTCTAGGTCCAAATAGGCCTGACACTTAGGAGAAAACTCAATAAATGCTTGTTGATTTAAAGTCATAGAAATGTGGTTTGTTTTGCAATCTGTGCTGTGCTTGCTAATACGTAATCGTAATATCTGTTTGTTGAACTTATGTGTCAAGACGTATTATCTCAAATTTCCCAAACAATATACAAGATGGGTATCGTTTTACAGGTGAAACTGAGACCCAGCATTACTAAGTGGCTCATCCAAGGGTATGCATCTGGTGAGAGACTCAAAATCTAGACCTAGGTCTCTTGATTTCTAAGTCCATGTTTGTTCCACTCCATCCATGTATTTTATAGCCACTGTAAGTCAATCGCTCAAGAATGGGAATGGACAAAAAGGAAATGGCTTTAAAACCTTTATAACATTTTTAGTTAAAAGAAAAAGTTTTCCCAGTCTTTAGAATTTCTCTGAAAGCTTTTCTTACTGCCCTAGCTTAATAATAGATGCAAACATCTTCTGACCCTGTCTGAAGCTAGCAGTGGTTCTTCTTTGGTGGATAATCCATTCTTATCTCTATGTGTAGAGATGATTGTGGAATCCTTCACTCCATTTGGTATGAGTGACAGGGGAAGACTTGAGGTTGTCTGTAATTTGCACATACTTTGATTTCCAGTGTGGAGTTGTTAGTAGAGGAATACACACTTGCAGTCTTGGAATATGGACTTAATTGCATAGTAACCCTCCCTCTTTCACAGGGTTTTCCTTATTAACATTTTAGGTTTCAAAAAGGACTCCAAAGTAAACAAGAAGATAGACAAGATTGAAGATGCATCATAACTAACCCAGATCTCATTACTTTACAGCCTGATACACTAGGGTCCAGTAGCTTTGTCTCTCTGGCTCACATTGTACCTGTGTTGTTCAGGCTTTGAAATCTTAGTCTCTTCTTCCAAAGAAACTGCAAATGGAAGGAGATTACAGTTGGCCCTTAAATGGGGTTTGTGGTTCTGGCAAAGTTTAGATCATTGATAGGTAAAAAGGGCTGAGAAATTTTTCTAGATGAAGGCAATTTTGATTATCATGCCTAGGCTTGAGAAGAGAGGAAGGGCGTGGAAAAGTGAGGTGGGGGGGTACGAAGAGAGGGGAATTTGAGCTGGAAACCCCTGGGGATTTGTGCATGTCTTGCTTCTATATTTGTCTCTTCTAAAGCCCAGCATATGCATTGCAGTGGATCTCAATTTTGGGTAATATTTATCAGAATTAGATAGGAGAATGCTTTTTTAAAATACAGATTCAGGACCCCACCTCCAGACTCAGTGAAACAGAAAGGGCAGAGTCTGGAAGTCTGCATTTTTAATAATCAACTCTTCTGATTCTGACAGAAGTGTTCCTTAGACTTTGAGGAACATTGGCATAGAAAGGTCCTCCAGTCTTTCTAAGAATCACTCCTTAAATGCATCCATTCATTTGAGCCAAATCTAGGAACACAGAGATAAAAGGCATAGTCTCAGCATTCAAAGAGTTCAAAGTTGAGTGGAAAAGAGACTTGGAAGCCGATGGTTACAAAAAGTAAATGAGTAAGTTTGTAGAGCAGAAAGGGCTGTGTGCTCTGGGAGAGCTGTAGAGTCATCCAACTCAGCCCGCACAGGGAGAGGTGCAGAGCCAGGGGCTGAAAGGCCTAACAGAGGAAGGAACTTTGCCTTCAAGGCTGAGTGGGCATTAGCCGGGAAGAGGGAGAGCAAAGAATTCCAGGTAGAGAGAACCAGTGGACAATAAGGAATGTGGACTCCAGGGAAATACTCAGGTGAGAAATGGCAGAAGGGAAGGGAGTAGTAAAAATGATGGCCCCATGAACATGGGGATTGCACATCTGCCTTTCATAATAAAATGACCTTTTTCCACATGGGAAGGTGCATTGCCAATGTTAGTATAGCTGTAACTGAAACAGCAATGGATGCATTGTTCCTAGTCTTGGTCTTTGCCCTTTCGATGCAGCAGCATTCTGAAAAGCTTCCAAATGAGAAAGAATTCAGAAAAGTCCAAGGCAATCCTAACTGAATTTACCTTCTTATTTCATTCATTAATCTTTGTCATCAGAAGTCTTGGACCAAAGTAAAGCTGAAAGATCTAACTAAGGGAGAGAAGAAGGGCAACCGTGTGCAGAACCACAGAAAAAGCTCCCATACTGAATGAAAGTCAGCATATGTTACTGACATTCTCATCTTGTGTAAAATACAAATGAGTATATGAATAAAAATAAAATAGTGTTCATCATGGCCCTTTATAAGAATTAGGATCAAAAACATAGCTGTAGTTGCCACTTTCTTCTCCAAAGTTTAAAGGACGGCTTTCACTGCCACATAATCTACATAAACTAGCATTGTAACTCACAGTGTGTGGTTATACAAACAGGAACTACAGCAGAGACCAGAGTGGAAATCAGAGCACGCTGCGCTCCATGGAAGAGAGCTTTTTTCTTTAACCAGAGAGAATCATTTCAATTCAGAATAGAACCACATATATCCACGCAACAGTCAGTACAGAAAGTGTGGGGATGTGTGTGTGTGTGTGTGTGTATAAACCACACTCAGCTATAATATGATATTATAAATGATGGTAAATTAAGTGGGCCTTATCAAGTGTTGGTAATATTTCTTTTCCTCCAAACTTATACAGAGAAAATCAAAACCCGGGGTTGGGGGTGAAGTACCTTTAAACTTTCTTTTGGATTCCAGCTGTTAAAATTATCTATTGCAAATAATGTTATCAAGTAGTAAAACACCGATGTCTTTGAACTCCTTGCAGTTGTGTGTAATACTGGAGCCAATGCAGGAACTGATGTCCAGACATAAAACTTACAACCTCAGTCCACGAGACTGCCTGAAGACCTGCTTGTTTCAGAAGTGGCAGCGGATGGTGGCGCCGCCAGGTACGGCTTCGTTCTTCACTCTCCATCTACATGCTTTTTCTGAGGCTTCTTCTGGGGATGAAGGCGTGTGAAAAGGAAGTGATCATAAATGTATCAGCAAAGTAGTTTATAAGGGATATCCTGACCGTGATATTGGACCCAAAGACACTGACTTTGTGAAGGGCAAACATCCTTCTTAGATGTAGTGACCATCCTCTACAGTCTCATCACTTGCTAGATTAGGACCTGAAACTCACAGGAGGAAACTGATTTATTTAACGTTACCAAGAAAATATTGACAAAGCCGAAATCGGAACCCAGGTTTCCTGTTTTCCAGTCCAGTGGTTGTTCCACTGGACAAGACTGGTAGCTGCTCATGGCTTACTGTGATTTTGTTTGTTCTTTGAAGAATGGTAGAAATTATGAAAAGAAAGGGAAGGAGGGAGGAAGAAGAAAGGAAGAATAGGAGGGAATAGAGGAGAGAAGGAAAGAAGGAAAGGAGGAAGGGAGGAAGGAAATAAATAAATATTTTTGCTCTATTTTTTTAAGGTATATAATATCAAAGGGTTCTCTGATCATGAAAGGAATACATAAAAGACTCCATTTCTCTCACTTCCCTAGAATGTAGTTTAGATACTATAGTCTCCTGCTGGGGTTCTGAAATTACTGCTTCCAGTCATCATTAATTGTCCTTCTATCTAGTACATTTTCACTCCCAGGCATGTGTCGAGCCTCACTGATCATAAAAGCACAACGTATCCATTCGCTAAAAATTATTTTTATAAAGAGTAACTATTAACACGAGGCACATAGCCTTCTGAATCACAAAATATAATGGTCACCTTCCGCTGGTAATTGGCCAGGGGTTTTATGTAAAATGAATATAGCAGATGTAACCAAGTACATACTTAGAAGGCTGAGAAAAATGAGCATTATTTTACGTAGAATAGCTGCATCCCCATCTTACAGGAATTGTAGACATTTAGAACATTATTTTTCAAATGTGTTAAACGTGCGTAAATTGGCCTTATTTTCTTTCAGTACCAATAAGGCTTCAAAGGAAAAAGTTTCGCTCACTAGATGCTTTGAAAACCTATTTCACAACATGTGCACATATAATTCATATATTATTCATTAATTCAGTCATTAACTCAACAAGTATTTATTGAGCCCCTACTAGGTGCCAGGCACTGCTCTGGCCACTGTGGGTATAACACTACATGAAAATAGTCACAAACCACAGCCCTCTCAGACCTTCCATTCTCTTACTGAATCCTCACAACAACCTTATGAGGTATTTCTTGCTATTCCCATTCGATATAATAGGCCTGAGATTTAAAGAAGTAACTTGCCAAAGTTAGCTGAAGCTAGTCAGTGGAGGGCCCTATGTCACAGTAAGTTTTTATGTCTTCAGTTCGGGACTCTATTACCACAGCTACCTACTGCCAGTGGGAGTGATCCAGAGCCTACCATTTAGGTGTATTTCCCCAAAATTCCATGAAAAACTACGAATTTTTTTTTTAAAAGCAGCCGATTTCAATTCAAGTCAAAGGAAGAAGATGCCTGTCAGGGAAAGCTGGGTGTTTGCTTTACTTTAGAATGTACCTCTCAAGTCTCCTCCAGCCCCATGAGCTGGAACAATTCTGTTTCCTGTTTCCATAACCTTCAGAATAAGCACCCATAACTCTCTACGGATAGGGATGTTAGGCCCTTTGATGAAACTCTTTAAACATTAGAGATAAAATATTTATGAAGGAAAATATGTTATATAAATAGAAACATAATCTCCTACTTCATCAAAAGTCAGAGATAACATGATGGACTAAGTGGTCTTTGAAATGACCTTCAAGGAGATCTTCCCCATTGTCCATCAGAAGCAGTATAGATGCCTCAAGAAAATGCTCCAGGGTTACCTCACTTAGTTCCAGTATGGTCCTGGCTTACCTTCTCTCCATCAGAGTTGCATCTAGAATAGGGTTAGCAAAAAGGATGCTCTTACATGCCATTTCCAATTCATTTAGTAAATGCCTGGAACAGGTTTCTGAAGATTTTTCATTCTCAAAGCAAAGATTATAATAGTACCTAGTTAATAGAGTTGCTGTGAATGTAAAATAATGACATAGAAAACATTAAAAATATGAAAATATTGAGTCATGCTCATAATACATAATAAATAAATAATATTCTTTTCACTACACATTTCCATGAGTCCCTATACTTCTATTAAGATGTTGCCTCATCCTTCAGGTCCAAAATATTTTTTTTCTATTTCTAAACAGACCTTTCTGGAAAAGGTCTAGCTTCTCTTCATTCATATGTTGGCTGTAGCATACTAAGACATTTTTTTCCCCAGGAATTTTGAAATTAGTTGCATCTTTTAGACACCAGGATCCAAAGCATGGGTATTTCTACTGAGCTTGGGAATCCCTAAGTTCCACATCAGTGGCTGATGGGATGGACACTTCCTCTTCTTTGTATCCGGTTGGCTCAAAAGTTCGTTCGGGTTTTTCCATAAGATGTTACAGGAAAAACCCACACAAATTTTTTGGCCAATTTTTCAACATTTCAGTGTATGATAGAGCTGGGCTGCAATATGAGACTTCGCCAGTAGGTGCTGCTGTAACTCACCGGTTCACTTAATTGAGCTCGGCTCATACTTCTCTCAACCCCTGGAGGTTCCCTAGGAGTCCCAGAGCCCTCCTTTTGTTATAAAAAGAGGGTAGACCGCAAAAAATTTTTTTGCCCCAAATTCATAATGTTAATAATATTTTAAGTTCAAACTATAGTAGTGGTGTAACTCACCCTAAGACATATTAAGAGCTTCTAGACACACAGTAGATGACATCAGGAAGAACAATTAAATACAAAGCACTTTATCAAGATACTAAAGAAAAGAGTTTCAGTCATTGTGTGCTACAAATAAATCAGCAGCTTTCTTTTTTAGGTTTCATCAAGTTAAAAGAAGTGGAAAAAATATCAACAGTCCTACTCTTTTGAACTTACAAAAAATGGCTTCCCTGGAGGGCCCGTATTCTGGTGGTCACCCTGGCACTGACCCTCCTTCCATGTTTCATGTTGCAGCAGAGCCCACAAGGCAACCGACAACGAAACGGAGAAAAAGAAAAAATTCCACCAGCAGCACCTCCAACAGCGGCGCTGGGAACACTGCCAACAGCACGGGCAGCAAGAAGAAGGCACCAGCCGCCAACCTGAGTCTGTCCAGTCAGGTACCTGTAAGTCTCGCTTTCCTTTTAGGCTGAAATCCTGCCTTTGCCTGTCGTCTCCCCGAGTCCAGGGGCCCTACGGCAAAGTCTCTTTGAGCTGCAATGACCTTCTGGGCCGGGTGGGGGGCGGGGGAGGGGAAGGCAGGGACACGGGGTGGGAGAGGGGGAGGAGCTCTGTCCTGGAAACCTTCCACGACACACTGGGACTTAGAAAGGAATATGGAGAGTCTGTGCTGCAGTGGGACCGGAATGAAAAAGCCTTCAGAGTCGTAGACAGGAGATATGTCACTTAAGGTTTAATTAAAATATCACTTAGCAGGGTGCTGGTGGCATATAAGGGACTCTCAGCTCCATCACCGGGACCCTGTGCTCCCCTGGAAACTAGCTCCTGGCACTAAGGCTCCAGATTGTCCTTCGACTGCCCCCCAAACCCCCCCAGACATGGGCATCCCCTCTTATTTTAAGACTCAGGTAATTAACTCAAGGCCACTACAAATGCAGCTCAGTGGATTTCGCTTTCCCATATCATTAGCTTAGGGGGAGGCTCAGCCCCTGGTTTGGTCTCAACTCTCTCGACCTCTTGACCCCTTTCTTTCATTTCTGGGTCTTGACAAAGGAAATGGGCCACTCAGAAGGGGGCTTCTTTGAACTCCAAAACTGACAGCTGAGGGCGTCCCCACAGAGGGTAAACTGGGCGGGAACTTTCTTCACCTCCCATGTTTTCTTCCTCGATTTGCTCCCTTCTGCCTGATTCCTTCCTGACTCTGACTTCCTCATCCCAGTACTAGACCACTTACCACTTTTAAATTCTCACGTGTCTTTAAGCATTTCTTGCCCCTTCTCCCCACCACGATGACTTGTGGGGTTTCCTTCTCCGCTGCCCTTGTCACATCACCCTCACCAGGCTTTTGACTATCCTTCAAATCCTGGGATTTTCATGGTGCTTCATAGGTACCCTCTAGATACTATGTCTTCAAAAATGCGCCCTTTCTTGTAACTTCTCTCAAGCGATGCAGTTTTACCTTTTCCCTCTTTCTCACTCTTTTCCCTCTCTTGGTCTGTGGGCCTCAACCTCTGCTTCTGATCCTACACCATCTCTCTCCACGTGAGAGTGGACTTTCATTTCCAGGGGATTCTCCACTTACTTCTAATTGTGTCTTTCAAATCTGTCCCCCACCCACTCTCTCCCATTTTCCATTGGTCAGTTCTCTGGCTAAAACCAACCCCATCAGTACCTGAGAATTACCTGACCTCTCC
The DNA here is from genome assembly GCF_003676395.1 of Aethalodelphis obliquidens. Taxonomy (NCBI): domain Eukaryota; kingdom Metazoa; phylum Chordata; class Mammalia; order Artiodactyla; family Delphinidae; genus Aethalodelphis; species Aethalodelphis obliquidens. Next base: position 32,423,042 of record NW_020837950.1, read on the forward strand.
TCCTGTCCTCCACAGACAGAGGACACGGTTGTCATCCCTGTTGCATTAGAAAGAAAAGGTCATGAGAAAGTGGCCAGCCTGTGGGATAGGTCCCATTTTCATTTTAAGACTGCTAGGGATTGTAGTTCTTAAAAAATACCAGAGTTACCTCTGTTTTTTGAACTGAGTTTTCACCCCAGAAGAGTCAGGAAAAAAAAAAAAATCGAAGGAGAAAAACAGAGTCTTTTTATTAAGGTGCCAGTAAGTTGATACCCAGTCCTGGTTAAATGGGAAAATGCATAGAAAAAAATGGCCAGGCGTAAATAAATCAACCCCAAAAGTGCACACAAGCAGCCCATTTATTCATCTAATTCTGGAGTTTTAGAAACTAACGTTTGTTAGTTTCCACGAACAAATGAAAGTACATTCCAGAGATTTCTGGAAATTTGACATAGCTACTTAAAGGCTGCAAGAATTCAGATTGGTTCAACAAGTGTTTTCTGAGCTCCTACTATGTGCCCCACACTATCCCAGGTGTTGGTAATAGCAAGATTTAAAAAAAAAAAAATCCAAAAAAAGACCCACCCAAGCTCTGTCATTGAAGAGCTCACTGTCTAATAAAGTGATAAAGAGGTTTCCTCTCTCCTGCCAGCTCAGACTCCTGGTTTCAGCTCACAGGGTACAATATTGAGAAAGATTCTGAGCCTGGACTGGGTCTGGTGGGCCATCCATTAGTGATGTCTGCCATGGGTATAGAATAGCAGCATACACATCCATGTATTTTGACATACCTGGCCTAGTCGGAATCATTTCCATTTTTTTTAAAGAGCACCTAACTTTTTCTATTCCATTATGCTCTTGTCCTCCCAACCTGCAATTGCATTTTGGTGGAAGATACCTGTGTCAAGAGGGTTTTTAATCAGTCTAGACCCTTTGGACAAGAACAAGGCGCCGTTAGAAAGTGCGAGTAGAATTTCAGCACTATCCCCGCCATGCAAACAAGGATGTTTTCATTAAGTAAAACTTAGAGATGGCTGAGAGAAACAGGGAAGTCATCCAGGTTAAGAAAATGTGTAAATTTCTGTATGTCCTCCAGCTGAATGGACGTCAAACGTATAAGCACTGGCTGACTTGTAGAGACCACATTATTTAACCCTGTCTCCTGAATGACCAGCACCCCTTTCCTGTTTAAATAGAAATGCAACCTGCAGGCCTTAGCTGCCTTGTCCGAAGGCATGTACAGATCGGGTGTGCTACCACGACCACGGCTGTGGTCCGCACAGCTGCCACGGCAGCAACGTGTGTGTCTGGCGAGGGTTAGGGTTTAATCCTTGGATTCTGCTTCTCACTCCATGAGCAGGGGCTAGGAGCGATCCCGAACTGCAGCCTCAACCCTGGGAGGGATGGAGACCTGTGTCATTCAACAGCAGTGACCCCTTCTGGCCAATTTAAGGAGAAGCATTGAGGGGCCCTGAAAGGAGTCACTTCCAGTCCTCCTCAGAGGTTGGTGGTCCTTGCACGGGGGATTAGTGAGAAGATGTGACACGGGCAAGAGCTGGTGGCACCTCCAGGCCCCTGGCGAGGAGCGGAGGTCTGCTTCCTGGGGAGTCGAGACCATATGGGTTACTCTCAGATGGACCAATATCGCCTCCTGTGGGACACACGAGACAGCAGGGACGGGAAGGAAATGCATCTCTCACTACCAATATTGAATGTTGGGGGGGGACTTTTAAAGATGTGGGGCGTGTGGGGAAAACGGTGGCAACATCCCCTAGTCAGAGGGAGCCCAGAATGTATGTTATGTCTCCACTCATTTTGTATGAGGATAACAAAGCAAGCCCTGCTGAGCCGAGAACCCCTATCCTCGCCCAGAGATTTAGAAGAGCCAGGTAGAGAGGTGTTCGTAACTATGTAAGTGGCCTCAGGTATCTACGTGCATATGAAGTCCTTAGCACACATCTCTTTTGTAACTTGCCATCTATTAATCACTCACGCATGCACACATGCGTGCACACACACACGCACACGCATGATTATGCATCTGGCTAAGGATACGTTTTATAATCAGTAAGGCAAATGTGGCATCTCTCTGAAATTTAGGATATCCATGCCTGGGCACCTTTTCCAGCCGTTCCTGGAACAAAGATATACCGAACATATTACGAGCCCGTATAAGCCCCATTTGAAGTGATGTAAATCACTATTTTCATAGTACTTTTCTGGAATGACTGTTATTTTCTGATATAATGAAGGCATCTGACATGTCGAGAACGTCTCTGCTAATATCACGCTTAAATTGGCTTCTTCTGTTTCCAAATTATGCTTAACCTCCCATTCTCCCAGCGTCTCTCGATGACCTTGGACTCACAGTACTAATGCAGACCCACGTGTCGCTTCTAACATTCTTCTCCTGCCCCGTGACACGTCATGCATGTGTTTCCCCAGCCCTGCAAAATGTGCTACACACAGGTCATTTGGTGGAATTAACCCTCATGTCGTCCTCCACCCCATCTTAACCTGGTCTTCCCGCCTGCCTTTGTTCCTGATCGTAAAGCGCGGTCTCCTAATTGCCCACAACGAAGTAACACTTTTTTATCCCCAGCACCCTAACGGGTCAGGTGGAGGCCACATTCCATTTAAAATCCTGTCAGCATTCTTGCCACTCGGAGTCTGTGTCTATTTTGTATCTCACTTTAAGAGTCCTCACGAGTCTCTTACATGTCAGTGTCATGTCTGGCTCTTCGTGGCATCATAAGTACATTCTTGGAAATACACAACTGAATATCCTGCCAGTACCTCGATTGCTGAGTCTTCCCAGGTCATATTTTAGGCATTTGCTTCATCTGGGGCATTTCTCTTTAACATCACTGTTACCAATTCACAAGAGTGATTAGTCTGAAAACACAGTGTGAAACCTATTGATTATCTCCCCTCTAATTCAAGGAGAATCGATCAATCAAACAAACAAGGTTTTCCATTCCAAAACAAATCAGGTGGTCACTAAGGGATTTGTTCAACTGGCACCTTCAAAATTCTAGAAGGACCCTGGCGGGGCCGCTGGACCCTCTCCTGACCACAGGCAGTATTCCACTAATATACTGCTCCAGGAAAGCCTCTCTTGCCCCAGTGAAAAGAATGTCTACCCAGCTGTCAAGGCAAATTAGCCTCCCTATCAGAAAATGCATACTTACGTCCCCAAAAGCATATGGCCAGCCCTGATTTTCCAGCCTCAGTGGAGGCTGATGGCAGTCGGGCACTCTTAAGTAGAATATTGCTCAGAGCCCGCCCAGCAGGATCCACCTGACGGGTGTCCTGTCCCATGCCCATGTCACCCATCAACCCCATAGGGTCCCCTTGGGACAGAGAGGCCAGAGCTGTGCCCTGTGTATGCGTCCTTCTCCCCTGTCCCCGTGCTTCTGCAGCGGTGGCCTCCGCAGAGCTCCCGGCTACAGTAGGTGGCTTCCTTGTTTGCATGGAAGGACAATTTGTACTTAAAGGAGTGATTAGATAGATTCTTCTTGCATGCTTCCATTTCTGATGACTACTGGCTTCATCATTGTAATTACAATTAGTGCTCTTCAACTTCCTTTTACGGCGCCAGCTGGACAGACTGGCTCTCTTTACTGCCCAGATTGGTGGTGGGGTTGCCTGTGTGGGGATAGGTGACAGGCACCATGGAATAACAGATGGTAAATTCAGGGCTTGTTGGCAATCAGCAGGTTTTTGCTAATGACTTAATTAGCTATGCAAATTGTCAAATCAGTGTGAACATTGTTTTTATCGGAAACTTTACCTAAATTAATTACCATAATTAAGTAGCAGAATGTCAAGGATATCGGCTGCATAAAAGGGCCTGGCTGAGTAGAGAAAAGAGAGATCTGTCTTCAATTAAAATGTATACCGTCCTTGGGACAGAGAAAATGCCGTTTGGAATGAGTTGCATGACTGTTGCAGAACTGCATCCTCCCCGTGTTGGCTGCTAGTTTCCAAAGCCATCCAGAGGCCCTAAATAAAAGTGGTGGATTTTTGGAGGTCTTGCAAAGCACCCAGCAGAAGGTTCCACAGCCCTCTTAAGAGTCCCCAGTGTCGGCAAGTTGAAAAGCGTGGATTTTTTTAATTTTGAAAAATCCATTTTTTTATTTCTGCAGATTGCTAGCATTGCTCGTTCTCCGGTGTCAGGCTGCGCACTAAGGACATAAACTCGCGTGGTTGTTACACATCAGGAGGCGATGTTTATTTCCTGTAGAAAAATCCAATATGCGTCTTGGCCCCCCGACATTGAGACTTGACCCCGGTGTACAGGACACGAGTGTGTCTGTCCTAGATCCCCCAGCGCCTCCCACTAGTGTTTTAAGCTGAGCTTCTCTCTCCCAAAGTTTCCCTGTAATAATGTCAGCTGCTGTTCACAGGATGTGATGGTGGTAGGAGAGCCAACTCTGATGGGAGGTGAGTTTGGGGACGAGGACGAAAGGCTAATCACTAGATTAGAAAACACGCAGTATGATGCGGCCAACGGCATGGACGACGAGGAAGACTTCACCAGTTCACCCGCCCTGGGGAACAGCAGCCCATGGAACAGTAAACCTCCCGCCACTCAAGAGACCAAATCAGAAAACCCCCCACCCCAAGCTTCCCAGTAAGATTGACCAGCTCCAGAATCCACTGTCAGTAGCCACCATGGGTTACACTCACTATTTCAGATCCTTACTCACAGGAGAGGAAGGAGGAGACATTAAAACTATTCTAAGCAAACACCGATTTCTAAACCACAGCGATCTGAGTTTCTCCTTTCTTTTTTTTAATTGAGAGGATCATTCCCAGTAAACTTCCATGACCCCTCCCTGGAGGCCTTCACAGGTAACACAGATACTGGCACTGATCGTAATTAAAGTAAGAGCAAATGCTAGCGCTTCTCCTGGCTCGGTTTTAACCACGTTTGTTAATTTCATTCCCCCCCCCCCCCCCCCGCCCCGGCCCCCCGCCCCACCCAACCATCCAACGAAGGCCATATTGTCAATAAACCCTCAGTGCTCAGGATCTCATTCTATGCCGAACCCAACTACAGATAGACTTTTTAATATTGTAAAATATTTTCTGCTTTTTGACTTGCATCTGAGAGTTTCTTGTTTCAGTAAAAAAAGAAAAGAAAAAAAATCCACTTTTGGAAAGTAATTTAAATGTACCTTTATTTTTTTTTCCCCTTCACCTTTTCTTTCATTGGGTAACAGCTAAGAGGGCCCAGCAGGGTAATTTATGGCCGAGCTAATGTCAATTTGTCCTCCAGCCTGAGTTGGTTCAGTCGAGCCCGAGTGCTGAAACAAGGAACGTCTTTTTGTAATCAAAGACACCAAGGCAGATTTTGATGTAAAGAAAGGCACTTGGCCCCCTGAGAATGTATGAGTTTGTAAAATTTCTGTTGATCCAAATATTTTCAAGCCATGTAATCCATTAATTTTGTGGGCAGTTTAATAAATCTGAAACTCTTTTGTGTTTTTTTTCGTTGTTGTATCTGAGTTGACTGTTGTTTCTTTTCATAGTATATTTCCTGTATAATATTTTGTAAAGCCCTAACCTAGTTCTTTTATGGGGACTTTTCTTTGGGAGCAATTCCAGTGTATTTATGTGAAACTTTATAAAAGAACTAATTTTTCCATTTGCATATTAATATGTTCCTCTATACATGTAAAGACACAGTGGCTCCGTGTGTTATAAAACAGCTGTATTTTATGTATGCTTTACTGATAAGTGTGCCAATAATAAACTGTTAACGACCAAAGCAAGTGAGTCTGGGTGTTTGTGAGCCCGGCAGAGAAATCTGCCCACGATGATGAGAAGTATTGAGCTTGGATTTACGGCCCAAGCTCCAGATGGAATGGAATTGTGAAAACTGCACCATCTTTCTAAGGTATGGTTTCTTTCCCCGCTCACTGCAGTTTACTTGGGCAGACACAGGGGTGCCTTCCACGTGTCAGGCACTGTGCTGGCTGAGGACACAAGGATGGGAAAGGAAGGGTTGGCCTGGCTTCCTGGGGCTGGCCAAATGCAAGGGCAGCGGCTTCCACTCACTGAGTGCTTATTCTGTACCAAACATGTCTATTTAAGGTCCACAGACATTATTTCGGCTAATCCTCCCAACTCCGCCAAGTAAGCCTTAATCTCCCCATTTTTAAAAGTCAGTTCCTCGGTTTGCCTGTTTTTCTAGACGATTTGCAATACAGAGATACGGAGAATTCACGTGCGGACTTTTTGTTTAAAGAACTCTCATCACATTTTGCTGCTTTGTATCCACGAGGAAGACGAGAGAGGAAATCTGTTAGTATTAACTGAGTGTGTACGAAGCGCCAGGCCATAGTAATGTATCATCTCAGCCAGTTCTGGGAAAGGGGGGCTTGAAAAAGAGAAGCTAAGGGAGAGTGTGTGCCTTAGGTCGAGATTCCCGGAGACCAGGATCCCGGGCACGGATTTATTGAGGGAGAGTTCTTCAGTAAAGAAATCTTTAAGGGAGTGGAGGGGGTAGGATAGGGAAAGGGAAAGAGCCTAGGAAAGCTTCAGACTGGTGCTTGGTGCAGGGGAAGGCTTTGAGCACAGTTATCCCCTCCTGGGCTGAGCCGCCAGACTTCTGTGCACCTATACTGGTCAGTCATCGGCTGGGGCCATCCCCAGGGTGTGTAGGAAGTGGTAACCTTTACAGAAATACGGCACCCATCAACCAAGGGCTGTTCTGCAGAAAAGAGGCCAACTAGAATGCAACAGTCCTAGAATCTTTGCATGGGTGGACTGGTCTCAGAAAGGGCTTCTGGGCAGGGCAGCAACAGTCAGCTTCATTAAGTGACTTGTCCCATCTCAGAGCTCATGGGTGACACAGTTAGAATTGGATTCTGCATCTCCCTTGACTACAAAGCCTGGGTTCTTTCTAGAACATCACATTGCTCCCCTAGAACATTAGCATTTGGAGGAAAATGTGCAGTACAATAGCAATAGAGCCAAAAGAAATAGAAGAGAATGGCTCCTTTATTGCTTCCCCGCTAGTGTACTGCTAAGAGAATGGCCAGTTTGTCCCCCACCCCACCTGACACTTTTAGGTTTTCTTTTATCAATTCTTTAAAGTCAGCAGTATGCAATCATTACAGATGATGCCTAGGACAATTTGTTTGACATCTGTTCCCATTATGTATTACTCCATAGCCAATCAACCCTAAACTCAGAGACTAAAGAGACAATTTACTATTATCAGTTACCCTTCTGAGAGCTCACTGGTCTGTACCAGGTGGTCTGCACTTAGAGGCACAGATGCTGGATGGGGCTGGAGTCATCAGAGCTTAGGCTGGGCTGGACACTCAAGATGGTGCACTCACATTGCTGGCTATTAGATAGGAGCTTGGGTAGGGCTGTTGACTGGAGTGCCTTCCCGTGCAGCCTCTCCACGAGGCTTTCATAGAATGATGGTTGGGTTCCGAGAGCCAGCGTCCCCGGAGAGGAGAAACATAAAATGCCAGTGCCTAGAGCTGAAATACCATCACTCCTCTGTGCTGTCCATCAAGGCAGCCCAGATCCGAGGGCTGGAGGCACAGACTCCACTCCTTGATGGCTAAGTAGTAGGTGCCTCCAAGGAGGGGAGAAACTGATGGGGGCCACGTTTGAAAACATCTACAGCATCCAACACAGTTCACAACCTGTTCCTTGCTTACCTTACTTTGTACCTTTAGCCACTTCCCACTTGAACCTGATTCACCATCTACCTAGACTCCTCTCGTTTTCCTGGATACACGAAGTGCTCAGGTCACACGTGTCTTTGTATATGTTTTTCTCTCTTAGAATGCCATCCCCCACCTTCTTACATAACCAAAGCTATTCATTCTTATGGGCCCAGTCTGATTCTCAGGTCCCCAGAGATGCCTCCCCAACTCCGGTCAGTCTGTTGTCCCCTCTGAGGTCCAAGAGCGCTTGGTGCTGGCTCCCTTCTTGGTTCTTTCCTTACAGATTTTTGTTTTTGTTGTTAAACACCCTTCACTGTCCCACTAGACATTTCTAGGTCTGAGCAGTGTAATCATTTCCATCTGAATCTTTAATATCTAAACTCTATCGTACATGTTGGTGGAATAGATAGAGTTAAAAACTCCCAAGCTAGAAATCGCAGAACCACTGCTTACCATGCATTCTTCCATTACATTTCAAACAGTCCGTAATTCTATGCCACAACGTAAAGTGACATTTATCCCTGGAGGTACGTAAGAAGGTAAGAGGTAGCAGAGATGGGTTTGTTCAAGTTTTTCAGAGGTCAAGTAAGCACAAAACAAACACTTTACACAACACTGGCTTAAGCCTAACTTCTATTAAGAAAGCCCATGAGATTTGTCAGGCCCAGAATAATCCTAAGGGCAACCATCTATTAAATACACACTGTGTGCCAGGCGCTTGCTAGGTGCTTTGCCTGGGTGGTCTCACACTGAGAATCCAAGGGTACGTAAGTTGGGTTTTGCTTTGCAATAATCTCCAAAGCTCAGCAGGCTTTGACCACAAGCCTTTTATTTTTCTCACTCATGGGACCGTGGGTCACCTGGGGCAACTCTACTTTGGGTCTGCCCCTCAGGTCCCTTTCTAGGACCGTGGATCCCCAGGGCATGCTCTTCTCTTCGCAGATTCTGCCCACGCTGCATCCATTGGCCAAAGCAAGTCGCAAGGACAATCCAACATGAGTGGGGTGGGGAAACACATACACTTTACCGCTTGTAGACCGCAATGGTGGCAGGTATGAGTAAACAACTGAAAATCCAATCTACCACTGGCAGCCTGCACAAAGGTGCCTGAAAAACTTCTAATCATTTGCCAACATTTAAAAACTGACGAATTTTCTATAAAAGTTAAAATTTCTTGCTTCTCTCAACAAATCAGATCTAACAACCATAGTCTCAGACTTCTGAATCCCTGGATGGTAACCATTGGCTGGCACCAGGTCATAGCTACCCTGCTTAGACACTCCAGCTCGTCATCTCCACACCATCTTACCAACTCACTCTACCTGCCTGGCTTCTGTTGGCGGCTGCTCTATCCATTACACCATACTCTCTACTCCTTAAGGCCGCATTTGGAAGTTGGCATTAGAGACCCATTTTACAGATATGAAGACTGATGCTCAGACAGGTTAACTGACCTTGTTTATCACACAGCTCCTAAGTGGTGAGGGGGGCTTTGAACTTGGGTGTCAGGGTCAAAGCCTATACTCCTTTCACCAAACCACACTGGTTTATAGGAGACACAGTAGTGGTTACCTTCTGTCGGTTAGGTTAGGAATGGGACAAGCATGATCTCATTGAATCTTTGCAATATCTCTGTGGGTGAGGTAAGGTTATTTTCCCCCATTTTGCAAATGGAACGTAGAGCAGTTAAAAAGTTTGCCCAAGGTCACAGAGCTCACAAATGACAGCATCATGTCACCTCGACTCTGACCCACTTTATTAGACTTACTGTCAGGTGCACAGTCCATCGGTGGGGTGTTTGGAGGTGTTCTCTGGCATGGGAGAGGGGTCCTGGCAACCACCTTTCTGCCATTCACTGTGTATTTCAGGGGGTGACAAAGAGTTTACCAGAGATCAAGCCTTGCCACTTACGTGGTAACGGAACAAAACAGGGAGGCCCCCTTTTAGGGCCCTGAAATCTCGAGGATATCTGACAAGGGATTTATAAATAAGTGGCCCAATCCCTTTGGGAAATTCTTTCTCTCTCCATTTCTCTTTAACCTTGAGGTGAGCATTTAATGCAATAGAATAACACAACCCACGGTGGTACTACCTGGGGTGGGGCACAGTGAGAACAAGGCCAACAAGTCCAATTATTTCCCTAAAGCAGGTTTGGCAGCACCCTTGGGAAATTCATTTTATAATGGGATACCCCCTCCATCTTCCATAAAAAAATTGCTAGGCTATTTTTTTTCTGATAGTTAAGCAATACATGTTCATTATAGATCATTTGAACAAATGGGGGCAAGAAAAAAATAAAGTAATCCCCCTACACTGATATAACCATTGCTGATATTCTGATATGAATCCTTCTGGTTTTTTCTTCTTGGCTCATACACATTACAATGTTGGTAATATACAGACTATATAATTACATATCCCGCCCTTTTCTTATAATATTGTAGCGAGCCACTTCGTTAACTGTTCTTTAAAAACATGATTTTAATTTCGATATAAAGATCCACTAATTGAATATACCATAATATATTAAACCATTTATTTATAGCTGGTCAACTCCCTTTTTACATCCATTAGAATTTCATAATCATTAATAATAAGCTGGTCAGAGGTTGATAAGAGTGTATTAAATTGAAATTCAGTTATTGGCTATTTGCCCTGTGCCCAACACCATGCTGGGCGTTATAAGGGATACCGGTACCTGGTCCTACCCTCAAGGTGCTTACAGTTGGGATAGAAGACAAGTGCATAAAATGCTACCCAAGCATATGAGGCTGAGTGCATGCAAAGTGTCTGCAAACACCAGGAATAAAAGCTCCAGGAGTTTACAGGTATGGAACTCACATTCATGGAGCCCTATCATGTCATGTGCTGCACCTCATTTATTCTTCACCACAACCAGGGATGCAAGCATTTTGTGTATGAACCTCACAAACCGAAAACAACAAGGGCAAGTTTGAATCAGCACATGACCCCAAGGTCTGTTCTTTCTGTGGTGAGCCATAGGAAATCCCTAGGAAGACACAAATGCTGTGATTGCGTGTTTGTGGGAATGATTTCACAACAGAGGGGATGATGCTTTGATACGTGTACGCACTTCTGAGTGTCTGGTTGCTTCTCTGAATTTGCTCTCTGGCTTCACCTCCTTTGATCCATCGCTGCTGTCAAGATAGTGTCTCTGATCACTGGGAATACTGAGGAGTTTGTGTTGTGAACAAAACCTAGTGCGGCAGCACTGTTGGTGTTTATATAAAGGTGTCTTTTTTGCACTTAAAGCCATTGAGCTAGAAAAGGCACTGAAAGGTTATTAAAACAATAAATTAAGGAAACTGGTGAAGCAATTGCTATGGCCTTGCTCATTCCTGTTTTGCTTTCAGTTCCTATTCATTCCAGAATTTTATACCATCCTGGACAAAGAAAAGTTTTCTTGTTTTCCAATGGCCGACAACGAATCTCCAGAAAGTACAGTCATCTTTCATTATCTGCAGACAATTGGCTCTAGAACTGCCCCTCCCAACCTTTACCCTCCCACCCCCCAACCCTCCCATACCAAAATCCAGGTGCTCAAATCCCTTATATTAAATAGCATAGTATTTGGGGTCGACTGAAAAAAGAATGCACAATGTGACAGTTGTGAGTTAAGTTTTATTGGGAGTAACATGAGGACTATAGCCCGGGAGACAGCATTTCAGATAGCTCTGAGAAACTGCTCCAAAGAGGTAGCAGGGAAGGTCAGTATATATGTGATTTTGGTGAAATGCAATCAAGCACATAATTTTTGTAGAAGGTTTCTGCTGGTCTCATGAAGGTTACTGCTCGTCATGGGGAGCAGACGTCACCATGAAGGATTTTAGTGCTTTTCTAGATAGGAGGAGGTGCAAGAATTGGGCTCATAAAATCATCTCCTGAAAATATCAACTATCTGAAGACCTGTTCTGCCAGTTTTTCCCAGAGCACAGAGTGCCTCATTCCTGATCTCCACCCTGAACTCCTTTCAGGGGGTGTTGAAGGTCAGCAGCTGCAGCGGCTCATGATTTGATCCTTGTAGAGGTAGACGGCAACTGCCAATTTATAGGTGACATTGCATATAACCTTCGCACATCCTCCTGTATACTTTAAATCATTTCTAGATTACTCATAATACCTAATACAATGTAAATGCTATGTTAAGTTGTTGCCAGTGGGCAAATTCAAATTTTTCTTTTTGGAATTTTCTAGAATTTTTTTTTCCAAATATTTTTGATCTGCAATTAGTTGAATTTGCAGATGTGGAAACCGCGGCTATGGAGGGCTGACTGTGTTTATTCCTGAGTTAGGCAAACCTGTTTGGGAGGAAGTTCTTGTTTGTATCTCTTTCAGAGATCTTGAGCTAAGTCATAGTCTCTCTTTTCATTCTTAATTTGTTAAAAGTGTTAAGTTCACTCTTTGGGGGTTTGCAAATTCTTCTGTCATGTTCTAATGAAAGTGTTAATGCTTGAAGTGAAATCTGCAAAAATTCAAGAATGAGTGTAAAATTGATTTAACTCCTGAGGCCTAGCTGAAGTCGATTGTCACAAAAATGAAAATTCAGAATCGGAAACTTACATTTTGTAGAAAGAGAGAATTTTGTAAAACCTAGGCACTATCTGAGGGATCAAACACGATTTGTTGATCGCGGCAACTTGGGACCTTGCGTTGGGAAAGCTTCTGAGGAGCAGCTCACTCGGGAAGAAAGATGTGAACCACCCGTTAGCAACGCCTGCCATTGTAAAACAGCGGAGCTGGAGGCTCAGATTCCTCTCATTTGCCATCTCCACTCTAAATCACAAGCATTTCAAAGGCAGAAGCCTATGGAATTCACCAAAATTGTTACCCCATGATAGGGTGAGAAACTCCATCTTCCTGAATCTGTCCCAGTTTTAACACTGAACATCCCTCTTCCTGGGAAATTCCTCAGTCCCAGGCAAATCTGCCCGCACATGTAACAAAACAGACTTACGCAAAATTGTAATCGCTACTACTTATTGAGTGTCTTTTTCATTCCAGGCACTTTGCACGTATTGATTCTAGTACACCCGCCCTGGGTGGGGACCCATTAATGCCATCATTTTACAGGTAGGAGAACTGAAGCAAAGAAACATGACAGAAGATGCCCAAGGACCTCCAGCTAACAAGCAACAGAGCGGAGATCCAATCCTAGATGTGACTGACTGCACCGCCTGTGCTTTCTCTGCTACACCCATGGATTTGAACTTTTTCTTTTCTTTTCTTTTTTTTGGCTCTGCTGCGTGGCTTGCAGGACCTCAGATCCCCAAACAGGGACTGAACTCGGGCCATGGCAGTGAAAGCCCTGAATCCCAGCCACCAGGCCACGAGGGAACTCCCTGAAATTTTATTCTAAAGAAGACCAAGATAAGTGCAATATATGTTTACTAAGAGGAACAATCAAGCATCAGAGACTATGAGAGGCCAAAAAATTCCCCAGGAACCAGAGTCCTAGCTGTGCAAGCCAGGGACACACCTGCCTCTCACACCATCCCCCCTTCAGTTACAGGAGAGTTCTATCGGCTCACTTGAAAAAGCTACCACGCACTGTTGAAGTTGGCCAATTAGAAAGTATTCAGACAAATGACATCAGGAACATAGAGCAGGCAGGCCAAGGATTATTCCATTTGGCCGAATGAAAACCTCCCTCCCCGTGTAAGGGAGGTTAATCCAGCCTGTCTTAAGGACTTACCTGTGGTTTTGCTGAAGAGAACAGTTAGAAACGTCTGTGGCTAATTTGCACTTCAGTTCAGTTACCTCTGCAGCTGAGTTTGGGGAGATTGCATTTGCCAAGTGCACCTTGTGAGATTCTTACAAATATTTAAACATGAAAGTTGTTGTCTGGAGTGAGGGGAAAAACCTCCAGGGTGGGCACTTGTATAACTCAACCACTGGGTCTACCTTTCTGCCGACACCCAAGAGGGTCAGTGTTGCTTACCTCTCACTGCAGAACTCAGATAATGAGGTTACAGAATCCCCAGGCTGTATTTTTGAATGGAAAGTATTTTTTAGAAGAGACCAAATTGTCTCCATTAGCAAATTTAATCTCAATAGTCGCTGAGACCAAACATCATTTATTCCCTCCTTTCTTTCAAATATGTGCACAAAGTTGACTTCACTTTTAAAGATCCAGACCAATGACTGTTTTATATTCCTAGGAAAGAGGTTCATGGATAACTTCGGATTTTAAAATGATGCCCAGTTTAAAATGGCTTCTAGCTGTTGCCCTAAAACAGAGGACAACTGATGTAACTGCCATCAGAAATAAATACTGGAAGGCACAGCCCAGGACATTTTTGAAAATGAAGAATAATGAGGGGAACTTGACCCCCAGAGACATCAAAGCAGAGTGTAAAATGGTGTGGCATTGGCGCAGAAGCAGACAAACCGGGGGAAGGGTTCAGAAACACACCAACGTCAGTATCTCCATTTATGTTATTTTACATCTACGAGGAAAGGATGAGATTAAATAATATGTAAACAACTGGCTATAGGGGACTTCCCTGGCAGTCCAGTGTTTGGGACTCCGCCTTCCAGTGCGGGGTCGGGGGTGTGGGTTTGATGCCTGGTCAGGGGAGCTGGGATGCCACGTGCCTCGCAGCCAAGGCTCCAAAACCTAAAACAGAAGCAGTGTGTGGCAAATTCAATAAAGCCTTTAAAAATGGTCCACATCAAAAAATCTTTAAAAAAAAAAATTGGCTATGCATTTTGAAATCATTATCTTACATCCTTATCTTAGCCTGCATATGAAATTTTCAGATGAATTAGAGACTTAAACTAAAAAACAAAAGCACTAGAAGAAAATATTGTTAGGATTGGGAGCTAAAGAACAACCTCTCTTCTCTAAACACCAAGACTAGAAACCACTGCTTTTTTAATAGACATATTTGGAAGGGAATATGCAGTTGTGGTGAAGCATCTGAACTCTGGAGAGTCAGACCTAGGTGCACACCCTGACTTTGACATATACTGGTTAGGTGACCTTGGCAAGTGACTTAGCTCCTCTGATTTCCTGTTGTCTTCATCTGTAAAATAAACATGTTAATAGTTCCTACTCAAAAGTTTGTGTTGCAAATTAACTGAAATATTATATGTAAAACACCTGGCACATAGTAAGAAATCAGTTGACATTATAAATTACTTGTGCTAATATTTTTATAGTAAAAACATAAAATAAGACTCAAGGACATATAAAAATTAAAAAATACAATACAGTGGAAATAAGGTCAGAGTAAGAGCTATGATAATAAGCTTAACTGATTTAAACTCCTCTGTTAAAGTGCAAAACACAAAAGAGAGACAGACACAAACAGAATCAATATTCAGTAAGTAAGAAAACATGTATAAGATAAAAATGACTCAGAATGATTACAATTAAAAGGATGGGAAATTATCAGTTATTCATATACAAAAAGAAATCAAGATAGATGTTAATTTTAGACAAGTTAAAATTTGTGGTAAAAAATATTAAATTTTATATTGACCATGTTCCAAGCAACAAAGCATCAAAATGCAAAGCAAAAGACTTCTGGAGGACTTCCCTGGTGGCGCAGTGGTTGAGAGTCCGCCTGCCAGTGCAGGGAACACGGGTTCGTGGCCCGGTCCCGGAAGATCCCACGTGCCGCGGAGCGGCTGGGCCCGTGAGCCATGGCCGCTGAGCCTGCGCGTCCGGAGCCTGTGCTCCGCAACGAGAGAGGCCACAACAGTGAGAGGCCCGCGTACCGCAAAAAATAATAATAAATAAATAAATAAATAAAAGACTTCTAGAACTCAAGAATTTGACTGAAGCACAATGGCAACATATTACGTTAGCTTTTAACAGATTAAACGAGGAAAAAAATGGGAATGGGAACATAGAGAATTAATGTAATTAGATTGAAATAATAGGTATATATTTATCTTTAGACAGATTAATTAACGAGTATGCCACATTTTAATATAATATATACAAAAACATTCTCAATAATAGGTCCAAAAAAAACCCCATTCACTAGTGCAGTAATTTGTACAGGTTGCATGCTTTGATCATAATATAATACAAAAGTGTTTAACAGAAAGACAAATATTCTCACCACTTAAAATTTTCTAAAGTTCTCCTAAATAAGTGTTGGGTCAAAGAAAAATATAGATAGTATGTACGTGCTATTTTAAAATAAGGATATTGAAACCATTGCTCATCAAACAAATGGAATTGTTTTTCCTTTCCATTCTCTGGTTATTGCTGTGATTTCTGTACGTTGATGTCTCAATTTGACAACTTTACTGAATTTTCCCATTAATTCTAATAGTTTCTCATTCCATTCTCTTGTGCTTTTTAAAGGATATAATCAATTTGTCTGTAAATGTTAATAATGTTACTCCTCCTTTCCAATAGATATCTTTGTTTTCATTTCTTTGCTTAATGCACTAGATAAAATTTAAACTATGTTAAATAGTGATGGTGGTAACAGGCATTTTTGTATTACTCTTGGTTTCAGTGAAATTAATTCTAGTGTGTTTCTTCATTCAGTATGATGCTATCAATTCTATAATATGTAAAGAAAACAAACTTTTAAGATTTTCTAATTTTTTTATTTAATCACTGATGGAAGTTAAATTTTAACAAATGCCATTTCGTCAACTCAGTATATCATCAAGTGTACTTTTCTTTGTGCTATTAATGAGATATATTTTACTGATTTATTTCCTAACTTTGCTAGGTTAGACTCTACTTGGTCATGGTAAGTTATTCTCTTAATATGCTGTTACATTATGTTTGTTATTATTTCATTTATGCTGAATACATCTGTTTTCTGAGCAGAACTGGGCCATTGCTTTCCTCCTTTGTTCTATTCTGGACTATTATGCTATCAGAATTGTACTATCTGTGTAGAATGAACTTGAAAGTGTCCTTTCCTTTCCGGGTTCTGTAATAGTTTATATAGTTTGGTGTAACCATATGACCTCACAGTGTTCTTGAAGGCACTATTATGATTTTTCTTCAGAGATGTGAGTCCATTTCAAATTGATACAAAAATTACTTAATTTCTGTTGTTATTTTAAGTATTTTCTATTTTGTTTTTCTTATCCTTATTTAACTGTGCTTTGGGGATTCATTGAGTTGAAGCTTAACTTTTTAATTTTCACTCTTTGTTGCTTAATAATGATACAATTCTAAATTAAGACTGTCTCTCTAGTTACAGAGTTTGAGGGTCCCTAAAATTTTTATAAGGATTTACATTCTCACCATTATTCTTCCTATCATTTTCATTCAGCATTTTAAAATTTGCGTCTATGTTAAAATGAGGATAATTGGAAATTAAATGAATCAATACAAGTGAAACAAAATACTTGGAAAGGTATCAGGTACATAATAAGAATACAATAAATTTAGCCATTCTTAAAGTTTTAGCTAATCAAACAATATGACACTTCAGTTCCATTGAAATTCAACAGGATCCAATCCCAGAAGCTATTTATTTACATATTTGTTTATTTATTTATTTATTTATATTATTTTTTGGGCCACCGCTTGTGGGATCTCACTTCCCTGACCAGGGACTGAACCCAGGCCATGGCAGTGAAAGGCTGGAATCCTAAACACTAGGCCACCAGGAAATTCCCAGCCCAGGAGCTATTTATTAAGTGACCAGATCCAGTATTCATGAAAGCATATGTTTCCATGGGTGATACAGGCTATGTATATGCCCGTTCATAATGAAATAGAAAATAATAGGTGTACCTATTAGGGAAAATACAGAATTACCGTTTTCTTTAACAACAGGTTTGCTGAGATATAATTCACATAGCATACAATTCAGGGTTTTAGTACATTCACAGAACTGTGCAATCATAATCAATTTTAGAACATTTTCATCACACTCTCCAAAAACCCCATATCCATTAGCAATCACTCCCCATTTCTCCCAACCACCCCACTACCAGCTGTAGGTCATCACTAATCCACTTTCTGTCTCTATAAATTTGCCTATTGTGGACATTTCCTATAAATGGAGTCATGTATAATATATGGTCTTTTGTGACTGGCTTCTTTCACATAGTGTGCTTTCAAGGTTCATTCACATCATAACACTGTATCAGTATTTCATTCCTTTTTGTAGTCAACTAATATTCCATTTTGTGTATATACATATTACTAAATCATGCATTAATTAACGAATATTTGGGTTGTTTCCATGTTTGGCTATTGTAAATAATGCTGCTTTAACCATATTTGCAAGTTTTTTGTGTGGGTATACATTTTAATTTCTCTTGGGTATATACTTATGAATGGAATTAATGGGTCATACGGTAACTCTGTTTAATCTTTAAGGAACTTCCAAACTGTTTTCCAAAGGGACCACACAATTTTACATTCCCACTAGCAGTGTATGACATTTCCAACTTCTCCACATCCTCACCAACACTTGTTATAATCTATCTTTTTGATTATAGCCATCCTTGCCAGTATAAAGTGTTATCTCGTTGTGGTTTCAATTTGCATTTCTCTGATGGCTAATGATATTGAGCTATTCTTGTGCTTATGATCATATGTAGAAATTATTATCTAGTCCAAGGTCACAAAGATTTATCCCTATGTTTTTTCCTAAGAGTTGTAGTTCTAGCACTTACATTTAGGTCTTTGATCCATTTTGAGTTAACTTCTGTATATGGCGTGAGGTAGGGGTCCAAATTCATTCTTTTACATGTGGATATCCAGTTGTCCCAGAACCATTTGGTAAAGACACTGTTCTCCTCATTAAATTATCTTGGCATCCTTGTTTAAAATCTATCGGCCATAAATGTGAGAGGTATTTGTTTTTGTTTTGTTTTATTTTCTGAACTCAATTCTATTCCACTGATCTGTATATTTATCTTTCTGCCAGCACCCTTCACACTGTTTTGTAGTTTTGTAGTAAGTTTTGAAATCAGTAAATGTGAACCCTCCAACTTTGTTGTTCTTTTATACAACTGTTTTGACTATTCTAGGTCCTTTGCATTTTCACATGTCAGTTTCTGCAAAGAAAGAAGCTGGAATTTTGATGGGGATTGTGTTGAGTCTGTAGATAAACTTGGAGAGAATTGCCATATTAACAATATTATCATCTTTTTTGCTGGTGAAAATCCAGAGCAATCAACTGAGAGCATCTTCAACAGATCACTAAGTTGGCCAGGTACACTATAAATATAAAAATTAATACCTTTCACATATGTCAAAAAAATAGAACGAACAAAAGTAAAAATACATATAAAATACCTAGGAGTAATCTTAATTTTAGTACAAAATCTATATGAGAAAACAATAAAACTCTCCTAAGGTATAGAAAAAGAACACGGAGCAATGGAGGAATCTCTTATACACAAAGACTAGAGACATACCTGGGTTTAAGTCCTGACTCTGCTTCTAATCAGCTATGTGATTTTGGGAAAGACATCTAATTTCTCTAGGGTTTATTTGTCAAATGAGTCCCATAATAGTACCTATCCTATAAGATTATTTTGAGAATCAAATGCGATAAAATATATGCAGCACTTTTGAAACATCAAAAATACTCATTAAACACAAAATACTATTAAGATTATGTTTATACAAAGATGTAAGTTCATCTCAAATTAACATAAATATTCAATCAAAGTCCCAAAATAATTTTTTGTGATAAACATCATTCTCAATTTCTTTAAGAAATACATACAGAGTGAAGTAAGTCAGAAAGAGAAAAACAAATAACGTATACTAACGCATATATGTGGAACCTAGAAAAACGGTACAGATGAACCGGTTTGCAGTGCAGAAATAGAGGCACAGATGTAGAGAACAAACGTATGGACACCAAGGGGGGAAAGCAGGGTGTGTGTGTGTGTGATGAATTGTGAGTTTGGGATTGACATGTATACACCAATATGTATAAAATAGATAACTAAAAAGAACCTGCTGTATAAAAAAAAAATTAAATAAAATTCAAAAAAAAGGGAAAAACAAATATCATATATTAATGCATATATATAGAATCTAGAAAAATGGTACCGATGAACCTATTTGCAGGGCAGGAAAAGAGATGCGGATGTAGAGAACAGACCTGTGGACACTGTGGGAGAAGGGGAGGGTGGGACGAATTGAGAGAGTAGCATTGACATATATACACTACCATGTGTAAAATAGATAGCTAGTGGGAAGCTGCTGTATAGCACAGGGACCTCAGCTCGGTGCTCTGTGATGACTAGAGGGGTGAGACGGGAGGGAGACTCAAGAGGGAAGGGGTATATGTATACATACACCTGATTCACTTTGTTGTACAGCAGAAATTAACATACTGTAAAGCAATTATACTCCAATTTAAAAAAAAACAGAAAAATACAATCAGGCACAATTGCTAAAAACCTTTCTTATTTTATTTATTTATTTTTGCGGTATGCGGGCCTCTCACTGTTGTGGCCTCTCCCGTTGCGGAGCACAGGCTCCGGACGCGCAGGCTCAGCGGCCATGGCTCACGGGCCCAGCCGCGGCATGTGGGATCTACGCGGACGGGGGCACGAACCCGCGTCCCCTGCATCGGCAGGCGGACTCTCAACCACTGCGCCACCAGGGAAGCCCTAAAAACCTTTTTTAAATAAGACCAATTGGTGAAGAGAGATTTTTTCCTATTTAAATGCATTATAAAGCATCAATAATTCATAAAACATTATAATTACAACAATCAACAGACTGTTAAACCAGAATAGATAGCTTAAGAATCAAACTCTAGTATATTTAAGGATTTCATTAATGACATAAATGACATCACAAATCCATAGGCAAAGAAAAATTATTTGATAAATAATATTTGCACAATTAGCTAACTATGGAAGCAGGACATGATTGCATACACTCAGCACTCACAGGAGAAAAAATTAAATTCCCAAATGGAACAGGGAGCTAAATGTGTAAAACAAAAACATAAAATAAGAAAAAAGATAGCTGTATTTGTCTGATCTGACACTATAGACTGACTTTCCAAGTATAAAAGCAATAGAGAAAATTTTATGAAGAAAATCATCTGATTTTCTATTGTAAAAATTTAAAACATCTTCATAACATGAAAATCAAATCAACTGGGAGAATTAAGTATCATAAATCTACTAGGCAAATGGTTACTATTGTTGTTAAAATAAAAGCATTTATGAATCGGAAAATGATAAAACTTTAAGAGAAAAAGAGACAAAGGATAGCATAAAGTTTATCAAACTATGAATCATTAATAAATATGACAAATGTTCAACCCACTGGTAATCAAAGACATATGAATTCTAACTACAGCCATCTCCCCATGTCTTAGATGTCAGGTGCAATCACCTAATTAGACTCAAACTCCCAGTTTTACAGCCTGAGGAATTCCAGTGCACTCCCCACCATTTCCATGAGCCGTAAGCATCCCTGTGTCATGGCTCAGCGCAATCTTTCTGTATCTGCATCTGCATCTGCTCCCTCTCTCACCCTGTAACCGGCTTGAATTGTCTTCTAGTCTTGCAGCATCCCCCTTTCTTCTAGTAACAATGGTCTATTACCTTTACTTCTTAATGGGGTGAAATATTGGTAGGACTGCATATCAAGGTGCTCTGCTCTCCTCTAGCCAAGGATGTGGCATGTGACCCATACAGATCATTCAGAATATTGCATCCAGTGAATCAGTTTGAGGGAGAAAGAAAATAAGTAAATAATCTTAGGTGGCGATGGGGGCCACCAAGAACACAAAACAAGAGAGTGGGCTGAAACCTACCTTCAGCTTCCCTAGGTATGGGGCTGAGGTCACATTAGGACAGGCTTGCCCTGGGTGACCTCTACAATAAAAACATGAATGACACGTCAGTTCCATTGAAGTCCAGCAGGACCCAATTCTAGGAGAAATTCATGAAGTGACAAAGTCCAGTGCTCGTGAAAGTTGACGTTCCCTTGTATGATAAACGCATTATCTCTGGCCATGAGTTTTACATTCAAATGCTCAAGAAATGTTTACAAGGGTAGCCTCTTCCCTTCCAACCCTATTCTGAAACTGGCCTTCATAATTTGTTGTAAGAATTCAGATTGTACCTAACACAATCTTTATTTTTGTTGTATTGTTCAGAGAGGAATGATTGTCTCTTTTGAGTATTAATCTTCTGTTGTTTCCATGGATACCTGATTCACTTAGAAATGAAGCAGGGGGAAATAAGGGACTCAGAAGCCAGAGAACCTATATTTGGTTCCTGATGGTTGGAAAATCTGAGGCTCAGGGAGGGGAAGTTGTACACCCCATTTCAGTGGGCATGAATTGGTTAAACAATAAAACTCCAGCTCCTGTGTTTGGGAAAGAGGGAAACATGTTTAATCGTTTTTACAGCCGACATAATAACATCTGCATTTCTGGTCAAAGGAAGAATCCATTTTCAGAGCACACCCCAATCAAAGGGATGCTCTCATTGCTGAGAGGAGTGGAATATAAACCCACTGCCAACCAGACTCCAAAGGAAAAAAGGCAGCTATAGATGCTCTAGGAGATGGGCAGGTCCATGTGAAAGCACAGGGCATCCCTTCCTGGGACAATGCCTTTTCAGAAATATTTTCCACTAAGTGCCTGTAATTAAAGTCTTATTTTTGAACAGTAGTATGCAGAAAACAAGATTTTGCTTTGCAATCCCACATTACGTCAGTAATCAAGGAAAAGCACACACCCTGGCAACTGACCTCAGGCAGAAGCTCAGGGGACAAACTGGTGAGCACCAGAACCTGAGTAAAGAGGAACTGGGACCAGGGCAAATGCAGACAGTTCTTTTATTCACAATTGGCCCAGTTCCTTATATTAAAAAAGTAGAAAAGTCATATCAAAATCCCTTTGCATTTTGCTGTGTATTCTGAATATCCTGATGGTTAAGGCAAAGACAGAATTATGAATGATGGTTCGTATATGTTGGAGTGGGAGGGGTCCCAGTCCATAAAAGGAACCACATTTCTGACCAAGTTTGGAATCAATTTAGAGTTGGATATGGGTTACATTATATGGATATCAGCCGATTACCTCATTATGGACAATGCTGATGTAGAGAGTATGGCTTACATCTGCAGGCATGCAGCCTTCATAGACTAAATTAGGGAGATATAGCCAGCCAGTTAGAGGTGGCCCTGCAGCCCAGGAAAGCAGGAAAAACCTGCTTTACCACACGATAGCACACCAAGCTAGCAGAATGTGTGCTTCCTTCACAAGAGCAAGGAGAGGGGAGAAGCCTGCATCTAGTTTCTCTTCTCAAAACCATCCATCCAGTAAGACACTCCACTGCCCAGGCAGGAGGGTTGAGAGAAGTCAAGAGCATTAACCTAGTGGATTTCCTTCCATAGGAGTGGGACAGACAAATCCACTAACCCCCACTCCAACATTAGGGTCCAAAGATTCTTTTCACTAAGACTTGCATTCCCAATACCATGATCTGAACTTCCTTTTCAAAGCACTGTA
This sequence comes from Aethalodelphis obliquidens, assembly GCF_003676395.1. Classification (NCBI taxonomy): domain Eukaryota; kingdom Metazoa; phylum Chordata; class Mammalia; order Artiodactyla; family Delphinidae; genus Aethalodelphis; species Aethalodelphis obliquidens. The sequence goes on from NW_020837950.1 coordinate 32,446,179, forward strand.
TACCTTCTATGTCCTTCAAGACAAGTACCCTCATGCTGATAACAACAACCAAAATGATCCCTGAGATTCATTCAGAGAATTTGAATGGTTACTCCCTACAGAAGAGGGAATATGTCTTTTAACACAGGACTGTGTTGGTTACAAAGGAATGAACTACTAATAGTGAAGTTTGGAAGGTCACGGTATTGGGGAGGGATAGAGAAGAAGGAGAAAACCTCAAAACCCATGTTGTATTCTGCCCTTTGAGTTCAGCTATGAGATTCCAATTCTTCCAATTCATGAGCTAAGAATAAGAACTTAACTTCTGTTTATTGAGTGCATGCTCTTCTCCAGGCTCCATTATAATAGTCCTCACCCTCTTCTTATAAAAGTCACCTAAGACATTGACCCAGGAAAATAGTCCTTGTGACAGCATCACAGCAGGATATATAGGTCATGGGACAGACTTTAATTCTCCAAAGTCCAGGTTCTTTGTAATAGGTGACATGTAGATCTCCAGAAAGGTCTGAGGAGCAATGTGTGTTGAACGCTTAAAGTTTCAAATTCTCTCCAACATTTTCTTCACCTGTGGATACCTTGCTAACCAAATACCGGTAACCATGAAAATTGCTCCTAGGCCAAATTATCTGTCAAGAAGATGGTGACTGTGTTTTAAGTCAAATTCAACTCAACAATTCATTTCGAAAAATTTTTTTGAAATTGCTGTAACATGCAGGGCCTTGAAAAAAGTGGGTCTTGCCTTCTAGGAGTGCTCAATCTTCTCAGGATTTCAGAGACATCCTTAAACCACCCCCAGCTACCGTTCAACAGAAGGCAGGCTGAAGGCTATGATATTAGAGAAGAGGGTAGGTGTGCTATGGAAACACAAGGGGAAAGAAGTATTTATTCTACCTGGAGAAGAGATGAGTTTTGAATGAAGCCTTGATGTAAGGTCAGGAATTGAATAGAGTTGAGGTTGTGGTTCATCTTGTACCTAAGTGCATGGCTGCTGAAGACAGGGTTAATTTAAAAAGAGAGCATTAAACTTCTGGGGGCGTGCCACTTTCTTTTCTATACTCTATGATCTAATCCTGCCTGGAACTTCTAAGCACAAGGGTCAGTAAGGAGCCTAAGCTATCCATTGTCTTTTTCTGACTTCTCTACAGTGATTGCTCAGAGATACTACATCACATTTTCCAGTCACATCCAACACATGGGCTAGAGGCAAGGCGAGAAGCCTGGATCAGAATTTCTCTAGGTCAAGGATTTATCTCCTAAGGTCACTAAGCTCCAAACTCTGAACTAGTCAATAAGGGTGAAATTCCTTTGAGACCCAAGGTCATGCACAGGTGACCTTTGGAAATGGAGGTTTATTGCAAGAAATTGGGTTTGGCACAGAAAGCCCCACCTTCACACGGTTAACTCATATGCATAGCTCATTTCTTGGTTCATACCACACTTTGTCCAGAAGCTTCCCTTTCACCACCAGACCAATTTTGTTCCCCTTCCCTATGATTTCATATCACTCAGAGCTTACTTCCATCCCAGAATGTACATTCTGCTTTGCAGTTGTCCTTTTACACTCTTCCTCCCTGTCTGGTAGGGAGCATGCTCTGTGGTGGTAAAGATTATTTCATGGTCGGTCATATGCCTAGTGTCTAGCAAAGCAATTGTCCATATTAGACATTTTAATGAACACATGAGTGAAAGAATGAGTCAACCATACAATACAGTTCTAGCAACTTTGACACTGGAGTCTGCAGTAGAGTTAACAGAAAACCAAGGAAGAAATGTATCACTGCTTCAGAAAGAAATCTTGAATGAGGTACCTTCTCTTATTCATCTCAAATTTATATTTCTTCAAAGTTAGGTCAGTTGATGTTGCCACCTCTCAGCATGGAGCATTCCTGCTAGCTAGAGTTCACCCCACGTCACCGTGGAGGTGGCTGGCCAACCCACAGCCAATCTTTAGGTCAGTCACTTTTCACTTATGTGTTAACGCATTGTCCACAGCTAGAGTTTGGGCAACAGATCACAAGTCTTAGCAGTTTATTCAAAAGACAAATGTTTAGAAGCACTTTCCTGAGCGAGGTCCAGTGAATGCAGAAAGTTTAAAGACTCTACCGTCAGCTTATCCCAACTAGACTCAAAAGTAGTTTCCAACTGGCTGCATGGACACAGGACACAAACTGAAACACACACACAGAAGCTTGACAAGTTTCAAGCCTTTAGGGGCTGCAGGGATTCCTTAAGCTGGAGCCTTCAGTGGGCTCCAACGGAGATGGCTGGAGTGACCATCCAGGACAGTAGGGCTCCTGCAAGACTGGAGAACCAAAACCAGAGTGACTCAGTGAGAAAATGTATCTCTGCAACAATTTTTTCCTGTAAACAATGGAATGCACATTGTTTTCCCTTAGAGAAAAGCGTGGCCTGGACAACATTGCCATCCAGGCTTTAATTTTCAGGATTTTAAAATGCTAATAATTGGCCTTCCCTGGTGGCACAGTGGTTGAGAGTCCGCCTGCCGATGCAGGGGACATGGGTTCGTGCCCCGGTCCAGGAAGATCCCACATGTCGCGGAGCGGCTGTGCCCGTGAGCCATGGCCACTGAGCCTGTGCGTCCCGAGCCTGTGCTCCGCAACGGGAGAGTCCACAACAGTGAGAGGCCTGCGTACCGCAAAAAAAAAAAAAAAAAAAACCATAAAATGCTAATAATCATTCTGTATTAGATTTGCATAAGCACACTTAAGGGGTCTTCCTTATTAAACTTTTAAGATTAGCATTTTAATTTCTGAAAGATTTATTACATGATATTATGCCTCCCTTATCAGTAAACAAACACAAAGAGTTAGAAATGGAAACACTCCTATATTTGAGATTCACCACGTTTGATGTGAACAACAACAGAAAACCTTAATAGAGGAGAGCCACCATTTCTAAGAAGTTTCAAGATGCCCCCGCTTCCCTGTCTGAAAGTTATTACTTGGCACTAAGGCATTCTGGGAGAATTTGTCAATGGGCCCCCTTGTTTGAGCCCTGATCAGGAACTCAGCTCGTGGCCCAGGTAAATCTCACCCTCAGGTATGAACAATGCTGGGACCAGTATTTGCAGTCCCACAAGGACTAGCAGATGAAAAAGCTGCAAATAATTGGCCAGGGATATTGGATGAGGGTCTTTTACAGGAAAGAATATCCAAGGTCTCTGTCCGGGACTTTGCTCCTCCAGGAAGACTTCCTGGGCCAAAATCCACAGTGGTCTCTCTCCAGGGCACTTTGACGATATTTATTACACACAGTTAAATGCTCACTGAACCACAGACAGTCAGAGCTGGAGAGGATCTCAGGACATCTATCTAGACCATGGTCCCCGTAGCACTGCCCACAGGCAAAGTGACCTGCAGATGTACTTTGCTTGGTTGCATAATGCTTTGGAAAATATTTAATCAGTCAGCAGCACTTAGAACTAGAAAACATTTTCATTTAAAAAAAAAATATGGACTTCTTGATTGTCTTGAAAAATAAGAAGCTCTTACAATGCCAGGTATTTTGGTTATTAAACTACAGGCTCTCTGCTCCAAGCTCATCCTGTCATAATCTGGTTTATGACACTGGCACTGGAGCTCTGCAAACATTTCTCTTTTGCCAGCTGGTTCCCTGTTAGGCTCTGCCAATAATAGGCATTAGAGAAAGAGAGAGAGTCTGGAAGGCTGGACACATACATCCCTGGTCCTTCCTCTTCCTGTCATTGTCACCCCAGCAACAGTTTCTTACCCTGGCAGGGCAGGATTTTCCAGCCCATGGTTTTTCCACACCCTCTAAACCAGGGTAGTTGTACCCATCACTGAGATTCAAGCTCCGGCCAGCCCACATCCCCTCCTTGGAGGTCTGGGTCCCAACGCCATGGAGCCCTTGCTCCTAGCTTCTAGATTCGTGCTGTCCGAGAGAAGGATAACAAGAGCCACAAATGTGAGTCACACATGTAATTTTACAGTTTCTAGTCACTACTTTAAAAGTGATGAAAATAAACAGGAGCAATTAATTTTAGTCATTAGTATGACTCATCTAACTTTATTCAAAATATTATCTCAATATGTAATCAATATTAAAAGCATCATTAAGAACATAATTTACATCCTTTTTTACATACGGTGTCTTTGAATCCAGGATGTATGGTTATTTTACACTTAGAGCATTTCACAGTTCAGACTGGCTACATTTCAAGCCCTCAAAAGCCAAATGGATGGGCTTCCCTGGTGGCGCAGTGGTTGGGAGTCCGCCTGCCGATGTAGGGGAAGCGGGTTCGTGCCCCGGTCCAGGCGGATCCCACGTGCCGAGGAGCGGTTGGGCCCGTGAGCCATGGCCGCTGGGCCTGCGCGTCCGGAGCCTGTGCTCCGCAATGGGAGAGGCCACAACAGTGAGAGGCCCGCGTACCGCCAAAAAAAAAAAAAAAAAAAAAGCCGAATGGAGCTGGTGGCTATCATATTGGGTATCACCGCCCCAGGCTCTAAGAACCCTGTTCTCTCTTTCCAGTGCTGCAGTATAGCAGCTTCCTGCAATTATTAGCTCAGCATTATCTCAATGTGCTCCTTAGGCCTTTTCAATCCCCTAGTCTCTGTTTAACCATTCCTTATCATTCTCCACATTAAAATGAATGATGTATTTCAGGTTTCCCGATAGATCCTGACCGATGCAGTACTTGAACGAACAATTGCTGAGTAGCAGCTTCCCTCTGGTGAGTCCAGGACTCACCCTTTTATCCCAGAGCGCCCTCTCCCCAATTGTGAGGTTGAATAGCAAATGGGTTGTTATTTGTCATCCTTCTGTTGGTAGAATTATGAAGAAAATGATGTTTCCAACAAATAGTCTCGCTTCCAAAATTTGGAAAATAAATGAAGGAACTAACTTTATGTGTCAAGTGAAATGTGAGTGGTCTTCTTTCCCCCAGGAAGTAAAGATTCTTCCTATAGATTTAATCTGTAAATGATAGCAGTGTTCCTTTCCCAGTACCTTCACTCAAACACACTGTTTTCCTGGGCCCTCTGGGCATTTGGGCCTGCAGTCCCAGTTCCAGACTATTCTGGTTATGAGCTCTCAGAGGATGGATTATACCTCCCGGAGACAGCCAGGGACTTCCTGACTGATGATGAACCTGGCGGTTGATCATGTCACAGGTGAGGCTGAGGATGAGGAAAGGTAACTATGATGATGGCTTAGAATTTACAAAGTGCCTTTGCATTAATTATCTCATTAGCCAGATATGTGCCCATTGCTTTCCTACAACCTTGCTTCTCACTCCACAGCCCAGCCTACAAGACTCCTGGCCTTTGCAACATAGGCTGCCCCAGTGCAGTAGTTAGGAGTGAGGATTCTGAAACCAGAAAACCTGGGTTGGAATTCTGGTCTGACTTTCTAGGGACAAGTTCCTTAACTTCATCTTTGTGCCTTGACAGCCGCATCTAAAATCGGGGATAATAACTGTGTTGACCTCATTGTGTTGGTGTGAGAATTCAATGTGTTAAAGCATGCTCACAACAGCACCACTGTGCTTGGCATATAGTAAATGTTCAATAAATATTTGGCAGTAGCAGCCGCAACAGCACCACTGTCTGGCCTATTAGACCAGTAGGTGGAGATTAAGAATATGAACTTGAATTGAGATAAAGCAGTGTGCAAATCTTCGCTCCTCCACTTACCAGTGGCGCTACCTTCAGCTAACTGCTTAACCTCTCTAAGTCTCAAGTTTTCTCACCTATAAAATCGTAATATATGCCTTCAAGGATTTTGTGGAGAATAAAATAAAGTAATACATGATGCATACTATTGGGTATAAGGGCTAAAAAGAATGCATGTTATCTAAACAAGACGAAAAGACAACCCTCAGAAAGGGGGAAAATATTTGCAAATGAAGCAACTGACAAAGGATTAATCTCCAAAATTTACAAGCAGCTCATGCAGCTCAATATCAAAAAAACAAACAACCCACTCCAAAAATGGGAAGAAGACCTAAATAGACATTTCTCCAAAGAAGATATACAGACTGCCAACAAACACATGAAAGAATGCTCAACATCATTAATCATTAGAGAAATGCAAATCAAGACTACAACGAGATATCATCTCACACCAGTCAGAATGGCCATCATCAAAAAATCTAGAAACAATAAATGCTGGAGAGGGTGTGGAGAAAAGGGAACCCTCTTGCACTGTTGGTGGGAATGTAAATTGATACAGCCACTATGGAGAACAGTATGGAGGTTCCTTAAAAAACTAAAAATAGAACTACCATATGACCCAGCAATCCCACTACTGGGCATATACCCTGAGAAAACCGTAATTCAAAAAGAGGCATGGATAAAGAAGATGTGGCACATATATACAATGGAATATTACTCAGCCATAAAAAGAAACGAAATTGAGCTATTTGTAATGAGGTGGATAGACCTAGAGTCTGTCATACAGAGTGAAGTAAGTCAGAAAGAAAAAGACAAATACCGTATGCTAACACATATATATGGAATTTAAGAAAAAAATGTCATGAAGAACCTAGGGGTAAAGCAGGAATAAAGACGCAGACCTCTTAGAGAACGGACTTGAGGTTATGGGGAGGGGGAAGGGTGAGCTGTGACAGGGCGAGAGAGAGTCATGGGCATATACACACTAACAAACGCAGTAAGGTAGATAGCTAGTGGGAAGTAGCCGCATGGCACAGGGATATTGGCTCGGTGCTTTGTGACAGCCTGGAGGGGTGGGATGGGGAGGGTGGGAGGGAGGGAGACGCAACAGGGAAGACATATGGGAACATATGTTTATGTATGACTGATTCACTTTGTTATAAAGCAGAAACTAACACACCATTGTAAAGCAATTATACCCCAATAAAGATGTTAAAAAAAAAAAAAAAAAAGGACACCCAACGCAGCAAAAAAAAAAAAAATCAAAAAAAAAAGAAAAAAAAAGAGGCATGTACCAAAATGTTCATTGCAGCTCTATTTACAATAGCCAGGACATGGAAGCAACCTAAGTGTCCATCAACACGATGAATGGATAAAGATGTGGCACATATATACCATATGCATATGTGGGTGGATGGATGGAATATTACTCAGCTATAAAAAGAAACGAAATTGAGTTATTTGTAGTGAGGTGGATGGACCTAGAGTCTGTAGTACAGAATGAAGTAAGTTAGAAAGAGAAAAACAAATACCATATGCTAACACATATATATGGAATCTAAAAAAAAAAAAAAAGTCATGAAGAACCTAGGGGCAAGACGGGAATAAAGACCTACTAGAGAATGGACTTGATGATATGGGGAGGGGGAAGGGTAAGCTGGGACAAAGTGAGAGAGTGGCATGGACATATATACACTACAAAATGTAAAATAGATAGCTAGTGGGAAGCGGCCGCATAGCACAGGGAGATCAGCTCTGTGCTTTGTGACCACCTAGAGGGGTGGGATAGGGAGGGTGAGAGGGAGGGAGACTCAAGACGGAAGAGATATGGGGACATATGTATATATATAACTGATTCACTTTGCTATAAAGCAGAAACTAACACACCATTGTAAAGCAATTATACTCTAATAAAAATGTTAAAAAAAAAAGAGAATGCATGTTATCATCATCATCTCTACTACCATTATCATTATCATCATTATCTTTCCTCCTGGTAAAATACAAGCATGGAAACATACTTTATCTCTTTAGATTGACTGTATTCAAGGTCAAGGGAACCTACACAAATTAGTGAGGTGTTCCCACTAACCATGAAGCATCACCCACTTTAATCAACCTCTCTTCATAAGTAAATTAAGAGATATGAACTAAAACTCTCAAGATCTTTCCAGCTTTAAAATGTTTTATTGTCAAGTCTATAAACATTTCCATGAACAGGTTTTTCTGATAAACATCAAATATGCAGGGAGCCTCTGGGACAGAATACAGAAAGAGTAATTTTGGGATGGTAGAAAAAGGAGAGAAGAAATTATTAAAATATGGATTGATGCTTGGAAGGGTGGATGGATGGATGGAGATAGATACATACATACATACACACATAAATATATACATACATACATAGATTATCAAACAGATGACTAAATGCAGCAGGTTCAAAGTTTCATCTGGTGCAACAGAATCCTGGGAGAAAGATTCAGTAAATGGAAAGGAAGGTGGACCAAAAATTTATTGGACACCTACTCCCCAGGCCAACTTGAACTTGCTACTTTATTTTATTGTTCACATCTTATAGTTGAATCCCAAAGAGGAAGTCCCAAAAGTTACAGCACTTATAAGTGGTAGAACCTGGACTTCTACCAAGGACTATTGAACTCCAAAGCCCAAGTTCTATTTCCAAAGAGTTGAGTCTGCCAGTTCAGAGTGAACCTGGCTGAAGAGCAGCCACAAACCTGAATTCTTAATTAGAAAAGCAAAGGTGGAATAAGAAATGGTGCTTGGTTAATTTCATAGGGAACACTTTCCCCTTCCAAGTGTAGGTGAAATGGACTAAAATGAAACTCTCATCTTGGAAATAAAATCTGCTCTGTGCAGCCAGCTGAATCTATGTGTAATATACTTTGCAACTGGATCTTTGGAAATTTAAGCTGGGTCAGTCTGTGCTGACCTCTTTAACCAATTTTAAATCTAGGCAATATTTAAAACATTTTACTCTGGGGGAAAAAAATCTTTCTCATAAAGCAATTAAAGAAGCTGAACAAGAAATAGGAAGGACACCTTTTCTAGGAATAAAGGATGGAATTGTTTGTCCTGCATTTTCATCACTTGTTGACTCAAAATTTTTTCCACTACAAACAGAGTTCACACTGCACAGAATTCCCCATCATCCAAGTTAATCAACTACTGTGCTTCACAGAAACCAGCTCAGCTCAAGCTAATCCTCTCATCAACTAGATAAATAATATCTTAGACCTTTCTAAGAGTGGTCCAGTTGGCTTTGGACCTTGTTATTTTCATTACCAGCATTGGACTTTTTAATACTGACCTGATACTCAGAGCCCACCAGTCTAAGGTCATGGCTTAACTGTCAGAAAGCTCTGGGGGAGGAAAGGTTTCAATGAAAGTTCAAAGGGTGGGCCCAGAACATCCAACAACATCAAAAAGCTAAGCAGAGAGGGACAAGTTGAGATTGTTTATTTTATTATAAGGTCATGGAAACTGAGCTGAAAGCAAGGAAGTGGCTTGTCCAGACACAGGCTAGTGAGTGACAACGTCTTGACTCATGGCCCAGTGCTGCCTCAAACTAATTTGGGTTCTGTCAGTAATAAAGCAGGGGAGAAGGGATATTTCACAGGCTCTCAGCACTGTCAGACACAACACAGAGCACACAACAATGGTGGTACATGGAAAACTGTATTTTTAACTTTTAATAGTTAAGCATTTAGTTTACTATGTATTAGAAAAATGACTAGTATAGTAAACTTGAGATTTTATGAATATTTTTGTTTTTAATGATACTAAGGGAGGTAGAAAAGCAAGAAAGTAATTTGCTTTAAACAAAAATGTTAAGTAAAATTGTGCTAGCAGTTTTCAGATATAGTATGAGATACTTAAATTACTACAATTTGGGAAATGTTTGTGTAAACCCATTCAATTTCCCTGAATATTCCTGATCACTTCACTTCTCTGTGCCTTTGCAAATGGATATTTCATCCTATTTCATCCTGAAATAAACTTCCCTAAGCTTTTCTTCCTGGAGAAATCCAAAATGCCTCCACAAATTTCATCTCCTTTGTTATGCCTTCTCTGGGGTCTCCAGTTCCTTATTCCCTACTGTGGGTTTCCTTCAGCACTTGGTATATACCTATATCTTCCTTATCTCCTTGTATCAGTCAGCTTTATTCTGCAATAATGCTGCATAAAAACAACCTCCAAAACTCAAAGGCTTATAAGCACAAATACTTATTTCTTTCTCATGTTGCATTTCAGCAGCAGTGGGTCAAATGCTGTGCCTCTGCCAGGTTGTGACCAGGTCTGGCTCTGATCCTCATGTTTTCTCATTTAAGTACCCAGGCTGAGGAGCAATCCCCCAGTCAGGGCCATTAAGTTCTCATGGTAGAGGGTGGGAACGCAAAAGAAATTTAGAGAAAATTTGCAATACCTCTAAAACATCTATTGCGCTATGGCAAACCATCACTCCCACCCACAATTCCACAGACAAAAGCAAGCCCACACGGCCAAGTCTAACATCAAGCAGGCTGCCCCCCTGAAGAAGTGAGAGTTAGGATTTGCTGATAATAATACAAACTTCCATTCTCCTGATGTTGTAATAGTGTATTTATATCTCTGACATTGGCACTAGACTGAGCTTTTGGAAGGTAGAGACTAGGTATAAGTGATGTTTGTCATTGCTTTTGGAGAATCTTACTCCAAGTTAAAATATAGAAACTCACATTACCAGATTCTCTTGCAGCTATGGCAGCTAAGCATGTAACCAAGGCTCCTCCAATCAGAAGAACTCACTGGAGATTTCAGTTCAGACATAGTATCCTGAAGAAGGTAGGACCGTGTGGAAGCCTTTCCAGCAATATGGACATTTGCCTTTCAGCACTGGCTTCGGTCTGAGAAGCTTTTCCCCAGTGACAGGAGCAGAGGCTATGCTAGAGCAGTCCTGTGGAAAAAATTGGCATTGTGGCTGCCAATGTTGGCCAGTAGCTGGCTATCCCAGAGATTCTATGAGCTACCAAATATCCTTTGATAAATTTCTTTTCTGCCTAAATGAGCTAGAATAGATTCTGTAGTTTTTCAGCTCTGAGCCTAACTAATACACTATGTCTTACCACTGTGCCCAGCACATGGTGGATGCTGCAGGTTTGATGGAAAAAAGTAATTTATAAGATTAAGAATAGCTAGCTTGTTGAGCAGTTACTGTATACCAGGCACCCTTCTAAGATATTTTAATCAATTTTCCTGTTTAACCATTATAATGACCCTTTGAGGTGAACCCATTGTAAAGGTCAAGACACTGAGGTTAGGAATGAATAACTATCACATCATCAGATACTAGCAAGAGCTCTTCTGGAGGCATTATTTCTCTTGCACTGCTTTAATTAAAAAATGTGGTCTCCGAAACTTTGCATGTACCTGATTCAGTCAGGAGCACCCCTCTTGAATGGCCGTATGGAGTTTCTTGGTGTCTCTTTGGCAGTGCATTTAGAAGACATTTAGTAAACACTCGGTTTGGAGCAGTCATTTAACTCTTCTTATCATATTCTCCTCCATTGCTTATTTCCTCACATAAAGTTTTATTCTCTTCCTTAAATGATCTCTAGGGGGTTGAAGGACTGAAAAAGCTTTTTAGAACGACTGTTTCAGTAGCTCCACTAGCCTCTTTAGGAAAGTGACTCTGAAGTAACTCGGGTGTTATTTTTAAATCTGTACTTAGTGAATTAACCTTTCAGCTGCTTTCAGAGACGAGAAGCATTATCAATTCTGTTTTGCTAATTTTCTGCTCCAAGATCAAATACCCAGAGTAAAGTTAGACTGAATTCTGCAGTATTCTGGAAGATTATCACTTAAGGCAGCCTTTGTTGCAGAATCTTAAAAAATTTATCTCAGCTGATTCTGTCAATGTGCGTAGCTTTTGGCTGGAGAAAAGAAAATGAGAGACAAAGCAGTTTACAGTCTGCACGAATTGTATTGATAGGTTTCTGTGCAGGGCTCTTCCTCCCCAAAATCATCCAGATGAAGGAAACTGGCTCTTCACATCAACTGCAAGCCCCTTCTCTCTCCTGTCTGTCCTGGTCTTGGGTGTCCTCCTATTTTTTGTTCATTAGGAAAGAAGGAAGCTAACAATGGTAAGGGCCAGATGAGTAGGTATTGAGTAGAAAACACATAATCTCATTCAATTTTCACAACCACCATTATGGACCCCCAAAGTGGAAAAGGATGAAGCTGAGGTCTTGAGTAGTAAAAGGACCAGCTAATGAGCAGCGGACTTGAACTTCTAGTGCAGTGTACATTGTATTAGATCATGTGGCCAAAAGCCCAACCATATCGACTTGAGAGACATTTGCATTTTAAAATTCAAGGATGAAAATTCTTGAAAGCACAAAGAAGGGAAGCAAAAGGCTGGAGCAGAAACAGAGAGGCTTCTGCCAAACACGTTGACCTGCAGACAAGTTGTCGGAAGCCTGCCCTGCCAATTAAGCCACGTATAAAACCAGCTCTACCTGCTTTGCGAATTGCTTTCAGGTAGTCTTTAGCTGTCAGAGTGTTTCATCTAAGAAAATAATTCATCCAGAGACTGACCAAGCCTAGGGGAACACCAACTTGAGTGCCTGTTGCAGGAGTTCTTTCCTGTGCTGGGTGGAATAAGATAGGAAATGTTACCTGGTCTTCAAGCTCCTACATAAATGGCATGTCCCTCAAGCCTTCTTCCTAAGAAAGAAAGAAGGATCATTGAAAATCAGGAAAGACTGGTACTCAATGCTCAGTGAATCCATGTATCTATTCTGAATGGGTCCACAGAGCCAGTTCACCCAGTGACACTGTGAAATATCCTGATGGCCACCACTTATGGACCAACATGGTGTAGATTAAGAGTAAAGGCTCTGGAGCTGGATCCTGCCTCTGTCATCTCTGTGTGTTCTTCAACATCCTTACTGATTTTCTGTCTGCTTCTTCTATCAATCATTGAAAGAGAGGTATTGAAATCTCACCTGTAACTGTGGATTGTCTTCATCTTTGGCCATCCTATTACTTGTGGCTTCATTTATTTTAATGCTCTGTTATCAGTGACATAACAGTTTCAAATTGTCATATTCTCCTGATGAATTTTCCGCTTAACCATTATCAAATGACCTTCTTCAACCCTAAGAATATTCTTTGCTCTGAAATCTACTTTGTCTAACGTTGCTACAGACCTTGCAGCTTTCTCCTGATTAATGTTAGCTTTCTATATCTTTTCCATTTTTTTTCTTTAAACCTATTTGTGCTTTAATATTCAAATGTGCTTACTGTACTAAGAATATTGATAGATCTTAATTTTTTATCCAATTTGACAATCTCAGCTAAAATGATTCTTAATATGACTAGGCTTAAATCTACCACCTTTCTGTTTGTTTCCTATTCGCCCCTCTTTCTATTTGCTCTATTTTTCCTCTTCGTTTTTGCCCATTTTAAGAGTATTTTTACTAGTCCATTGTATCTCCTCTTTGGCTTATAACCTATTGCTTTTTGTTGTGTTAGTAGAGTGGTTGCTTTGGGGTTTAAAGCATATAGCTTTAACTTATCACAGTCTACTTTCAAGTGATACTTTACAATTTCATGTATAGTATAAGAAAATTTCAATAATACACTTCTGTTTCCTCTTTCACCTTGGTGCCATGTTTTTAAACGTCTTACTTCTACATAATGTTACAAATCACACCTTACTTTATTACTACTTTTTTTAAGCAATAAATCATCTTTTATTAAAATTTTTCTTTGAGATAACTGTAGATTGTAAGAAATGATACAGAAATTCCATGTACTCTTTACCTAGTTTGCTTCAATGGTGATATCCTGCAATAGTGCAGTACAATGTCACAGTCAAGATAGAGACATTTATACACACAACCAATCTTATTCACATTTACCCAGTTTTCTTTGTACTGATATGGGTATGTGTATTCAGTTCTGTAAGTTCATGTATCTCCCACCATAATCAATTATCTTTTAAAGAGATTTGCTGTGGACTGAATTGTGTCCCCCACAATTTCATATGCTAGAGTCCTAATCCCAATGTGATGGTATTTGAAACAGGGGTCTTTGATGGGTTTAGTGCCCTTGTAAGAAGAGACACCAGAGAGGGCCCTCTCTCTCTCTGTAGCTCTATCTCTATCTCTATCTCTATTGCTCCCTCTGTCATGTGAGGACACAGCTAGAAGACAGCCATCTGCAAGATGTGCTACAGACTGAATTGTATCCCTTCCCCCTCCTACTCTCAATCCATATGTTGAAATTCTAACCTCCAGTTCCTCACGATGTGACTGTATTTGGTGATGGGGTCTTTAAAGAGGTGACTGAGTTAAAATGAGGTCATTAGGGTGGGCCTTAATCCAATATGACCAGAGTCCTTAAAAGAAGAGATTAGGACACAGACAGACACAGAGGGAAGACCATGTGAAGACACAGGGAGAAGATAGGGAGAGAGACCTCAGGAGACAATCCTACTGATATCTTGAGCCTGTACTTCTAGCCTCCAGAATTGCCAGAAAGTAAATTTGGGATGTATAAACCACCTAGACTATGGTGCTTTGTTATGGCAGCACTGGCAAACCAATATGGTCATCATTAGGGAGGCTAAGATTGAATCCTACTCACTTCATTGTACAGTTGTTATTTCTCACTTGCATCCAGAAAGCAACATATTAGATATTTCTTTGGCGCTATCAAACGCCCAGTTCTCCATCAAACATTCACCCAGTGATTTTACCACCAATAGAAAATCTTTCCTTCAATCAATGTTTCCAAGAGGGTTTGTAAAATGAGATCTTGAATTCTATCATTCCTTTCCTATTTATTAGCTAATGTTCTCTTATAAAATGGAGATTTCTGTCATCAACTAGGGCTGTTTGGTAACACCAAAACATAAGTTCTATTGGAAAGGCAGGATAAGTGTTTAACACTGTTCGTATAATTACCAATTTTCAGAGTAATCAGTTATTTTTAAAACTGCCTCAAATGATAACAAATGAGATTTTTTTTCTTTACCTTTTCTTAACTATTATTCCAGAATCACAGATTTTTATTGATTAAATGTTTTAACCTATTATAATAATTACAGCCTTTATGTTCAAATTCTCATAACATTTTATAACAGTTTTTAAGCTGACTCTTGGGTCTCTTTTACATTACACAGTTAAACTTTGAAAGTTTCTTTGCTTTTTGGCACAAGATGTTTCTAATTCATCTTGGCCCCAGACCCAGGATTTCCCGTTTTTCTGAGAATCTCCAGTTCCTTTTAGTGTATAATTGAATCAGGGGTCATAATCTGGATGCCAAGGGTACTCTTTGTTACCATTTCTATGGATAGAGCTAGGGAAAACAGTGTGTGTGTGTACGAATGTGTATATGTGTGTGTGTGTGTGTACACACACACACATACATATATACATATATATATATATATATATATATATATATATAATCCTGGTTCTTACTAATATTTCAATTCAATAACATTTTCTTTAACTTTATAATTGTGTCTTAAACTGAAAATGATGACTTCTGAGAGCATTAACAAGATTATTCATTTGCTCTAACCAACATTATAAAAAATTACTTTCAGAGTATCAATGCTGAAGTTACTATAAACAATAAAAATATTTCTGGAAGTTTAAAATTTCTTTATACCTCTTTTCATCCTTAGCATAATTCCCATCGAGGATTACAGTGTTCTAAAGCCCATGAAACAAATTTGTTCTCCCTGTGCCTGTGATGCCAACTTGACATATGGTTAGATTCTTTCTCTTATTACTTTCAATTTAAAAGGTTTTTTTTTTTATGGCAGTGTATTTGCATGATTTAAAGGCAAAAACTATACAGAAAGTTCTATCTAGAAAAATCATGTTTTTACCCCCTTATCCCTCTATCCTCTCCCCCCTATCATAGCTGATCTTTTTTTTTTTTGCGGTACGCGCGCGGGCCTCTCACTGTTGTGGCCTCTCCCGTTGTGGAGCACAGGCTCCGGACGCACAGGCTCAGTGGCCATGGCTCACGGGCCCAGCTGCTCCGCGGCATGTGGGATCCTCCCGGACTGGGGCACGAACCCGTGTCCCCTGCATTGGCAAGCGGACTCTCAACCACTGCGCCACCAGGGAAGCCCATAGCTGATCTTTTTCTTTTAGTTTTTACCTTTACAGTGTGTTTGTTAGCTTAAAAAAAATACATTTTTTAAAAAAAATTTTATCGGAGTATAGTTGATTTACAATGTTGTGTACAGCAAAGTGAATTAGTTATATATATATATATATATATATATATATATATATATATATATATATATAATCTCCACTCTTTTTCTTTTCTTTTTTTTAAGATTCTTTTCCCATGTAGACCATTACAGACTATTGAGTAGAGTTCTCTGTGCTATACTGCCGGCTATTATTCGTTACCTATTTTTATATATAGTGATGTGTATATGTCAATCCCAATCTCCCAATTTATCCCTCCCAGCTTTATCCCCTGGTAATCATAAGTTTGTTTTCTACATCTGTGACTCTACTTCTGTTTTGTAAATAAGTTCATTTGTACCCCCTTTTTCTTAGATTCCATATGTAAGTAATGTCATATGATACTTGTCTTTCTGTGTCTGACTTACTTCACTCAGTATGACAATCTCTAGGTCCATCTATGTTGCTGCAGATGACATTATTTTGTTCTTTTTTATGGCTGAGTAGTATTCCATTGTATATATACGTACCACATCTTTTTTATCCATTCTTCTGTTGATGGACATTTAGGTTGCTTCTTTGTCCTGGCTATTGTAAATAGAGCTGCAATGAACATTTGGGGTGCATATGTCTTTTTGAATTATGGTTTTCTCCAGGTATATGCCCAGGAGTAGGATTGCTGGGTCATATGGTAGTTCTATTTTTAGTTTTCTAAGGAACCTCCATGCTGTTCTCCATAGTGGCTGTACCAATTTACATTCCCACCAACAGTGCAAGAGGGTTCCCTTTTCTCCACACCCTCTCCAGCATTTATTGTTTGTAGATTTTTTGATGATGGCCATTCTGACTGGTGTGAGGTAAAAACTCATTGTATTTCTCTAATAATTTGTGATGTTGAGCAGCTTTTCATGTGCTTCTTGACCATCTGTATGTCTTCTTTGGTGAAATGTCTATTTAGAGCTTCCACCCATTTTTTGATTGGGTTATTTGTTTTTTTTGATATTGAGGTGCACGAGCTATTTGTATATGTTGGAGATTAATCCCTTGTCAGTTACTTCATTTGCAAATATTTTCTCCCATTCTGAGGGTTATCTTTTTGTTTTGTTTATGGTTTCCTTTGCTGTGCAAAAGCTTTTAAGTTTAATCAGATCCCATTTATTTATTTTTATTTTCATTATTCTAGGAAGTGGATCAAAAAAGATCTTGTTGCAATTTATGTCAAAGCGTGTTCTGCCTATGCTTTCTTCTAAGAGTTTTATAGTGTCTGGTCTTACACCTATTTTGAGTTTATTTCTGTGTATGGTGTTAGGGAGTTTTCATTCCTTTACATGTAGCTCTTCAGTTTTCCCAGCACCACTTATTGAAGAGTCTGTCTTTTCTCCATTGTAAATTCTTGCCTCCTTTGTCATAGATTAGGTGACCATAGGTGCATGGATTTATCTCTCTATCCTGTTTCCATAGTGTAAATATTCTTAACATGGCCAATTTCAAGCTCCCACATGGATGCCCACTGGCTGGAAAAACTCCTGAAAATTTAACAATCAGCCTCAGCTGATTAACAGTCAGCTGCCTCGAGTGCGCCTTTCGCTGTCTCCTCCACCTCCTGCTTGTACAAGAGGTAGTAAGCTGTTCTGAGCCTTGATTTTGTTTTTCTGTTTTGTTTTGTTTTTCCCCTACTTAATAACATTTGGTTAGACGCCATGAAGTGGTTGTCATATAAGTCATTAGAACCTCTTCCTTGCCTATTTCATTTCATGTAACATGACCTTCCACTTTTTCCCTAAGTATGGACGTATGGGAGAGTTTAAATTTGGAGTCAAAAAGATTTGGGTTCTGACCCTAAATGAGACCTTTAATATGTGTAATCTTTGGCTGATTTCCTTATCTCTCTGAACCTCAATTTCCTAATTTATGAAATGGGAGCCGTAACAAAAGTTTGTGGTTTAATAACTTGAAATAAAATGTTCAAATATAATATTAATGATAATTTTACTAGCCAGCTCTTATTGAGCATTCAGTTTTTTTCCAGGCACCATTTTTAGTACTTAACCTAGATTAATTCACTTCATCAAACATATGGTGTATACTATTCACAACATCAAAATGTGATGTATACTATAATTATCATCATTTTACAGATGGAGAAAGTGTGTCACACAGAGGCTAGGAAATGTTCTCACACTCATATAGCTAGTAAGTGATGGAGCCAGGATTACACTCAAGCCATCTACCTCCAGAGACTGCCCTCAGTTTAACCACTACCCTCCAGCAAGTGCCTGGCAGAGAGGGGTCACTTAACGGAGTTAGTTCCCTCACCTCCCTCTAGTTCTTTGGTTTCAGCTGCAACTTCCTCTTAGTTATTCAAGGAAAGTTCTCCTCAATGTGTGGAGCTCCTGAGCTTCTCTCAACAACTATTCATCTTCCTTTCCTTGTTCCATCCTCCAAATCACTCCCTACCCACTCCAAATTCATGGCCACAGTCCATCTTTGGGGAAACTGAAAAATGAACAGGAAAGGCTTAGCTGGCAGCACTGCCCTGACCTCTCCCTAGTTCGGGGACCCTCTGAACTGCCCCCTCCAGTTACCCAGCACAGCAGGGTGTCCGTACTGATAGATTGGTATCTTTGTTGGACTAGTTGTCAATATTTTGATTATTTAACAAGAAGTTTCCATTATATGTGCTCTCATTGTTTAAATGGGGAAACTGGCTCAAAGAGATTAACTTATTTGCCTGAATCCCAGGGAAATCAATCCTAAGATTCAAGCCCAAGGCAATGTGACTACCAAACTCTTTTTTTTTAACCTATAAATAATTATTTTCTGTGTTTTACTCATTTTTTTTTAATTGAAGTACAGTTGATTTACAATGTTGTGTTTTTTTGGCTGTACAGCAAAGTGATTCAGTTATACATATATATACATTCTTTTTTATTATGGTTTATCACAGGATACTGAATATAGTTTCCCATGCTATACAGTAGGACCTTGTTGTTTATCCACTCTACACATACTAGTTTGCATCTGCTAACACCAACCTCCCACTCCATTCCTCCCCAACTCCCCTCTCCCTTGGCAACCACAAGTCTGTTCTCTATGTCTGTGAGTTTGTTTCTGTTTCGTAGATAAGTTCATCTGTGACTACCAAACTCTTAACCTTTGCAGTTGGCATGGTAATTTTGAAAGGAGATGGAAATCCTCATCTCCAAGACTACTTGGGGGAGAGGCTGCTTTCACTCAGTGAAGGCTTAACTGTCCGATTAGAAAGCTTTGCCCTCAACGCTGCCCTAAAGCAGAGGAGTGATCTCAATCACCAGCATTTGCCTTGGGCTCAGGATCCTCGGGCTGTCAATTAGATTTAATACTTTACCACATACTCAGTGCTGATTTAACAGGGACCCTGCTGCTTTAAGAGTGGATAAAATTAGATGCTGAGACCATGATTCATCTCTAGCATCATTGCAAGGATACAATGAGATAACTCATGCAAAGAGGTTAGCATGATGTCTGGCACAGGGCACTCAGGAAGTGCTATTGATTTTGTTATTACCGCAGGAAAAAAGTACATGGGAGAAGACTGAGAAGAAGATCTGGATTTAAAATTCAGAACTGACACTTACTCAGTGACCTTAGCAAGTCCTTTACGTCTCTGAGTATTCTCCTCTTTAACTGCTGCAAGGAGTAAATGAGATAATATATGTAAAGCATCTACCACGCGGTAGACATGAATATAAGAGAGCAATCTTGATTCTGTATTTGCCTAGCAGCAAAAAGTTAATGAAGGGCTTTAACACTTGTGCAAAGAGCAAAGGAAGAGGGCTACAAAGACCTGCCTCTATATTTAAAAAAGGGCAAAATTACGACTCTTCTCTGTCCCTTTTTCCTTCTCTGTATAATGGCTGGTTTGGAGTCCATGATGTCCTCCCAGCTCCAGTGATGTGCTATTTCTCGGAACATCTGTCACTCCTTCCAGTGATGTTGTGAAATAGTCAACAGGCATTGCGCCCATCTTACAAATGAGGAGGCCAAGACTCAGGATGTCAGGGACTCAGAATCACAGACTTTCAAGGTCGAGAGGATCCTTAGAGAGTGTCTTGTCCAGCGATCCTTGACCTCCTAAATCCCCTTATCTATCACCCCTTCTTCAATCCTTCTCCCTCTTGACAGGGAGTGGGCTGGGCGCATTGTTCCTCTCTGATGACACTGAGAGTCCGGCAGAGAAAGCCCGTAGCCAGCTGTCACGGGGGAGGGTGCTGCGGAAGATGGACCTGCCATCACACAGGGATGAAGAGATGGTGAGAAACAGGACAGAACGGTGGTAAGGGTTCTGAAGCCCTTGGTTTACTCACCCTAGTCCTGGTCAACCCAGGGGGAGGTACAAGTTCACGGACTCAGTAAAGCCATTTATCCATCACCGAGTCTTCCTATGGATGAGGTGAGTCTCTGCCGTTAGCACAAAGTACTTCCAGATTCCATCCTAGTGCTTTTTGCCCTGGTTTTAGGAATAGCAAACTGCATCATCTCCTTTGTCTGATTCTGTTAATTGTCTACATTCTGTCTCACCTGCAGAATCTCTCTAGACATACAGGGCTACATCTAAAACTCCCTACTTGGTATACGTTGCATATGAAAATTTATCTCTAATTTAATGTAAAACTTTTACCCATCTTTTCTGGAAGTTCCACAAACACCCACATGGTTGGTAACTTGGCCAGAAGGACTTCCAGGCCTCAGAAGCTTCTATGCCTTATTGCAGTGAAAGGAAATGCAGCAGGATCAGTGTGGGGAGAACAGGGGGAGTCTGGAGGAGTCCAAACACAGGCTTCCAATGTTCTCCCTCCCAAGGGAATTGTCCTGTAGAAAGTACTCCTTCCTGCAGTGAAATGCAGCCCCACGTGTACGGCGTTTCTGCTGAGGAAGCACAGGTAAGGCTCAGAGTCCAGGGTCGTTACTGTGGGCTGTTCACATGGTCACTCCAAGAAAGAAGGCAGGTGTTTGCCATCCACATTGTTGGCACAGTCTAGGCAAATTGGCACGGCGGGTTTCAGTGCCCCAGGCATACAAAACAGGCTTATCAGTTAATAACAGAGGGAAGATGCCAAAGCCAAGTTCCCAGATGCCAGGCAATGGTCACCTCAAACACAGGCCCATCTAATGGGCAGCATCAAGTTTGTTATGTGAACTCTTTCCTGCAACTCATTCATGCCTCTTTGGGACAGACGCGAAAGCCCACGTGCTTATTTCATTTTTGAAATTTCACAGTGGGTTAAATGTCAGGACTAAGTTGACAGCAAGTTTGAGGTCTTCTCATGAAGAGTTTATACAACGTTTCAACACTTTCCTCTTCCGTGTTGGAGAATCACTCATTTAATCCACTGAGCATCCTCCCTCAATCACACGTGGACCTTGAATCCAGGACTTCTTACCTCCCTAGAGGTCCTTCTCAAACTTAACTGCAAGCTGTAATCACCTAAGGAGCTTTAAAAACTACTGAGCCTGCGTCCCATGCCCAGAGACACAGATTAAATTTGTCTGGGGTGCAGTCTGGGATTTGGGATTGTTTAAGCTACCCGGGTGATCCTAGCGTGCAGCCAAAGTTAAGAACCACTCCCGAAGGCCAGTGGTTCTCAAACTGGGGTTCCCCGACCAGCAGCATCAGCCTGACCCAGGAAATTGTTAGAAACACAAACTCTCAGGTCCCACCCCAGGCTTACCGAATCAGAAATTCTGGATGTGAGGCCCAGAAATCTGTGTTTCAATAAGCCTTCCAGTTGATTCTGAGGCATATTCGAATTTGGGAACCATTGCCCTAAATGAGGACACGAGTTTGCTGCCAGCCCCTGGGCTCTTGGTCAGGCTGCTTTCAGCCACAGGAAGTCCCAAGCACTACACCTGTGTGCTCCTAAGAGCCTCGACTTGCACAGCTTTGCTTAGCGTCTCTTTTCCTCCCAAATTTCCCAATGATGACTTTGGATGTGGGGATGTGGGACTCGGCGTGTTAAACTCACAGCCAAGTACAGGAAGAGGGATATGTAAACAATATTTGCATACTGCTGGGCAGGACGCAGAGAGAGTGTGGAGAGTGAAGAGTCACACAACAGTGCCGGGCAGAGTCAAAACACAGCAAACTGGGACCTGAATTCTACTTTCCGTTGTGACTCTCCTGGTACCCAAACGTCTGCATCTCAGTTTCATCATCTGCAAAATGGAGATAATAATTCTTTCCAATCTAATCCTGAAAGCCTCTTTGAGGTTTTATAGAAATAATATATAATATAAATAATACATAGAAAGGTGTAAAAGTATGACGAAGATCAGATACTGTTATCTCAGTCTGTAAGGAGAGAGGCAAGGCTGGGAGCACAGTGTTGTCTCTCCGCTGGAAGTTCATTGATCCCATCCTTCCTTTAAGATATATGTTCACTCAATATGCTAACCACCCTCTGGAAAGTAAAAATTCTATCCAGTTCCTGTATTGGCATCATGTTAATTCACAGAAATATCTCAATCATTTTACTAATTTCGATCTATATATTTTCTCCGATTCAGAGAAATTCCTGATACACGTGCAAGTGTAGCTCTTGCATTGCCTGCCTTGGTGCTTTCAGGGGAATCTTGTAGGGGCAGGGGAGGGAAGGAAGGGAAGGAAACTAGTATTTATCTAGTACTTGTTATGCACCATTGCCTTCCATTTCTTAGTGTTTAATCCTGACTGTGAACAACAGAAATTTATGATTATTTGTATGTAATAGATAAAGAAACAGAAGGTTAGAGCGGTTAAGGAACTTGACCAGAACCACACAGAGGTAGAACAGCACGGTACTCAAGTCTCTGAAGTTCACATGCCTCCCTCTAGCCCAGTGTCTGTTACTTGCAGACACATCTCTAATTATGGGGTGAAGCTGGGGGGACCCAGTAATTAGAAAGATGGGGATTCCTAGCCACATATGGTTTGTCTGTGACTACACACCCCTCCCTGAAGCGCCCCAGCCAAGTGAACAAGAGCTAACTTCACAAAGAGCAGACATCCCCCTCTGAAGCTCTGCACATTATGCTTTCCAAATTGAAACATGAAATATCCCATAGGCACTTGTGGAAATCAAACTCTTGTATGTGGAGAAAGATGAGTGTAAAACCCTGGCAGCTGTGAGTCACCCAACCCAGGGAAAGTTACTTTGGAGTGAGAGCAGCCTTGCTCGGGAAAGCAGGGGACTAATCTATCTTCAAAGAAAACACTCTCCTGAGATGTCTGGATGTCTGCCAGCACACACAGGGCCCACCACCAATATGGCAGAAAGGCACGAGGTATGGCAAGAGTGCCTGGATGCCCTCCTTGTGCTCCGAGGCTGTAGGCACCTGCCCACGGGCACTTGTTCCTCTGAGTCATTCCCTCTCTGAAGCTCTGAGCAGTTTCCGCAGACCCCCTAAACCTGCTTCCACACGCTTCCTCAATTTTTCACTTTCAGTTGTCAGAAGATCTTAGTAATGGTTTTCCATTCTTTCCAGGTGGTCTCCTTTCATAGACCTCCCTGCTAATTTCAAGGTTAGAGTTAAAAATAACACTGTATTATACTTATCCATGGAATGTAACTTAAATGGTTGCATTTCCAGAACAATAAATGTCACTGTACACTAAGTACATCACACAGAACTATGCCTTGTCCTGAAGATAAAGCAGTAGAACCTCTGGACCCAACTTCGGCTTATAGAACCAATGGGGGAATCAACCTAGCTGAGTGGATCCCTGCAAAGCAGCTTGCTAGTGGGACCATTCATAGTTGCCCCATCTGGCTCTGGGGCCCCTTCTCTTCCTCTACAACATCTTCCACTTCCCTTTGGGGCACTTAGCACATTGTTTTGGTGCTGCTGGTTTACTCACCTGTATACCCAGCAACACTCTCCACTTTTCGAGGGCTGGAACCACTGTATTCCCAGCATCTATTACCTAATTACCCTTTGCAAAAATATGTTTGTGGGAAGAATGAATGGGATAAGGAGTTGCTCCTGAGTTAAATGTTTATAAATTGAAAGCTATTTCAAGTGTATTCACTGGCGCTTTTGAACTAACTTAGGGCAAATTGATTTTTAATGCAGTTCCTTCAGGCTGTGTTAGTAGGTGAGAAAGTGAGTAGGACCAGGAGAGGAAAGACGGGCCCAGAGGAAGGAGGGACAGTCATGGACCAGGTAGGGGCTGATTCAGCAAGGGGTCCTGGAGTCACAGACAGAGGCCAAAGCCCAAACAGAACTGAGCCCTGTGGTCTGGGCCAACACAGAAGGCAGTCCTGCCATGACGCAGAATTAGCACCAAAGTTTCCCCAAACTAATTAGCGGCTAAGGGGGACCCGCGAAGGGCACATGGGAATCCAGTCATAGTTTTCAAGGTAGGACGCCCTCAGGTCACTCCATCTGTTGGTCCAGCAATGGGAGGTGAGATTAGGAGCTGCCTGCTTGACGTGGGACACGTCCTAACAATTCCTTAGCTGGGAGTTGTGCAAGCACAGGCAGAAAAACGATGTAGAAGCATGATTCTTCCCTGAGGAGGAAGCTTTGGGCTAGCTCTTAAAGAAAAGAGAGGTGCAAAGAAGATGATGCAGACAGGAAGTGAGCCAGTGATAGCCTAGGGCATCATGCCCAAGGGTGCAGGCTGGGCGCCTTGCAGGATTCATGCAGTGGTGGTGGGGAGTATCTCCAAAATATTTGTGGGAAGAATGAATGAGATAAGGAGCTGCTCCTGAGTTAAATGTTTATAAATTGAAATCTATTGCAAGTGTATTCACTGGGCACTTTTGGACTAACTTAGGGCAAATGGATTTTTAACGGATCTAGTGGATCACATATTTTGAATGTCACCACTGAGAGTCCATTTCTAATATGCATCATTCGCTTAACAGATCAATTTCACCAGTAAAAAAACCATTTCAGACATTCACTGAGTTACTCAGTAAAGCCTAAGTTATTGATCCAATATGGGTAGCAGACATTTGCATCTGTCTCCATCAGTGTGCCCTCCTCGTTAGGAAGTGAGCAATGTATAGGTGATAGATTAATACTACACACACACACACACACACGCACACACACGCACACATGCACAAACAAAATCACACTTTGTATACTGAAGTATGTTCGAGTACATTCCAGACATCATAACTAGCAGCAGGAAAACCTCAGGTTGACTTCACTGCATGATTGCCTGAGACCTTGCCCTTATTTCTGGATCTTTGGAAGCTGAGGCAAATAGCTCTGTAGCCAAGTGTGCCCATGAGAAGGAAGTGGCCGCTCAGCAGAGCTCTGCACCACATGGTCCCGGGCAAGACGAAACCTCAGAATGGTGTCCTCAGCCTGAGAAGCTCCTTCCTGTAACCCCTCCTCCCACTCTTGGGACAACCCTAGGAAGGAGTCACTAAAACGTTGGCTATTTTTTCCTCCAACTCTGGTGTGTGTTGGTTGTGCCAGGTTTGATTCGGTTTAGGAACAAAAGTGTAAAGGGACATTCCTGACTCCTTGATTATAATGGAACACAAGCATATCTATGACACATCCATTACCTAATTTAATTCTCAAAGCCAAACTATGGGTTTGGGATTAAGTTTTCTCATTGTGAAGAAGAGAAAACTGAGATTCTGAGTGGTTCAGAGATCTGCTTAAGGCCACACAGCTGATAAGCCAGGATTCAGCTCTGCCGGACTCTAATGTGGGCGTGTTTTCTCTACTCCCCAGGCTGAACTTTATATCAAGTGGCACAAAGCTGTTTAAAGGTGAGGATAGATATATACTCAGGCCGTGAAGAGTTAATAAGATACAGAAAAGAGTCAAGGGAACATATTTCCATTTTATTGCCATTTTTGTCCATTTAAAATCTCTTTTATGTTCTAGGCTTTTGACCCCTAGCTTTTCTAGAGTAATGACTGGTGAGCCTTGATTGTTTAATTAGAAATATGGTACCATTATTCAAACAGTTGTCATTACCTAAGCTGTATCGGTCAGAGAATAGTCTAAATACATGGGAAAAAATGCTTGACACATCTCTTTAATTTAATTGTATTTATTTTCACATTTCTAAAAATACTCTCTCTGCAAACAGCTCCTGGGCACAAATTCAAAACCATAAATTGGCCAAGCTAACAGCACGCTCCTCCTCTGCTTCCTCATTTAGGTAATATCCAAAAACTCACTGTAGTTTCTGTTGTTTATTAAATACTGTACACAGAGCCAACCGTGCATGGTTGTGACTCCGGTAGCGTCCTGGCTAGGCTTCCAGAGACCCTGATCTAGACAAAGGGAAAGGGAATTTCAAGACCACCTATCAGGAAGTTGAAATGTTTGCAAAAGTAACAGTTAACACTTATTAAACATTCTGTGTCAGCTACTGCTCCATGAACTCAACTGATTCATTCTTTACAATACTTCTATTCAACCCATTTCACAGATGAGGACACTGAGGCACAGTTACTAAGGAAATAGATAAAAGGATTCCTCGGGTGGGTATCCAGGTCAGGAAAGTGTTCTGGAGAGGATTCCTGAGCTGAGTCCTAAGAAACAAGTGAGTGTTGCCAGGCAACTCGGGGGGAGGGAGGGGTTACAGGCAGAAGCAAAGGAAGTTTAAGGAGAAAAAGTTGCATGCCAATAAATCTATCGGAAGTTCTTTTTACTAATCCAGAGGGTAGAGGAGGAAAGCCCAGACTCTGGCAAGTGCAGTGAAAAAAGAGAGGATAAACAGAGATAAGGAATATTTTTTCTATTGTTTAAGCCCCCCATCTGTGGTATTTTGTTATGGCAGCTCAGTGTTCAATGATGACTCATTGAAATGGCATGAAATAGTGTCTCGATGTCCTTAAAATAAATCAGACTGATTAGATACAGAAGGATAAAACAAAGGGGAGTTCAAATGCCTGCAGGGGCCTGGATGGACTGCAGTTTCCCTCCATGACAGGAGAAATGCAGGAAGAGGTCAGCCGTGGGAGACAGGATGAGGGGTTAGTTGGGGTCCACCGAGTGGCCACGCCCATGGAACATCTTGGAGATGTTCAGCAGATAGCTACCCATGTGAGTGGGAAGTAGGGAGAAGGTTGGACTCTGGAGATAAGTGGCCAGTATGCAGCGGGAGCTGACATCCATAGAACACACTTCCTGTATTTCATGGGCAGGCAAAGCACCTGGGGAATCTTGCTAGAGATCTAGACAATTCAGTGGCTCCAGGGTGGGGCCTGAGACTCAGCATTTCTAACAAGTGCCCAGGTGCTGTCGATGCTGCTGCTCTGCAGACCACACTTTAAGTAGCAAGATCCTAGAATGTTCCAGGCCACAAGGAAGAATATTCAGAGAAAAAAAGCAGTGAGTTGACAATATATACCTGTAGGAACACCAATATGTAAAGGTGTTCTTTGTCTCAAACGTCAAGGGTATACAGGGTTTTGACAAAAGCTATGTCTTGCATCGCCTAAAGAAGCCAAAGGGAGAAGCCAGCCTCTAGCATTTAGTGGTTGACACAGCGCAGAGACTACGCTCAACTTTCAGCAGGTGGTCTCATCAACCGGCTGAGACAGAGGCCCCAAGGGCAGTAACTGGGTCTGGTCTACATTACACCACAAGTGCTAACACAGCACATGGCACCTAACAGGCATAATGGGCTGGATTGTGCTCTGCAAAATTCATAGGTTGAAGTCGTAACCTTCAGTACCCCAGAATGTGACTATATTTGGAGACAGATCCCTTAAAGAAGTCATCAAGATAAAATGGAGTCATTAAGGTGGGGTTCATCCTGTATGACTGGTGTCTTTATGAGAAGAGGAAACTTGAACACAGGTATGTGGACACACAGAGGAAAGACTGTATGAGGACACAGTGAGAAGGCGGCCATCTGCAAGCCGAGGAAAGAGGTCTCAGAAGAAACCAACCCCACAAACACCTTGATCTCAGACTTCTAGCTTCCAGAAATGTGAACAAATACATTTCTATTGTTTAAGCCCCCCATCTGTGGTACTTTGTTATGGCAGCCCAGTGTTCAATGATGACTCATTGAAATGGCATAAAATAGTGTCTCAGTGTCCTTAAAGTCTTGGAGCTCCCACACTTCACTCCACTGACCTCTTCTGGTTCTGGTATAGCAGGAATTTTTAGATATCTCCTCTACATGACCACCGGTCCCAGGCTTCCGTGACCACCCCCATGAAAGAGCCTTGGCCATGGCACAGAAGTGCAAGTAGCCAGAAGCAGAGCTGCAGGAGGCTGTGAGGAGAGGAACGGGGAAAGCAGTCTGATGGGACCGCTCTTGAGATGGAGATTCCTCCCTAGGAGCCAAGTGTTTGAGAAGTCTCAAGGCAGAAGGGACTCTGGGCCTTTGCCTTTTTGCCCAAGGTGACTGGCTTACTTTTTCAGAACCAATGTCTTTTCTGCAACGACTATCAGATCCCAGTGACTTATTTGTATGTTGCAGTCAGATGGCAATTGACTAGTATCAGGAGGTCATGCCAGGAAACTAACCAAATCACACACCCCAGCTTCACAAGCAGCAGTATTTCAATACTTTAAACCCTGCTCAGCCAATATTTCTAAAACTGACCACCAGTGGTTAAATGGTTCCCCCATGTGGCAGTACCCCTTAGAACCCCCCAAAGCTCAAACACTTTAAACAAATGCAACTCTTGCATATAAATGTTCAAACAAATCCCATCAGAAAACAATTTAAAATATCACTTTCAAACAATTTACTTGGGACAATCAAGTGTTCTATGAAGGTGATGGTTGCACGCTGAGAAGATGTTACAGAGCTTCCTCTAGGCAGCATAGGGATACAATCGGAGGATTTTCCAGTCCTACTTAGGACGCGTAGGTATTTTCTTTTTCTCCCAAATGCCTGGCACCTAGCAGGGTTCCTTTCTCAAAAGGCGCATCATTAAACCCTAAAAAGAACTAGTGAAGTATTTATATCCAATTTGTACAGATAAAGATACTTAGTACAGAAATGCTTAAGCAACTAGTCCCTGGAACTACACATAATAAATAAATGGAGAGGCAAGAAGTTTATCTCAGGTTCCCGTGACTCCAAAGACTGCAAGCTTTCTACTGTTAGCATCTTCTTTTTAAGGAGTTCTTCTTCTCTTCAAGGTTACCTGTGTTGTTCATTTTTTACTGATTCACCTGAACATCCTGTAGGCACCAGGTTAGACTTGGAAGTCTAACCCCAGAGGACCAAGCCGGTGACCTCTTCATGCACCTTCCCTGGGGACGAAAGTCACCTTTTTTCATCCATCCAGTCCCCTGTGCTATGTTAATCAATAGCTCCTAAATCCATTTCAAAGAAGACCTTTGTCTGGGATCTGA
This sequence comes from Aethalodelphis obliquidens, assembly GCF_003676395.1. NCBI lineage: Eukaryota > Metazoa > Chordata > Mammalia > Artiodactyla > Delphinidae > Aethalodelphis > Aethalodelphis obliquidens. Next base: position 32,475,370 of record NW_020837950.1, read on the forward strand.
ATTGCTCATTCCATAATCATTTCAAATGATCCCTCTGTTTACCTGCAAATTTCAGGAAGAGACCAGACTCTTTTATGAACTGCTGTCTCTATGATCAAAGCAAATCATTCACCCTTGTGATCAAAGAGATGCTAACTCCCAGCTGGCCTCCTTTCCCAACTTGCACAACTCCCACTACCTAACCCATAATTTAAAAATGGTTCAGCTCAAGAATTCTGATTACAATATATAAATGACCTTGTCGCCAGCAGGCTTCGAACAAAGCCACGGAGAGGGCCAGTATAAGCCTCAATATTACGAGAAATTATGGTGACAGTGAATACTGTGTTTGTGCAGGTCAATATGCCTGGACAGTTTCTGACCTGCTAATTGGTCTTAGAAATCTTGGGGGCACCCAGCACAACCCAGAGAGAAAGGGGAAGGATGAGGCAAGATGCAGGGGGACCAAGGGGCTGAGAAACGTGCCCCAAGCCTTTGAAATCTCCCCAGCTTCTCCTCAGCACTATTTGCCAACAGGATCACTGAGAGGTGGTAAATAGAAGCATCACTTGTTGACATCCTGTGTCTGGGGTAGTTTACTGAATTACGTCTGCAGCTGACACAATGTGCAAAGCAAACCTCATGATTCCTGGTTGATACCATTCAGCGCTGGAGAGATCTAGGTTACCCACGGGGAGGAGAGTGGGGACGGCGGGCCTTCTGAAAGTGACTTATTATAAAGGGTTGGAGCAGAGGGCAAGGACACAAGACAACTTAGCTAAGCTTCTCCAAACGTGGGGAGGTCAGAACGCTAAGGCATTTTTGTAAAACACAATAAATCATCTCAATCACCAGGAAGACAATAGCCGGCCATCCTTGGTGATACCGATGGAGCATGTTCCATGCAGAGGGCACTCGTTTAAAGGCCATCAAGGCCAAGATCTCTGAAACTTAGCTTGTGCAAAGGGACATCGGGTTGGCTTTGGAGAAAGTGCAGCCATCTGAATGTTCTGAGTCTTTTCTGCAGCTCAGGCTACCGATGTATGCTTGAAGACGTCAGGTGAGAGCTTTTCCTTGGAAGTGAGTATTCAGGGTACTGCCCCGTTATTACATTGAACGCAATATATTCATCACAACTTCCTCAACCAAGAAATCGTCAGGTGTCATGACACAGGTGACCTGGCTATCGATAATCTTCAAGCTGGTCTAGTTCTTATCCAGCAGACTTCACATGAGGAATAAGAGGGGTGGGAGATGGGGAGTGTATGTGCAGGCTGGAGGAATAGGAAGGGAAATGGATTCTAATTATGCAGGTTGGGAAAGTGGAGGCCTGAGAAGCACTAGATGGTCAGCAGTTAGCACATAACCTCTGCCACCCAGCACAGAGCCCAGACCCCTTCATCTTTGTCTCCAGGATGTAGTAAGAGCATCCCAATAACATGGATTGAGGATGGCATGTAAAGACACTGTTAAAAGCTTTATAACCACTATTTTCATATGTACCCTCAAGTAGGTGCTATTTATTATGCCTGTTTTGCAGAGGAGGAAACTTGAGGCTTTTCAAAGTTAGAAACTTGCCCAAGTTCACATACCAGTAAATAACAGAGCCAGGATGTGAACTCAAGTCTTTCTGGCAGCAGAGACTAAGCTTAGAACTTCTTCTCCTGTCCAGCCTAGGAACTGCTCAGAGGATACTTGTGAATTTACCTCAAATGGATAAATAAGTGCCCAAATTGATGAATAAATAAATGAGTAACATCTTCACTTTGGAGAAGCCCCCAGATTCTTTTACCAGACCAACTCTCTGGGTCATAAAATTCTTTCTTTTATATGAGGTAAGGTCTACGTGACAAAAAACAAACAGTTGCTGCTGTTCTGTTAGTAATTAATGATAAACAAGCTCATTGTTAATAATTAATCTAATGAAATATTAAGCACAATTAATTAATCTAATGAAATATTAAGCACAATTCAACTTTTTTTTTTAAAGTCCACCAGGACTAGGGCTATACATGATATAATGTAGAACTTCAGCAAAGATTTGCAAATAATAAGCTATTATTAATATATATTACAGCAATAGGTCAAAGGCAACAAAAAGTATATCATTTGAATAAATGGTACAAAGGCACTTTATAAAATTTGTGACCAATTTCTATTTAAAAAATTCAAGTAGGAATATAAGAAAAGCTGCTTACCATGCAAAAGAAAATGTATTTCATAGTAATAGTTGACAGTCACTTAAAGGTAAAATAGCAAAATCAAGAACCAGAAAAACAAGCTTTTTATCATTATATTTTACATCATTTGAGAAATTCTGACCAAAGGAAAAAAAAAATAAAAAACAAAGATAAATATTGAAAAGAGAAAATTTTTGTCTTTGTAGATCATGTACTGATATATGTAGAAAATCCAAAGGAATGTGGTAGAAAGTATCAAAATTTAATAAAATTTAGGAGTTTGAATCCAAAATAAACAAATAAAGATTACCAAAAATAATGTAAAAAATAATTTTAAAAATCCTATCTCCGGTAGCAACAAAAATAATACATCATAAATAATTCTGATGGAAACTGCATGACCTATATAAAGAAAGCTGTGAGACTCTGAGGGGCTCTATGAAAGAAACCTTACATAAAAGGAGGCAGACCACGTGGTGGTGCTGAGTGTTGCAAAGTTTTAAATTCTTAAATGAATGTGTGGCCTGCTACAATGTTAATAAAAATCCCACCCCAACTTTGGCAAAATGATTCTAAGATTAACCTATAAAAATAAACAGGATATTCAAGAAATTTTTAAAGGGTAAGTACACCACATTTTGTAAAGCTATAACAATTGAAATAATGTGACACTGGTGCAAAAGTAGCATTAAGGACAATAACCCAGAAAAATGATTCTATTATGTATCATATCCTACTACATGATAAATAATTCATCATAAGTCAATTCCCAGAAAGGCTAGGATTTTTCAATGAACAGTACTAGGACAATCAGCTAACAATTTGGAACACAATATGTTTAGATAATTACATCATTCCACATACCAAAAGCCATTTCTGATTAATTAGAGAGTATAACATATATAAATAAAAGTTAAAAGAGGATTCCATTTAACTTCCTTGTTTTGGAGGGAGAAAGTTTTCTATTCTCAGGAATGATAAAATAATTCATAGAGGGAAAGATAGACAGATCCTGCCTGGTACAGTACACAGGAAACACCCAACCTTATGGGTTCATAGCTGCATTACACCTAATGTTTACATTTTGAAAATCATTCTTGTAGACAACTGTGTATCAATTAAAATCTTTGCAGGGTAAAAACAAATATATAATGATAACCAGAAGACTAGGAAAAATAATTCAACCAATGTGAGAAAGAAAAGCATGAAGACTCCATAGATAAGTTAGTGAAGGAAAGAAAAATTCACCAGAAAGGGAAATGTAATCAGCAAATAAAGTATAAGAAAATGTTCAACCTCAATGCACATTATAAGTTACTATTTTTTGCTGATTAGCCATTTTATGTGTGTCTGTTCTTAAAAGAGGAAAAAACCTTAAAAATCCATATAATGGCAAGAGTGAGGTAAACAAACACCCTGTATATTACTAATGGCAACTTAAATCAATAGGTTTGGAAAGGAACATAGCAATTTGTAGAAAAACTTTTAAATGCTCATTTGCATACTTTGACCCAGAAAGTCCACTTCTGGGAATCTATCTTAATTAAATAATTCTAGATGTAGAAAACACTCTATGAATGTAGATGTTAAATGCTGTGGTACATATAATAGTGAAAAATAATAACAGCTCTTCAACTTCAGAAGAATGATGTAACAGGTTGAATTCTGTCTCCCCAAAAGGTATAGTCAAGTCCTAACCTCCACCACCTGTGAACCGTACCTTATTTTTTACCTGATTTTACAAGGTCTTCACTGATGTAATCAAGTTAAGATTAGGTCAGACTGAGTTAGAGAGGGCCCTAATCCAATATGACTGGTGTCCCTATGAGACGAGGAGATACAGAACCACACTGGAAGGTCCTGTGAAGATAGAGACAGAGGTTGGAGTAATGCATGTACAAACCAAGGCATGTCAAGGATTGCTGACAATACCAGAAGCTAGGAGAGAGGCATGGAATAGATTCTCCCCTAGAGCCTTCAGAGAGAGCATGGCCCTGCTGACACCTTGATCTTGGACTTTCAGCCTCCAGAACTGTTACAGCATGCATTTCTATTGTTTAAATCCACCTGGTTTTTGGTAATTTGTTACTGTAGCCCTAGGAAACTGATACAAATAACATGTCTGTGTTAGTTAAGAAACAATTTCTCAATGGAATATACAGCCACTGAAAATAAATTAAAACTATGTAATTATTTAGAAAACAAGGTTACAATATATTATAAGTAAACAAGCAAGATATAAAATATACAAAATTATGAATGCTATTAGCTGAAACAATTCACTGATGCATAAAAAAAAGACTGGAAGAAATTTCAACAAAATATTCAAAGGGGCTGCATTTGCACAGTGAAACAGCAATATGTTTTCTACTTTTCTAGAGTTTTCAGTTTTCTTTAGTGAAAATGTATGCATAATTAATTACCATAGTTGGTTGAGACTAGTCGAGACACCCTAGGACTGGAGCTTGAGCTGCAGTTGAAGACCTGAACAAAATTGGGTTTCTATTTACAAAGTGGGTAGGATGTTAGGTAGGCAACTAAAACTGTCTGCTACGGTATCCCTGGTGGTGCTTCAAGCTTGATAGACGCTGTGAAGAGGGGGATGGTAAAGTTACTATAATTAATGTAGAGAAGGAAGAGTGTATTTCCTGAAGACTAGGTAATACCACTGAAATGACCATTTAATTCATGGGTAAAGCTCAACATTAGTATGATACAAGTTGATTATCTAAGAGTCAATCTTAGGATAACAGACAAACTAATTTTCCTATTCTTGGTAAGCCAAATACTAGAAAATTTCCTACACCTCTTCCTTTTATGGCTATGTAGGATTTAGTCGATCAATCACAAAAGTTCACAAAGTCCAGTGGTATATATTCACAATTCAATTGGGTAGACCCTGATATATCTGTTATTTAAAAACACATTCATTCATATTTCTTGCTCAGTACTGGGTTGGGAGTTCATGTTACAGCACTGAACAAAAATGTCCCAGTTCCCACCCTTTAACATCCTGTAGTCACATTGGAGAAACAGATGTTAAACAAAGCATAGCACATTTCATAATCATAATTATGATTGTGATTAGTGGCACAAAGGAGAGGCAACAGGTGCCATGAGAGTATATAATGAGGAAAACTAGTCTAGCCTGGGGAGGCTGGGAAGTGATATTTAAGCTGACCTATTTAAGATGAGGTTAAACTGATTCAAGAGCAAGGAGGAATTTGCCAAACAAATTGGAGAATGGGAGTGATTTGAATATCCTGAACAGAAGGAGCAACTTGGGCAATAGTCCAGAACGATTCTGACTGATTTGAGAAACTAAGAGGAGGCTAGTACAATTGACACGCAATAAGCAATGTGGAAAGTGGTGAGAAATGAGGCTGGGAGAGCATACAGAGTCCTGTAGACAGTGCTGCAGATGTGGGACTTGATCCTGAGTGTAATGGGAAACCACTAAAGAACTCTAAAAAGAGAAGGTAGTGACATAGGCTTTATATAGATCAGGACAGGGCAGGAGTAGAGGAGGGGAGACCAGGAAGCAAGTGACATCACGAGTTCTGGGCAAAGGCAATGGTGGCTTGCACTAGGAAGTGAGGCTGTAGAACAGATTTGGGATATTTATGTATAATTGAGTAAATTTGGCCACAATGGAATACTGACACATGTTGAACACTAGGAAACATTGGACTGCATGATCCAATAAGGTCCTCCCTTGATCTCCTCATTCATGAATTCATTCAATATTCATTTACTATGTACAAATACTATATTCAAGCTTACAAATTCATTATTCATCTGTATCCATCTGTCAGTTGAGTGCATCTATTGAGTTTTCTATTCTAACAGTTATATTTTTTTTATTTTTTAAATCTCTGAAGATGTTTATTACCTGCTTAGTCTTTCCACATATGCCACTTTAGATTTAATTCCTCTTCTTTATCTTTCAAATAATATTGAGTACACTTTTAAAAGTTTTATTTCGCCTATTCTGAATTATTCTATTTCCTCATATAATCACTCTTACAGTTTTTAGGTTTTGGTCTATTTTGTAATCTGGGCCTTGCTCAAATATTTAGTGAGTTTTAGGCTGTCCCTTATGTGAATTGCGCTGGGTGATAACCTTCATTAACAGCTATGATGTCTTGTGGTATTACACTTTTCAGCAAATATTCACTCCCCCCATGTCCAACCTCCATGGAATGAATATACATCCTTGATCATTTGAGGTTAGACTTGGCCATGTGACTTTCACTGGCCAATGAAATGTTAGCAAGACTCATAAGATTAGTAACCCGCTTTCATGGTTCATCTTGCTTTCTTAAACTTTTGTCATCCCCATGAGAAGCACACACGCCCCGAACAGTTTCTGGTCCTAGAAGAAACAGAAAATGGGAAGAAAGATCTAAACTAAGCCTGTGGCCAAGAGTCAAGAGAAACAGAGCCCAGCTTAGATCAGCTATATGCCAGGCAATTCCCATCCCCTCACTTGCAAAACACACCACCCAGCTGACTCCCCTCAGGCTCATGAGTGAAGAGTATGTGTTTATTACTATATTTCATTGATATTTTGGTGGTGGTTTATTACACGGCAATAGATGACTAACATATCTCTTCTACTAAGAATTTTTCACAGCTTCTGTCCATGAAGAATTTTCTCTTGTTTTCAAGTGCTAGTATTATTTACTTATTTATCTATCTAGTTATTTATTTACTTATTATTGTATGTTCATTGATATTTATTTACAATTTAAGTTTTTTATCATTTGTAGGTCTTTGATGTGGAAGAGGAATATTTCAAAGAATTCGCAGGCCACCACCTTGAAATTAGAAACCTGAGCGAGAGATTGAATCCGTTGTAGGATTATGCTAACTGGTTTAATCAGAAAAGCTCTAGGAACTTTGGGGAGGTCCAGAGAATAGCACTTGGAGGTTACTACTCATCCAGTAATAACTTGCACATTAAAGCAAAGGGCTGCTCTCCTGGTGACATCAGTGCTGCCACTTCTGGGCTCGGCTGTCATGATGACATCTCTGGTGCTGGATGGTACCGCTAGAACCTCTGCCTCTGACACCTCTGCACACTGGACATTCCTGACACTGGCCTCACTAGGATGGATCCTACCCTGTAGCTGCATCTTCACTTTGCTAGCTTCTGAACTGAAATCTCACACAGTTGTATCTGATCCAGAGCCTAAGTCACATTCCAGCAAGGAGAGCTGGGAAGGTGAATTTCTGGCTTCATCTAGGGGAAAAGTGAACCCATAATGCAGGAAAGTCTTCAAGCATACAAAGGTAGATAAGAAAGTTGACAAGCATGCCTTACAATCACTGCTTGGTTATGTTAGAGGTGAAAATAAAAGAAATAAGACAGGGCTTCCCTGGTGGTGCAGTGGTTGAGAGTCCGCCTGCCGGTGCAAGGGACACGGGTTCGTGCCTCAGTCCGGGAAGATCCCACATGCCGCGGAGCGGCTGGGCCCGTGAGCCATGGCCGCTGGGCCTGCGCGTCTGGAGCCTGTGCACCGCAACGGGAGAGGTCGTAACAGTGAGAGGCCTGCGTACCACAAAAAAAAAAAAAAAGAAGAAGAAGAAATAAAACAAGTTTGTACACTTAAGAAGATCACAGACTACAACTCTCAATTACAATTAATTGATATAATATTTACGGACACCCCTGGTGGAGCCCCTATCACGTAGCAGGCACTCAACAAATGATAAATCAGTCACTCTATAAATAAAACTACAAACTACTTCTGTAATATGAAGCACAAATACCTTTATTTAGTCTTGTCTTTAATTCCAGTGTCGCCTTTTTTTTTCCTGTTCAAATCTCCATCTTTTACTTTCTATTTACCACCTCTTATCTTCTGGTGGGAAGATTTCATTTCACAGTACACCCTTGTCAGAGCCTTGCTGGCTGGACCTACTTACACCTTACCATCTCCTAGTCACTGGCTAACAGTCCCTCCCTGAAAACGTTCATTCTAAGTTGTTGGTCTGGATCAAGAATTTGAAGAGATAGAAACATCTGTGGACCAGTGATCCTGAAAATTGTAATTTGAGTGGAAAGGGGGAAAAGAAAACTTTCTAGCATGCCAAAATTGATGTATAATAAAGTGTTTCCCCTCCTTTTCCTGTCTTGAACTAGCGAAATTCCACACGTGAAATAAGACCTGGAGATCAGTAAATGTAAATTAATAAAGAAAAAAGAAAACATAACTTTCTAACTTTGAAAAATATACTTTACACTTCAGGTTTTTGGAGGATTGGGCAAAGTGGGTTAACCCAAACTTCTGTAAAAATGTAAATAAGCATTTATTGAACACTGGTCATGTACCAGGCTGTTGGCCTCTGGGGTACAGAGGTAAGCAATATCAACAGGGTACCCACTCCAAATCTGCTGCATTTGAAGTTGGGTTTCCAACCAGATGACTCCAATAAGATCAAAATATTCCTTTACCCAAGAACACAAATCAATATCACTCTTACAAAAATAGGAAGGAAGGAAGAAAGGGAGGACAGGAGGGAAAGAGAGAATCTTAGCTTGGGTTCTTCTGTTAGCAGAGTCTGAGACAACGGTTTATGTGTGGGAAGTTTATTTGAAAGTATGAGCTCAGGAGGAAGAATTGAAGGAAGAGGAAGTGAAATAGAAAAGGAAAGAGAGCCATCTTCTTTCCTACCTGCCTGTCTGCCTGCCTTCTATTTTCCATTGGCTGCCATAGGTGACTGGGTACTTGATCCCACTGAGAAGACTTTTAAAATATAAAAGGAAGGAAAGGAGGAAGAAAGAAGGAAGGGAGGGAAGGAGGGGAGGGGAGGGGAGGGTGACAAGTTCTTGGCACTGTGATTTTTTAATCGGAAACATTAACAGAAGCACCACAAATATTTGAAGTTCTCCTATAATTAATTATTGTGGCTTACCCTTACTGATTATTTCATTCGATCTTAAGAGCAACCCTTGGAAGTCGGTATCATTGCCAATACACTAGTATGCTTAAAAGTGTGGGCTCTGGAGTCAGACAGCTTGGAAGGAAATCCTGGCTCCATCACTTATTAGTTATGTGACCTCGGACAAATTGCTTATCATTTGTCTCATGTGTAAAAATGGGGAAAATAAATGCACATACCTCAGAGGGCTGTTTGTCGTGAGGATTCAATGAGTTAATACTTTTAAAGTACGCAGAATGGGTCTGGCAAAGAGTAAGTTAGCTATTATAAAAGCCTGTTGTTTTTCTTTTTTTTTTCTTTTTCTGATGCTCTTTACTGGGCTAAAGGACAGATTTCAAATGCTTTCTGATCCATAAAATAGGCGCAGTTCCTGCATTAGCAGAATTACTTTGAAACTCTTCAAAGTAAAATCCTCTAGAAACCGTCCTAAACGAGGCTACAGGGCAGCCAGAGGAGCAGGGCGCAGCCAGGAGATCTGGGATGGAGGCGTGGGCCTCAGCTGAGAATGTGCCTTTGGAGCAAACGCACATTTCACTGATCAACAGCTTCTTGAAGGAGGTCCTCCTCCCTAAATCGTTTCTCTAAAATGTAAAATCATCATTCTAGGCAGGGTGCCAGGTTTCTCTCCTCTGTACCCAATGAGCCAGTGTTCCCTTCTCCCTGGCCATTTGGAGAGAAAGTGAAACCAAGATCCTGTTTTAGTCCAAATGCTCAACGTTTATGGAAACACGTTTGGGTGGTTTACAAAGGCTAACCCCCCTCTTCCACTCCAGTGGGATGATTTTAGCAATTCCGAGGGTTCTCATCACTGTTTCACACCCCAGTTCTTTGCAGACTAGCAAAGAAGTTTCCCCTTCCTCACTTCTCAGCACCCCCATGGATTCCACAATATCTGTGAAGCCATCAACATGTTAACAAAAAATATTGTCCCTTATCTGAAGCCTCAGAGGTCGTACTTAGCACAGTCAGGAAAGGGGGTTATTTAGAGAGCAAGTCCACACTTGGATAACATGAGAAGCAGTGTCTGCGCTGACTCACAAAGCCTTCAGCCTTGAAAGAGGAGAGGAGCTGGGGAGACACTGGGAGCAGGCAAGATGGTGAGAGACTCTAAGCCATTTTCCGAACTTGGGAGGTGTATTAAATATTGGCAGAAAGCAATCATTGCAAAATGTGTATTTATTTATTTATTGGAATGGCTGTACTCAGCCATTGCTTCTTCCCTCTGGGGGCAGCTGGAAGAATCGCAGAAAATGAAACTGACTCACAGCTTGCTTTTACAGCTTCAACTACTCCTATCAGATCCCACAAACACAAGTTATCTATTATATTCTCACCCGTGCTCACACCCACCCTCGGATCTCAATCCAAATTCCATTTATATTCTAGAATTTCCAAACTAAAATGGTCTTCTTGTGTGTTTCCTAGCAGTTGTAGTAAGGAGACCAGAGGCTCACTTTCTGACTCATTCCTGCTTATAAATTTTGCCTATCTACTCTCACAAATACACACACACACACACACACACACACACACGCACACACACAAGGGTATCCTGTCCACATTTCTAAGTCAAATAATTTCACTCTTCTTTGTTCAAAAACCATTTAAGTTTTCTGAGAATTGTGGAGAATCTTCTAGGTAAAGTCCCCAACAACCACAGATCTCTCTCACTTTCCCCACTCATGCTGGCCTTCCTCTTCCTCCCCACCCACATTATGACTTAGGGTTCCTCATCTATCAAGTTCTAATTGTTTTCCTGCTCCTGTCTTTGTCTTCATTGATCCATAAAGATTTTTTTTCCAATGGAACATCTCTGCCTCTTGCGTTCCACTCAACATTAGAGCCAAGAGGTTACCCTTCAGCGTTCAACTCTCTTCTTTTCTGGGCAAGATATTGAATCCTGGAGAGACAAAGTGATGTGTCTGCTCCCAGACAACTGTCCAAGTAGTTATTGGATTTTGACCCAGTATGGCACACTCCTAACGAGGGCAGCGATACCTCTTAAATTCAGTTTGCGAGTCTCTACACCATCTTGGAAGAAAATAGTTGACAACTTTTCAAATGAACACATCCAGCATGTTTGTGCAGGTGGTCCAATATACTTTACCAATAGTCATAGTTACCCATATGAGTTAGTGGAATCAGTCACTGGCTGGGGACATGCATTCAAAATCCACATCAGAGGGCTCCCCTGGTGGCACAGTGGTTGAGAGTCCGCCTGCCGATGCAGGGGACACGGGTTCGTGCCCCGGTCCGGGAAGATCCCACATGCCGCGGAGCGGCTGGGCCCGTGAGCCATGGCCGCTGAGCCTGCGCGTCCGGAGCCTGTGCTCCGCAACAGGAGAGGCCACAACAGTGAGAGGCCTGCGTACCGCGAAAAAACAAAAACAAAAACAAAATCCACCTCAGCCTCTCTGTGGCCGTGGGCAATTCACTTATGCCTGCCAAGCCTCTATTGCCTTGGTTTCCTCATCTATAAAATGGGGATGTGGATACAGCACTCATAAAATTGTCATAAAACTAAATGAAATCGAGAAGTAAAATAATAATTTAAACCATACTATTAATCGAGCACTGGGCCAAGTGTTTTAAAACCCATGTTTCAAGGGATTAGTAGTAGCCAGAGGTTAGGAATGATGGGGGTGGGAGTGGCGGTTGTGACTATACAGAGGTAGCACGAGAGAGACTTTTGTGATGGAATAATTCTGTATCTTGATTGTGGTGGGGAATTAGATGGATCTACACATGTGATAAAATGGCACAGAATGATACACATTGTACCAATGTCAATTTCCTTGTTTGATAACGTATTATAGTTATGTAAGATATAACCACTGGGCGGGCTTCCCTGGTGGCGCAGTGGTTGAGAGTCCGCCTGCCAATGCAGGGGACACGGGTTCGTGCCCCGGTCTGGGAAGATCCCACATGCCGCAGAGAGGCTGGACCCATGAGCCATGGCCGCTGAGCCTGCGCGTCTGGAGCCTGTGCTCCGCAACGGGAGAGGCCACAACAGTGAGAGGCCCACGTACAGCAAAAAAAAAAAAAAAAAAAGATATAACCACTGTGGAAACACGTAAGAACACTCAAGACCACTGTACTGTCTTTGCAATTTCTGTGAATATATAATCATTTAAAAAAAATTTTTAAACAACAAAATAATAAAACCCCTTCCAGTGGAAAAACACTGACCCTTAGAAAGGTTAAATAACTTGCCCAAGGTAACAGAAGCATTATGTGACAAAGGCAGGATTCAAACCCCATCTGTTGACAGCAACGACCATGCTTTCCCATTTTGCTATGGTGCTTAACATGGTACCAGTCATTGCCCCCCTGTCCCATGTCCCCAGGCCGTAACATATAAAGAACTGGTCATCTGCTTCTTTTCTGAGTGTCCAAGCAACATATAACTAAGCACCTACTCTTCCATCTGGTTCCTTTAGACATTTACTCTCTTGCAAGCAAACACTCTAGATTTTACAAAAGACACAGAGATGTGAAAACTGTTATCACCGATGATCCTAATTCAAAGGGTTAAGGACAGGTCAGCATATGAACATAGGGTAGTTTAATGTATATTTGGATCCCATTTAACATGCCCTAGAATAATCAGCACATTCAATTGTGATCTGCAGCAGTCAGGCAAACCTTACATCTAGAACAACCACACTTGGCTTTGGGATTTCCCTCCACACTCATCCAGCACTCGGCTACCAAGTGTTCCATAAATGTCGCCTCGGAGGTAGCTGGGCACATTCATATCCAGAGCAGTTTCTGTGATCACATGGCTCTGTCCTGCTGAGTTGGGCACCATCTCTTCACATCTTCCCTTTTCTTTAGTCCCATTTCCATTTTTCTGGTTTGCTATCCTACGCAAGGCACTGACCTGGACTTTGCAGTGTGTGGAGAGGAGCTTGAAGTGGATGAGATACAGGAGGTTAAAGAACAAAGAAAAGGGTAAGATATGGTAGGAAAGACTTCATGAGATGGGCTTAAGAGTTCACAGATCCAACTCTTTTTCCCTGAAGGCATAACCTGGGCAGAGGAGAGGTTCTAAGCATCAGCTATATGGGGCCCCAATTCTGTCCACTTGAACAAATCCACTCCATATTCCTCTCTGTTATTTATCTAGCAGTAAGGACACATTTCATGGTCAAGTCAAGACAAGCACAACAGTCCACTGTACATCTTTTAAAGTCTAAATAACACCATGGGGAGGATATCAAATATTCAGTGCATATTCACTCCTTAACAAAGACATACGTCTCCTTTTCTGCAAAGGCACAGTCGAGATAAGGATATACCTACATGCATAAACAGAACACTGAGTATGGCAGCTGGCAGCTGATTTACGGCTAGCTCAACATTTCTCTTTTTCCTTGACCTCCTGTTACCTCTCCTTCCACTCGCACGAAGCACTGGCCCACCTGAGGTCAGTCCCCACAGCCTCCTACCCAAACCTGGACACACCCAGCGCAGAAGAGCTTGGCCCGAGGCCCCCGCCAGGCTTGCATGCTCTTCTGTTTCTCCAAGGTAGGAGTAGCTCACCCTCAAATTAGAGTGGTAAGATCTGAGTCTCAAATCTGTGCTTTAAGTGGGCAAGTAGAGGAAACAGGTTCCTGAGAACAGCATATCAGGCTGATCAAACTTAAGGAAAGGAGATGTTTGCTCTTCTAAGACCCAACCTCTCCACTGACTCACACTGCACTCCTGAAGTTGCCTCATTTCCTCAAGAGCAGAAGCTGGCTATCCATCTGCTGAGAACATAGTAGATATTAGGGAATGCTGTTTCACCCAAATACTTTATGCTCTTGGCTATATTCATATACTACCTTTACCATTATTTTCTTAACATAGTTTAATTGACCATAAATAGATGCATGGTCCTAAGCAATCATATCTTTGTAATCACTGCTTGATGTTCCAATTCTGTGTTTTCATACTCATTAAAATAAACACATGACTGTTAAAATAAGAAAAGGTAATTGTCCCTCTATCACCTATGGTCATCTGGTTTACCATCGGGGATGTCCAGACCCACTTTGGGAATTGCCTTCCGAGGTTACAGTTCTGATTATCACAGGAGAGGTCTGAAGCTGCAAGAAGGAAGGGAGATGTGGTTCAGGCTCAATGAGGAAAACACAATGTAGCAAGATACATGCAATTAAAACATGTCAGAGAACAGCAGGAAGCACACATTCAAAGGTTTTTAATGTAGAGATAAAAGAGCTAAGCTGATCCCTGGAGGGGCAAGTGTGTCCATTCTGGGCTTGTTTTTTCTGAGCCAATGAGTAAATTGTTGTTTGTATTTGAAGAGGAGTATTGGTTTCTCTCACTTGAAAAAGGAAGATGAAAAGCATTCTACGTGAGTCTTCTGTTTCAACTAGATGGAGAGGGCATTCTCCTTGAATTTCCATCAACTTGTGTTCTTTTGTTCATAGTTTTTGGGTTGTCAGTTGAAAGAATTGATGGTGTTTTGTTGTATATATCAGAATGTATCCAAGTGATATAAGTTTAATGCCACCTGAATCAACCCATAAAGAAAAAACCATGGAATACTACTAATTTGTGAAGTTCCAAACTCAATCTTTTCTGTGTTGGGGAACCAACATTTTAACTAAAGTTTTCAAAATATGCTTTAAGTCATAAATGGTCTTTTCTCAAAGTATTGGGTCAGAACCCTTACCTTTCCCCAGAAGAGCATCTCGGTCATAAGTTTTAATGTTTTCCACACCATAAAGGGTGCATTAGCTCTGGGGAAAATGATAGACTGGCAATATTTGTTTTCGGTGACCTAACTCTGCTTTTGAAATACGGTCTCCAACCCTCATGATTCATATCCCACTTCTCAAGGTTGTTGGAAAACCTCATCATCTTGACAAAGATAGTCACAGGAAAAGCTTTGACATCTCTTACCCCTTAGAAGGTAGTGCACCAGAGTTCCTCCTCCCTCCTCATGTTTGCAGGCTATGCCCTCACAGAAAGGATGAAGTGAGCAGCATGTTGGAAAGAGTGTTGTCTTTGGAGTGAAGAGAGTAGGGTTCGAATCCTAAGTGAGTTGTCTATCTCGGGGGAAGCCAACTTTCTTTCCCAACAGAGCCACTTGCCTGGTATTGAAATACTAGCCATTGAAATACTTTGCATTCATTATAAATAGTAGCTGCCTCAAGCTTTCTGGGGGCACCTTCTTAACCCCAGAAGGGGGTTTGTGTCGCAGCCTTCTTAACTCTTTCTGGGACCAGCGCTTCTAAATGGTCAATGCCTGTGCTTCTCTGGTGGTTAAATATTTTGAATATCCTTCTTGTTCTTAAGCCTCTTTGTCCTAATCTGTGTAATGGGGCTATTATGGTGAAAGAAAAAAACTGAACATGCCCAATATTTAGTAAACATTTAGTAAACGATCAACAAATGCTAACTGCTTTTACTCTTCATGTCAAACGGATTTAGGCTTAAATCTGAGAGACCTTTCTTCCCCACCAATCTGAACAAGTGTTTCCAAGCCCAGGACTCAAAAGACACTCCCGTATAGCAAACAAACACTTATATACACACACACATGTTGTAGGGTTTTTGTCACAACTAATTTGTAGCCAAAATATCAGAGGGCCCTGCTCACGTCGCAGTCCTTGACATTAGGCAAACATGGTGATATCCTTGAAAATACAGACTTCCACGATACCGAGTCTTACTCCTGCCTGGTGCTTCCCTTCCTGCCTCCAAGCTCCCTTTCATGGGCTGTCAGATTGATGCTGCAGCCTGTTTGAGCAAGTTGATTAGGGCCTGAGGGAGCAGCTGGGCTCTGCCTTAGACTAACGAGGAGGGGGCAAGGCTGCTGAAGGCTGGGAAAGCCACCTTCTCTTTCCTCTTCAAAATATGTGCTGGGGGGGGGGGGGGGGGAAAGACCATTTTTGCTCAGTTTTGCAGTTTTCTAATGTCCCCCAGTCATTTGAGCTGGAAAGTTTAAATCCAAGATTATGCCATAAACGGCATTTTTTCAATTAGCCTATTTTAATTGCATAAATGTTCTTCTTTGTCTTGAAGGGAAAACACGATGCAGAGTTCATTGCAAAAGGATGTTGCCTTGATTGGGGGTAATGAAGACTCTCTGTTCAAATACACCATATCAGGACTAGAAAGCTAGATAGGACTTACTTATCCTTTCAAATCGCCTCCAAAAATTAAAGAGCTCTCACCCTAATCTGTATTTTTCAAAATAAAGCCTAAATAGAGGCTAAATAATCTGTTTGTATTTTCTCTCCTTAAATATTCTTTTCAAACTCTAAAGCGAGTTTTTACAGATTTTACCTGTATTGAAACATTGAAGGTATTAAGAAGGAGGTTTGGTGGGGTGAGGTGGGGTGGTGGAGGTCTCCTCTCTTGAGAAGGGACCAGCGTTGTCAGAATACTGGAAGGGTACTTTGAGCTCTCTCGCACATCCAAATTTGCCATTGGGTTATAAAGCGTTTCCACTTATTTTAAGAAAATGTGGTTTAGTTTTCGTCCATTAAAAATATTGTTTAGGGGCTTCCCTGGTGGCGCAGTGGTTGAGAGTCCGCCTGCCGATGCAGGGGACACGGGTTCGTGCTCCGGTCCCGGGAAGATCCCACATGCCGCGGAGCGGCTGGGCCCGTGAGCCATGGCCACTGAGCCTGCGCGTCCGGAGTCTGTGCTCTGCAACGGGAGCCTGTGCTCTGCAACAGTGAGAGGCCCGCGTTCCGCAAAACAAACAAACAAACAAACAAAAAACCTGCCTTTGAAAGCCCCATCTGGTGTAAGTGGGGTTCTGCACTGCAGTTTCGCTGCCCTCCCATATCTGCATCTTGTTCCCCACATCCATCTCTCCCGATTTCCCCCAGAGCATTTTTAGCTCCTCGGATTCTCTCTAACCTCCCAGTCCTTCCAAGTCACAGGACTGGGAGGTGCAAATTGGAAACCCGAGCACAATCCCTGATCTCCCACGGATCAACTCTGCTTTCACGAGGATGTTGGGAGGTATCCGTGAGCGCACTGGCACATTTGCAAATCAGGAACAGGAATATGAACCCCATATGGTTTGGGAGAGTTTTCCATGAAGTGATTTATGTTAAAATCCTGGCATCTAATAGTTCCTTGATAAAATTTAACTTCCCTCATTTCCCTTCCCAAGAGACAAACATACTGTGAATCAAAGATTGTGAGAAAATAAGCGTAGAGAAGCCAGACAGAAAAGAGAAGATTAGGAATCCCAGAGGACCGAGATGGACCCTATCATGGGCCAGGCTTCTGCTAAATCCTTTATAAGAGCCAGTGAATCCTCACCCATACTCCATAAAGCAGATGCCATTGTCTCCCCAGTTTTCTGAAAAGAACCTAAGCTTAGGGAAGGGGTTATCAACCCAACACTATTGACATTTTGGACCAGATAATTCTTTACAGTGCAGGGCTGTCCTGTGCCGTTGTAGGATGTTTAGCAGATCCCTGGTCTCTATCCACTAGATGTCAGTAATACCCCCTCTCCCAGCAGGAACAACCAAAAATGTCTCAGACATTGCCAGATCTCCCCTGGGGGGCAAAACTACCCCAGTTGAGCACCACTGGTTTAGAGAGATTCAGTTACTAATTCAACATCACAAAGCCAGTACAACCTAGGGTTTCAAAACCCATTCTTTGTTTTTTTTTTTTTTTTTGCGGTACGCGGGCCTCTTATTCTTGTGGCCTCTCCCGTTGCGGAGCACAGGCTCTGGACGCTCAGGCTCAGCGGCCATGGCTCACGGGCCCAGCCGCTCTGCAGCATGTGGGATCCTCCCGGACCGGGGCACGAACCCGTGTCCCCTGCATGGGCAGGCGGACTCTCAACCACTGCGCCACCAGGGAAGCCCTCAAAACCCATTCTTGTCATTCATTAACAAGAATGAAAGAGAAGACAGAGACAACTGGCTTTTCCCCTGTTCCAGGGTTGCCCCAGTAACACTGACTTTTGATGAAAGCAGTAAGGGATGCTCTTTATACTCAAACCACACCCTAGGACAGAATGACACAAGGGTAGAGGGCTTAAATCAGGAAGATTTCTCACAAGTGTCAAGTTAGGTGATGAAGACACACTAATCTCTCCTTCCACAGTAATTGAATTTTTAGATGATCTCATGGTCAATTGCAACAAAGTCATCCATGCCCAGCATTCCTTGTAGCTAGATGTGGCCATATGATGGAGATCTGGACAACGGATGTAAGTGCAAGTGATACAAGCATCTTCGCAAGGTCACATGCTCAAAAGGAAGGCATATGCTTCCCCCTTAATCGCTCCTCCATCATGATGCTGCAGCTGGATACATGGTGAGCAATCTGAGACCATGAAAAAAAGGACAGCACCCTAGAGATGGCAAAGCAAATGAGACAGAAGCTGCCTGGACCCTGACAACTTTGCAGAGCAGAGCTTTCTGGCCACCTTGGACTTTACACAAGGCAGAACTAAGCCTCCATGTTTTTTCAGCCACTTTCTTCTTGGGTGTCTGCCATAGGCAGCTGAGGCAATAGCTATATCTCTCTGTACAAGGTGAAAATGCCTTCAGAACGATACATTAGACCTTCTGACATTAGCATTTAATAGGACCCAACCTTGACCCAAGCATTTACTCAACTGTTGACTCCTGGCCACCGATGCAAAGGGCTGCACATCTAAGTTGGCAGAGCAACAGTGTGAAGACATAGGCTTTGGCATTGAGTTGGCCAAGTTCAAATTTCTGCCTTCTATTCAAAGCTGTGTGACTTTAGGCAAGTTACTTGATCTTTTTATGCTTTAGTTTCTGTTGTTATAAAATGGGGATTGTAATTGTACCTATTTCAGGATTTTTTTGTGTGGACTAAATAAGTTAGTATATATGAAGCACTTACAACAATTCGTGGCACAGGTAGTAACCAGTCAACAAATATTGCCCACCATTATTTCTCATATACTGTAATTTAGAGAGAATAGAAAGGCCTCTTTTATAAACTTTCCTATCTACATTCAACAAAAATAGAACCTGAGACAAGGATTTAGGAACAGACAGTTTATCTGGGAGATGATCCCATGAAGCCCAAGTGAGGAAGAGGGGAAACAGAGGCAAGGAACGGAGAAAATCCAGTGGGGGTGCATTAGAGTGTGAATAACCACTTCGGGAAGCTGACTCAGCCCTACTGGGGATGCTCTAAAGAGCAATATAGGATACGCCTTAGTATTGCCCCACTGGGAGCAGGGGCTCTGAGGTAATTATCCATTCCCTTCACCCTTCACTAGTTCCATTCTTCCAGGTTGTGTCTGACATCTGGGAGCAAGCTCCTGAGGTTCAGAAAAAGTCATTAGGTACAGCAGATGAGAGAGGCAGCTACTTGAGATGCGACAATGTCAGTGCTCTGGCAAGTCTTCTGGGACCGCCAGTTTACTCAGGTGGGCCAGAGGATATGTGGGCAAAATATCAACAGTGTCTGCTACTCAGAGACTTCTTGCTGGATTTTGTTTAGGTTGCCAAGGCAAAGAGACAAAGCTAGTCTTTCTAAGGAAAGAGACTAATTAGACACCATCCCAGTTTGTCCAGTGGTTTGTCTTCTGGATTCATAAGATCCGTCGTCTTATATCAAGGTTTCTTACGAAAATCAGAAGGGTCATGGAAAAGCTTCTGCTTCATTATGTTTCAGCAGAATTAATCAAGACCATTGGCAGCCATGTGGCTAACGAGCCATTGAGGGCCATTCAGGCTTCCTGGGCGCTTCCTGAAACAAGTTTCCAAAAAACACCTTTAGCTTTAATACATATGGAGAAGGACTTGTGGATTGGGAAACAGTTTGACAAGAGCAAAATTAACATAAACAGACATGAAAATGTAACAGTTGAGGCAAAAGGAAGAAAATCTGCCTGGTGTGCTTTCCAAGACACTGGATTCTCCGGCAGAGGAAAGGAGAGTGTCTACTATGTGCAGGCACCGTGTTAGACATTTTACAACCACTATCTCATTTGGTCCTCAAAGAGCCCTTTTCAGGAAGAACTGCTGTTTTCACACCACAGATGAGATAACCATGGCTTAATGAGGTGATCTGCCCAAGATCACATAGTAAGAAAAGTCAGCATTCACATCCTGCCCATTCTATCTCCAACTTGCCTGTGCTTTCCTGGGTTTTCTTACTCCTGCCTGTGTACCGGAATTATTTATATTAAAGTAAGTTTCCCAAGCCTATTGAATCAGTCTCTGAAACCAGGCCTAGAAAATGTCTGTTGTAAATTTCCCCAGGTAATTCTAATCAGTCACATTTTATAACATCTGTTCATGATACATTTCCCCCCCCCCACCAGGATGTTTCTGTAGTCAGAGAGGTGAAATTGAAAAAAAAAAAAAAGACTGTAGAAAGAGTTGATTTAAAATCAGTTAACATCAGAGGTGTGTCCAGATCCTGCAGCAAAAAAGTATGCCCTAATACAAGAAATGGCAAGCATCTTGTGTAAAGGGCCAGATGATAAATATTTTAGTCTCTGTTGCAACTACTCCACTCTGCATTTGTGAAAGCACTCATAGACAATATGTAAAAGTGAGAGGGCCTGGGATCCAATAAAACTTTATTTATAAAAACAGGCTATGGGTTGAATTTGGCCCATGGGTCATAATTTGCTGTCCCTGCTTTAATGGCAGATGCTTCTTGGAAGTGTCTTGGGCAATTGGATATCTTCTGATGATAGAATACCACTCCGAAAGGAAAATTTTCTTTGTTTACGTTCATGTCCACAAGATTAAGTTTATATTCATGCACATAAAAAGAATAGACCACTATATAGATACTCTGGTTTTGTCGGCTGACTTAATATTTGATGTGAATCATGTGCAATCAAATAGGCCATAGTACCAACCATGGCAAGATTTTATTGAATAAATTGTCTATGATTGAATTAATTAGGGTTAAAAAATGTTCTCAGATTCTAGTTTCAGAAGCACTGGGGCTTCTTGGCAAAGACCTACTTATTTCAAACCATGAAAGCAGCTCTTTTGCCCCTTTCCTGTTTGCCCATTTCTTTTTCCCTCTAAGCTTAAAAGAACCTAATTATAGGAATGAGATCACTAGGCAACATTTAACCTAACTCCTGACCTATGCTTTACTGGATGCACACAATATCTTGCCTAACCTGTTGATTCTTTCCCTAGATTAAAAAAGTAGGAAAGAAGAATTAAGTAGTTAAAATTACTAGTTCTCTACCTCTAGCAGCCCCCTTAGCAATCCTGCAGACAGACCACAAAAGGACGAGATAAAATCTGAAGAAAGATCATGAGGAGTCAGCCAGCCTGTACGCAATGGAAAATGACACAGAGCTTGATCTCCTGACTTGGTGATTCACTGAGACTCTTTCCCCTTTTTCCCTTTAAAAACTGACAGGCTTAGCAGAATCTTTGGAGTTGGTTTTGGGGACATGAGTCAGCCTTCTCCCCAAATTGCCGGTCTTCTGACTAAAGCAACTTTCCTTTCTACCAACACTTGCCTCTCAAGTATTGGCTTTTGAGTGGTGAGCAGCTGAACCTGAGTTCAGTAACAACCAGAAGAATCTTCACAATTTGGAGGATTGAACAGAGAGACAATAGACTTTGCTCTTGTGAGCTCTGGATGACTGGGAACAAACACTTAATCCTTCTCCACCTTATGCATTACTTTTCTCATTGGTAAAATGAAGCATTTGATTAGACTCATTCAATCTTTTTTCTTGCTGACCCTCACGCAGCTGATGCTAAACAGGAAGGTTTAAGAAGACAGGTCAGGACATGACAAGGGGAAATCTACCTAAAGAATAATATGGATTGAGATCGTCTGTTTTACAGGATATAATTTCCTCACTTTTAGCCTTCTTTCCATTACAGAAGCCCTTCCCTTCATTACATCCATTCTCCAGAAGAGCCTTTGTAAATACCTAGACTCCTCAAGGCTGGGCTACAAGAGGAAAGAAAAGAGGATCTCAGAGTGAAGCTACCAACAACCCACAGATTTTTCAACAACTAGAGCTAACTCTCCAGATGGTAGGGTCATTCTTGCCCCAAAGAGTTCCAGTGGGAGAAACTTATGGTATAATAGTGTTTTACACATACATACATGTTATATATATATATAAAATAATAAGATTAGTGCTAAATGGAGCTACTAATCCAGTTGAGCCTGGTCAGGCTGGGAAGAAGACTCTAAGGTCTCTTCTGACTCAAAGTCTGTGATTCTGGAGCACACAGTGGGTAACACTGTATTTCCAACTCTGACATTGGCAACAAGGGCTAATATGTTGGAATTCCTGGTTTCCTCTTAGCTATCTAATTCAAAAGAGAGGAGCACACAAAAGAAGTTCACTTTTGAGAATCTATCCTAATAAAGGGTGTTCTAAGCATCTTACATTTCTTTTCAAAATACTCATCTATAGAACTACCTACTCATTTATTTAATTGAACTCTTCTTGATGCTGTTTTTACTTTCACCCCATGGTACTTTGTGGGGTAACAATGATACTCTCAGGTCTTTGAAGAGTGTTCCTTTCCAGGCTGGGGCTTGCAGTGTTGTGTAGACAGCATTTGACTCTGAAGGCTGGTTAGGCTCTACCTCCCTGCCCCACTGTGCTCCCTGCTTCATTCTATCACAGCCCTCACTACTGGGCATTGCAATTACTGTTTTTAGTAGGTTTGATTTTCCTCATAATACTGAGGTTCCTGAAATATCTTATTGCTTTGTTTTTGTATATCAAATAAAAATATAACTCAGGGCTTTCTGTACACAGAGTGTTGAGAAGGTCAATTGCAACCATCATTTGGATGTCTTCTATAATTCCCAGGAGATTGTAAACTGTCAAGAACATTCAAGGAGGCCCTTCTCCTTCTTCCTCTTTTTCTTTTAGATTTTTTTAAAGACTTTATTGAATTTGTTACAATATTGCTTCTGTTTTGTGTTTTTGTTTTTTGGCCCCAAGGCATGTGGGATCTTAGCTCTCTGACCAGGGATCGAACCTGCACCCCATGCGTTGGAAGGCAAAGTCTTAACCACTGGATCACCAGGGAAGTCCCAAAGGAGGCCCTTCTGATCTTTTGTCCACAGGCCACAACACTCCTTTAGGCAGGACTCTGCAGTGTCTACTCCAGTCTTGAGCTCCAGGTCTTTACAGGTGCAAATTTAATAAATTTGCAGAGGAAACCAGATATTGAAGGACAAAGAGTGATCTCCCATAATGCTCATCAGCTATTTCTTAATTTTCCAGTTTTAGACATTACCTTCCTTCTAGGAATTTAGCTCTCATTTTCCCTATATACATGTGTACACACACACACACACACACACACACACACTAACCTTTCCCTCTCTTTATCTCTCCAATGTAGTTATACAGCAATATTTGATCTACTATGTATTTAGTATTTATAAGACTGATTTGTGTAAATGTTATTCATAGCTTATTAGTTTTCCCTTCTGGAATTTTTTTGTTTTCTCTCAAGTTAATAATGGCCTTACATTGAATCTGCTTAATTTTCTATGCACTCATCAAAAATTCCTTTCCAAACCCCATGGGAATCCCAACACATTCATCAGTTGTTTCTCTGTTGGAAACCCTCTTCCAAAGCTCTTTGCATTTCAGCTTTCTCTGGACGTGGTGTTTTCTGAGCCTGCTGCAAAACCATCCCCCCCAGATGTCTCTTCCAATGATCCTGGGAATCCCTTCCCTACTCTGCTGTGCTAAATTCACTCTTTGCAGAATCTCATGTCTCCCAGCTTCTAATCATACTCCATTTTTGTTGAAAATCACATCCTTCTGAGAAAGGAGCTATGATAAGGGGGATTTTTGAGAGATATTAAATGGCTAAAAATGTCTTTATTCTTGTACCACATTTGATTAATCATGTGTTGGATATAGAACCCTGGGATGGAGGTAATTTTCCCTCTGAATTTAAAGTTGCTCCTTCGTCACCTGGCTTCCAGAACTGCTGTTGAGAAGTGTGATGTCATTCTGATTCCTAACATTCTGTAAGTGCATTGGTTTCTCTCTTTGGAAGATTTTTGGATCCTCTTTTTATCTCCAGTATTCTGAAATTTCATTCTAATATGCTTTGATCAAGGTCTCTTTTTTTTAGTTCTTAGTATTGTCTTTAAAATCTGGGAAATATTTTTATTTTATTTTATTTTATTAAAATAATTTTTATTATTTTATTTTCATGGTTTCCTCCCCTCATTCTCCTTGATTCTCTCTCTGGAACTTGCCTCTGCTTTTTACACTTTCTTTGTCTCTTTGTTCTACTTTCTGTGAGATAACTTCAACTTTACATTCCAACTGTTTTATTGACTTTTTAATCTGTCTAGTATCATTTTTTTTAATTTTCAGGGGTTCTTTCAATTCTGAACATTCCTTTAAAATCCTTTCATGGGTATAATATCTTGCCTTACCTTTCTAAGGAGTTAGTATTAATTGCTGTGTTGTTGTAAATTTTCTTCTATTTACTGCATTGTTTCCTTTTCCTCTGGGATTCTTTTTAATTGTTTATTTAGGTGCCTATTTTTCTTATTAGATGTCAGATGATCCTCAGTTGTCTGTTCATATTTGGAAGTGAGGCATTAAAAAGCTGCCCGGGATCTCTGTGTATGGACAGGTTTACCAAGTAATGGATTTCACCATAGAATGACAGGAATTGGACCTGGCCATTATTAGGGACCTCTCCCCCCAACTATTTGTATCTGCAGATTTTTTTTCTTGGGCTAGCTAGTTTCTACCCAGAGAATACTCCAATCCCCCATCAGGGGCTATAAACTTGCCTGGGAACATTCTTAGCACAGCTGGAGGCTGAGAATTTCATAGTTGAATAAGGTAGATTCCCACTCAATCTACATTTTTCTATTTTTATAGTGCTCCTATCTTTTCATATCTTATGTCTCAGATCCCAGAGTCTACAGTCCATCTGGTTTAACCTCTG
This sequence comes from Aethalodelphis obliquidens, assembly GCF_003676395.1. Taxonomy (NCBI): domain Eukaryota; kingdom Metazoa; phylum Chordata; class Mammalia; order Artiodactyla; family Delphinidae; genus Aethalodelphis; species Aethalodelphis obliquidens. The sequence continues at coordinate 32,500,397 of NW_020837950.1, forward strand.
CTTAGAGTAAACCTCCAGTTTTCTACCAGTGGAGCAGGACAGTTCCTACTTAGAGAAAAGATCTGGGCTCTTCCCGCTTCCATGAAGACTTTCAAGTACACATCCTGCTCTCAGCTCCTCGCATTCCCTACCTTCAGTGCTACCTGATGCCCTGAATTCCTTTCCAGGATTCTATAACATGCATCTGTTTTCCCCTTATCTTTACCCCAGCAGGCACTTAAGGTTCAGCTTTCTCAGTCACACAACTCAGTTACCAACAGCAAGTCTGCTTTTCAGCTTTTAAAGATGCATTGATATCTCCCATTTGCTTTAGTCACCTCTCTCATCCTCTTGGACTCCATGGTTTTATGCTTTTTATCCCTTTACTGTTACTTTAGTTAGACTTGGAAAAGAAATGATATAAATACATGTATTTGATTTGTCCCATTCAAGTTGAAACTTGCAGAAATATCATTTTTATTGGTTCCATAATGTTCATGAATAGATGCCTTATGTTTCCATAACCATTAACCAGTTGTTGGACAGTTAAGTTGGTGCCCATTTTTTCACCACCAGTAAAAACAGCACAACAGTGAATCTCTATGCATAAAGTTCTTTCTACCTTTGAAATTATTATTTTCAAGGTAGATTTCTGGAAAAATAATTAATGATCAAATTCAAAGGTTTCTGCGATGACTTACAAAATAGTTTCATCAGGGAACATACCCACCAGTGGAGCAGGAGAGTGTCTGTCTCACTAGCGTGACCCTTGCAAATTGTTCCTCTTATTTTAAATCAAGGTCATGTTAGAATAGAGGGCTTTTCTTTGTATCTTTAAAAGCAAGACTTCCCTCCATGGAAGGAATCAAAGTGGAATCCTGAAGGGAGCAGCAGGAAGAATTACCTGAGTGGCATCCAAGCTGCCTTAAGGGACAGGCATCCTGAAATCAACAACGTACAGAAAACAAATACTGTTCTGGAAAGAAGAAGGAGCTAGTTTTACTTCACTTCTTTACTTCCTAATCAAGGTGAGATGCTGTTTAGGAAAGCAGATGCACTGTTTGGAGAGCTATTACAGGGTTTCCTGAATTTTGAAGCGATGTCTAGAGGAGCCTACAAAGACAGAAGCCTAAGTACCAGGAAAGCACAGGGTGAGGCGGGCAGAGCAGCAAGACGATGGACTTGGGAGCCAGAGAGACACAGATGAGTGACAATATATTCCACCTCTGCCTCCTGGGACTCAGTTTCCTCATCTGTGCAATGGGAATACTGACACTCTCTGTGCAGGATTGTTATAAGACGTAAGAGAGAGAATGTTGGTGAAGGCTTCTTGCTCGGATTTCACTGGTGAAGCTGAATGATGTCTTTAGCTCCTTTCCTCTCCCTCCAAAAGGATGTTTAGATTTGCAAAAAAAAAAAAAAAGCCAGAAGCCCCACTTGTTTTTCTTTTACATCAGAGCTTAGAATATAAATATCATTGATCCAGTGATTTCTTTCAATTTTTAAAAACCCCAAACTATAATAAGCTAATATCTTAAAGGGTTTGTGTTTTCTTTCCCCTCTCCTGCTAAGAGGGAAAAGATTTTACCTATAAGCTCAAGATTTGCCGTCAGGTTTAGATGCTCTCAGGTTATCATGTGTCACTGAGTTTGTTAGTTGGCTACCCCTATTTGCTTTCTGTTTTGTATCATTTTGATATATATAGTGAATGAAGCAACAAGGCACAACACAATGGCAAGCAGGTGTTTCCTCTCAATCACTCAGAAAACCCCAAGGTTGGTGAGCCAAGAGAGTTGGTAAAAGCTAGAATGTATATGGCTTAAATCAGATGTGGCCTTAAAAACCTCCTATTAAATTTCAAGTGAGTTATTTTAAAAGTAAACTGTAAGTCTACTATAGCAGAGAAGGCAGTATTTTATCAGGAAGCTTCTGGTAGACACCCAGATCACTCAAGCACAGCGAGGAAACTTGAAATATATACGGCCAGATTAGATACTATCACAGCCATAAAGATAATGGTGCATTTCCAAGACTAGCCATGCTCCATGGACACCCAGGGGTTAACAGAGCTGCATGTGAAGGAAGCTATTAAGAAAGACAATTTATATGAGCAGTAAAAGACACTAACTCCTGGCATGTGATATGATAGATGGGCTTGTTGGAAGATTTATATGACTAATCCTGAACTGAGGTATAATATTCAACTGCTTTGCCAGCTATGGTCTGCTCAACAGTAAACTTTTTGCAAAATCAAGATAAAATTTATATGTACATTTCACATATATGCTAATTTCTATGGTAGTGTATCTTGTATAGTGGCCTCTTAGCGAAAATTAACAGAAAATTCAGGAGGATTTGTCTCATTAAAGCAATAAATAGAGTAAGGGCTCTCCATCTACTGCTTTCCTATACCCCTGCATCCTCTTGGTGGGCAAAACTCCCAGGAAGGGGTTTGTTTTTTATTGAATTAATTTATTTTTTATTGAAGTATAGTTGATTTACAATGTTGTGTTAGTTTCAGGTGTACAGCAAAGTGATTCAGTTACATATATACATATATGTATGTGTGTGTATATATATATATATATTCTTTTTCAGATTCTTATCCCATATAGGTTATTACAAAATATTACAAAATAGAGTTCCCTGTGCTATACAGTAGATCCTTTTTGTTTATCTATTTTACACATAGTAGTGTGTATATGTCAATCCCAAACTCCTAGTTTATCCCTCCTTCCCCACTTTTCCTGCTTGATAACCATAAGTTTGTTTTCTTTGTCCTTCAGGAGAAGGGGTTTTGTAAAATCTTTCTACGTAGCTTTACGTGTAGGTTCCTATATATGGGCATAAAGTGAGGAAGATGGCCATGGCAAGAGGGTGGGAGGAGAGAGGATGTGAGAGAGGGAAGGAGGGAGAGAGGGAGGATGGAAGGTATGGAGGGAGGGAAAGGGGAAAGAAAGAAAAAAAGAAAGACGTATCCACTAACATATAGCTAGAAATGTCTGCTGCTACCTCCCAGACCCTTGAAATCCTAATAAGAGTGGAACATTTATTTTGTAACCTATAAAAATTGCAAAGCTTTCTGCCAGTATTTCAAGACTTTGGGGGACCAGTTTCCTTCTTGTGGCTTTCTGTGCCTTTAGCATCCAGCGTCTGCATCTTCATCCAGAGGTGAAATGTGAACTCGTGCTCCACTGCAGCAGTGCTGACACAGCAAAAACTCACACAGAATCGGGGTGCATGTGGATCCTACACGTTATTGAGTATTTGGAGGGGAGCCGGGGGAGACGGAGAATGGGTTTGCATCATGGAAAAACAAACAATTTTAAACTGAACGTTAGAACAATTTTGTTTTTTGAATCTCCTTTGGCCGTTTCAGCGCCACAGAATTGTCACTATTCACCCCACTGCCTGCCAAGGCGCTCACTGGCTTCTCTTTTGTTTTTCTCCCTTCTCACAATCCTTCTGCCCATGCTTAGATCTTTCACTGTCGCATATGACAACCCTGTCCTCTCCATCCCTGACTTCCAAAAGTGACCTGAGGCCAGGTTTACACATCCAAACCCATCATATCAGACAAAGTCCTTGCTTCCCTGGAGGCAGATGCCCCACAAAATATTATGCTCTTCCCAGCCCAGTGAGACAGCCGGCCTGGCTGGCTGATATCCAGTCTCAGCAAAGCCAACAAGCCACACATAGCAGCCCCACTCCGCCCAAAACACTGACGGGTAGCTGCTGGCTGCATCCCCTGGCTTCTCTCTTACCCATGCTTTCTCATCCTGCCTTGCCCCTCAGCCCCAGGGCACCAGTCTCCTCCTTCACACTCATGAACCATCTTTCTCCTATGACTTATATAGACCCCATGACCTCAAGCCATCCAGTCCAGTCTCGGTGTCCCTTGTAAACACATCCCAGCTGCAAAAATCAACTATGCTGAATTCGAAATGTGCAGCTCTTAAAGAACTTTAAAGATGATTGGATTCACAGTCTATTCCCATGCTTCTCCTTTTTTTTTTTTTTTTTTAGTCTGCGTTGGGTCTTCATTGCTGCATGTGGGTTTTCTCAAGTTGTGGCGAGTGGGGGCTACTCATCATTGCTGTGCACAGGCTTCTCATTGCAGTGGCTTCTCTTGTTGTGGAGCATGGGCTCTAGGCACACGGGCTTCAGTAGTTGCAGCACCCGGGCTCAGTAGTTGTGGCTCGCAGGCTGTAGAGAGCAGGTTCAGTAACTGGCGCACAGGCTTAGTTGCTCTGCAGCATGTGGGATCTTCCCAGACCAGGGCTCGAACCCATGTCCCCTGCATTGGCCGGCGGATTCTTAATCACTGAGCCACTAGGGAAGCCCTTCCCATGCTTCTTAAATTGATTTTTCCTTCTTTTTTCGCCTCTCCAGGACTCTCCCACCCCACTTTACCTGTATCTGTATCTACAACCCTCAGGTCAGCTCTCTGTTCGAATACATTCAAAGTCCAAAGCTCCGCAGCCCTTTTCTTCACTTTGTTTCCCTCCTTCAACTCAGATTTCTTTGTTTCTAAGCATTTTCCCACCTCTACCACCCCAAATCCCAGCAACTCATCAGGCAGCAAGAACTCTTCCAAGAAGGTGGGGGGGGGGTGAATAGGATGGTTACCCATCCCCCATTGGGTTTTTGTCTTCAGCATCTTTATCTCCTAGTCTCAGAGGCTTGGCCTCTTCTCTTAGCTCAACATCAAGGCTCTATGCCCTTCACAAAATCCATTAAACTAAGGTTCAAATCATTAGCAAAAGAACATTTCCCTTTCATTTTCTGAATTTAGAGAAGACGGGTCATTATGGAATACAATGTCCTATCTTGTCGTGCAGAAGAAACGTGGTGAGGGATTGAGGAAGGAGGCAAGTCGCTTGTTTATACGATTTTCCACTGGTGAGTATACTCACATTTGGCAGAAGATGAGGACCTTTCATAGGTGCTCTGAATCCTTGGGCAAGGGCTTCCTAACAACTACAAGTTGCTCTGCAGGGTGTGTCCTGGCTCCATGGGCAGAACATAAGAGCATGCTAGAGAAGCTTAGCAATGGAATGACGAAGTCTTCCCAGGGTGGTAAAGGGATGAAAGCGAGACAAAAGGACATCGTAGAAGAACGCACAGTTGAGCTGGTTCTTGAAGGATGAGATTACCAGGAATTAAAACTTGGGACCAGGTTACTGTGTAGAAAGGTAATTTGAGGGGAGAGGGGTATATGGGGGCAACAGATCCCACAGAATGGCTCACAGGTCCCACGTGTACTATGTGGGCTTTCATGGGCTTCGTATGTTCCTGGACGTTTGTCTGCTCCTGTCAATAGAGCCCTTAGGCAAGGCGGCTCAGGAGCCACCCTTATCTGGTCCCTCATGGCTCTCCCTGCCTATTTTTGGCAAAAATGTGCCCATTTGATGAAAATATGGAGAACTTTGATGGGTGAGTGTGTCAACCGAATGTAGTCCATCAAGTTTAATTTTGTAAATCATATTAGAGTCAGTAGTGTTGATTTTAGAACTGGAAGAGGACTCGGCATGCATCTGGTCCTACTCTGCCCTAATCTGGCTTTGAAGATGGGCAGACCCTGTTGGAAATTCTACACTCCCACCTCCAGCCATGAGACCCGAGTTAAGTCATCACCTCCCTGAGCCTCAGTTTCATTACCTGTGCAGTGAGAACAATAACAGGCAATTCACAGTGTACCATGAAGATTCAATAGGATAATGGATGTCAATGGCCTAGCACAGTGCCCGGCACAAAAATAGACACTCACAAAAAATGGCGCACATGATCATGATGCTACGGCCTTTTAAGATGTGAGATAACTGAGTGCCCATGAGATAATTCATCTGCCTTCCAATGAATACCCATTTAATCCATTCTTCCTAAAAAAAAATTTTTAAGATGTGTTCTCTAAAGGAAGGGTTGATACAGTGGAAGTCAGCTCTCTGTAATCAGTCTCTTCCGCGATGTGGTTCTCTACTCCACAAGCAGAAGCAATGAGGTCTTGGGGCCCAGGACTCTTCCTCCAATTGCGGAACTGTGGCAGTATTGAGGAAATCACGAAGCAAGCTGGAACTTTCAAGGATTTTTATTGCAGTCTAAAAAGACACACTGGTCTGCCTGCAAAATCTCTATTGTTGCTTGCAGATAAGAACAAGGGTAAAGTTAGACCCAAGTCTTCATGAAACTACACCGAGAAATACAATCCTCACCTCCTAGAGTTTCTCATGCAGAAAAGCCCTGTGAGCCCCCAAGGAGTGAGGAAGGGGGAAAGAAACTGATGTAGTAACGGGATCTTGCAGGGAATTGAACCTGATCCTGTGTCTTTCAACATCTCTCCAGGTCTACCAAAGGCTCTCACAACCTTTCAACCCCAGGCTGGGCTGTATTTTATTAAATGAAATGTATCCATCTCTCCATCACCCCTGGGGCTGTACCCAGTGGAGTGCTGTGTGAGACTGAGCCCCTTCCTGAGCCTTCTTCCCAGAGACTCTTCATGAGGCAACACCAAGGGGGCAGCACAGAAATCACTGTGATGTGTGTTTTATTTAGTCGTTTGCACACTGTCTTATTTCATAAGGGAGTTAAAGCAGGTTTCAGCAATAATAATAATAAGTAAACAAACAAAAGAACACCCTACCACGGCCAAAATAGTTTCTATAGAAATAAGAATTGCACATTGAGACCAGCAAAAATGTAAATAGAGGAATTCAAGATGGGGGAGGGGAGGGATCATCACAGGCCATCGACACCACCACAGTCATCCCAGAAGCATCTTCAAAAGTCAGGGCGCATGGTCACCCCTTCCAGTGGGCACCCTTTTTCCTCTCTGACTCTGCCTGCTGCTTTCTCTTGCCTTTGGGAGCCGGCAGCAGACACTGCAGTGTGGACAGGGGCTGTGGGTGCTCCGCCCTCTTGTAACTCACTGTGTGGCTTGAGGTAAGTTGCTTGCCCTCTCTGGGCTTCAGCCTCCTCATCTGTGAAATGAGAGAAAAGATTAAAAGAGAGGAGAGACTTCCCTGGTGGCACAGTGTTTAAGAATCCACCTGCCAATGCAGGGGACACGGGTTCGAGCCCTGGTCCGGGAAGATCCCACATGCCACGGAGCAACTAAGCCCGTGCGCCACAACTACTGAGCCTGTGCTCTAGAGCCCGCGAGCCACAACTCCTAAGCCCGCATGCTGCAACTACTGAAACCCGGGCACCTAGAGCCCATGCTCCACAAGAGAAGCCCCCACTCACTGCAACTAGAGAAAGCCCACGCACAGCAATGAAGACCCAGTGCAGCCAAAAATAATAAATAAATAAATAAATTTATTTTAAAAAAAAAAGAATAAAAGAGGGGAATATGTCCTAACCCTTTTCCCCTCCCAACAGACACAGGAGAGGAAGAATGAAAGGGCCTCCACCTTCATTCTCCACCCCTCACAGGAGGCCGGGGCAGCAGGTGCCTGTGTGTGGGGCTCCGGGCTTCCCGCTAAAGGAGGGGCAGCAACAAGGGTGGGCTGGCCAAGCTAACAGCCCTCTTGTGCTTCAGACCCTGCCTTTTTATTCTAAGAAGGATGGCGGGGAGCAGCGCTGTCCAATAGAAATTATGAGAGTCACGTAGGGATTTTAATTTTCTAGTAAACACTTAAAAGAGTAAGAAGAAACCAGTGAAATTAATTTTAATAATGTTTACTTAACCTAATATATCTAAAATATTATTTCACCATGGGATCAATATAAAAATTATTACTGATATATTTCACATTTCTCTGGTACCAAGTCTTCAAAATATGGTGTGTATTTTACACTTAGAGCACGTGGCAATTGAGACTGGCCGTATTTCCGGGGATCAATAGAGTAGCCACGGGGGACTGGTGGCCACCATACTGAGTGAAGGCTTCTGTGCTCTCAGGGACAAAGGAGGAACAGTGTCTTGTTACTGGGGATCTGGGGCCCCCAGGCAAGGGGAGGACACAGCCTTGAGGACGTACCAGGGGTGGAAGCTGGGATCCACTCTGAGATATGACTCCAGACACAGGGAGATGGAGGTGATTCCAGGGGACTGAGTGAGAGTCCCTGAAGCATGAAATCAATCCAGTTGAGGCATGTCTCTGAGGTCCACTGGGAATGGAGGTACCTGAAAGGATATTGAAGGAGCAGCTTCGGAGCCCTGCTTTATGTAGCAAAGGAGCATGACCAACACGGGCTGATGCCTTAAATCACCCACATGCACACACACAGTATTCCAGTGTGCAGAAGGCCCAGAGCAAGGCCCATCCAATGGTTGTTATTGGGCTTCTCGTGGACCTTGTTGTACAGGGACTGAGCCAGAGTTGATTCGATTTAGACAAATTTAGAAATGTGACATTTTGTCCACCTCCAAATTTATAAAGTAATTTACATATGTTGTATAGGTCTTAAAGTCCTGTCCCACATTTTTTTTTCTTTTCATCCACAAAACAGAAAGCTGGATGTTGACACAGATCTAGGAATCATATTCACAGGGTTCATTCCCATCTGATGTGGACATCAAGTCCTGCCCTGTCTCCCCTCAGGAAATCACCTAGAATTTGTCCAGACACCAAAAGCTTCGCGGACAATTCTCACTCAGAGGTCTGCCTCCCAATGGCTCCATCTTCTTCCTGCTGCTTTTATCTCATACAAGATGAGGAGAGTGGAGCCACACACAGAGCAAGGGGTCCTCAAAGACTCACAGAGAAACAGCCATGATCCCGAATTCCCTCCCCTCCACCAGCCACCTACTGCGGTGGCTGCCATCTGTGTAGAGGCAACAGTTCAGGCAAAATCATTCCTCCGTTGTAGCCAGAGATCTGGTCCTAAAACCCTGTAGGGAATTCTCCACTGGGGAATTCTCTCCTGGGAACCCCAAGGGAATGCTGAAATTCCTTGATATTGACCCCTTTAGCTTAGGGCTTAGATTAGTGGTTTTCAGACCTGGAGTCCCAGATCATTGTACATCAGGGCCCAAGATGCCTACAAATGAGAACAGGGCTGCACAAACTGGACTGCCCATGAAGATCTCCTGTCCCATTAACATGCAGCAGGCCCGGAGTGGATGCAAGATTCTGCACCTGTGACAGTGTCCTAGCAATTCCGATGCCACTCTTTGAGTAGCAAGGAAGTCAAGTGCATCCCATGGAATAAAGAATTTGTCACCTCATCTCTCTTTATGGTCCAAGCTTCACTACTTCACATCAGGACCCAGTTGTGCCTTTGACCTTGAATGTGTCAGAGTGATTCTGCCCAGGGACAGGGTTGGAGAAGGTTGGTAAGTTTAGTAGCTTTACTGCAGACTCCAGTGGGTCACAGCTGGAGGTCACATCCATAGGACACTTGCCATCCCACTGGCTCCACCCACTGACTTTTCTATCATCATTTTGCCCTACCTCCCCACAGACTCCTGGGTCACGGCTGAGGTCTTCTCTGGTTTTATGCAAAACAGCTCCATCCACATTCAGACCCTCTTTGAGGTCTGCCTTTCTAACCCATGAACTTTCCTGAAGTACTTCCTAAGAGAAGGTCTGGTCAATGATATTCTCTATCTTATATGTAAAGCAGAGATGTTCTTATGGAAAGAGAAAAAGAGGGGGAAATGTGTGGGTGTGCTGAGCTTCCTGTAACATCAGTGGCTCTGAGTTGACTCTGCAGAGCCCCCTAGAGGTGGAGAATGTTTAATACCTACCTCGGATGGTGCCAGCCTCTGGTCTAAATACTCCCTACCAGGGCTGCATTATAACTTCCATGAATTCTAGATACTTTACCTTCATGTGCCCCTTCCCTCATAAAAACTAATGATAGTAATAATAATATAAAATTATATTTTATGACTGTGTTGTTATAAACATGAATATGTTAATATCATGTATTAAATACTTACTTCCCCCTAAAAGTTTATTTTTTTTTCCTTCTGGTTTTACAAGAAAGTAAAACATTATGTTGGACCCCTAATAATTAAGGCTGTGCCCCCTGGGCAGGTGCTTACAATATCTAATGGTAAAGTTGGCCCTGCTTCAGACATATACATTATTTAATATTCTTAACCACCCAGTTTACAGGTGAGGAAGCAGAGCAGAGAGAGACTGTTACCTGACCTGTCACACAGTAAGTGATGGATTCAAACTGAGACCACCTGGCCTAGTGCCCTAGTCATAACCACTGTGCACACCACCTCTCTCCTTCAAATGTTTCAGAACAGCTCTTGTGTCCTCATGCCCTTTTATCCAATAAACTCTCCCAATTCTCTCAAACACAGGACTGCATAGCGTAGTGGACACAGAACAGAAATATGGACAAAATTGGGGGTTTTGTTCCATTTTTGCCCCAAATCAGCTGTTTTAATTTTCCTGAATCACTAACTCCCAATGAGTCTTGGTTGTTCTATCTACCAGATTGGCACAGTGATGCCTGCCATAGTAATAATACTTACAGGGTCATGGCACAGGTCATAGTCGATATGGAATGCTAGCAAATATTCCTAGCCATTATTGCTGTTAATAAATGTTAGTTGAATTGAATGTCATGCTAGCTGATTTGCAAGACATACCAATAACAGTAAGTGTACTAGTGAAAACTGCCGTTGATTCAGCACCAACTGAATCAGAGGCCCTACTCTGAGCCACACGTAACACTGCTCATATGACCAACATTCTCTCTTTAAATCTTCACAACTTCCCAATCAGGTGTACACATCACATTTATCCCCCTGGCATCACAGGTTAGGAAATGAAAGTCCCTAGAGGTTAAGGAAAGCTTATTCAAAGACACACAGTCAACAGCAGGGCAAGGCTGTGCCCTCAGATCTCTTCACTAAACCCCACACTGTGTTAGGACAGTATTTTTATTTCATAAATTGAATATCTAACTTCCACATAGGGCCTGCAAGACACAGCCCTGTGTGCTTTCCATGAAATGAACTCACACCAGCCCAGGAGCAAAGTCCTATTATCGTGCCCAAAGGAAAGTGAAACATAGACATGGAAGAAACTCACTGTCTTAAGTCAGTGACTTAAGTGTCTCCCCAACAAGAGACACTGCAAGGGAGGATTCAGGAGCAAGTGATTTACGAAGGACTGCTTTTCAGAGAGCCAGAAGAGGGTGGGGAAAGTAAGGCAGGGCAGGAGAGGAAGACAAGCAAAAGGTAAGAAATCATGAAAGAGTGCTCAATTTCATTAATCATTAGAGAAATGCAAATCAAAACTACAATGAGACACCATCTCACACCAGTCAGAATGGCCATCATCAAAAAATCTACAAACAATAAATGCTGGAGAGGGTGTGGAGAAAAGGGAACCCTCTTGCACTCTTGGTGGGAATGTAAGTTGATACAGCCACTGTGGAGAACAGTATGGAGGTTCCTTAAAAAACTACAAATAGAACTACCATATGACCCAACAATCCCACTACTGGGCATATACCCTGAGAAAACCATAATTCAAAAAAAGAGTCATGTACCACAATGTTCATTGCAGCTCTATTTACAATAGCCCGGAGATGGAAACAACATAAGTGTCCATCAACAGATGAATGGATAAAGAAGATGTGGCACATATATACAATGGAATATTACTCAGCCATAAAAAGAAACAAAATTGAGTTATTTGTAGTGAGGTGGATGGACCTAGAGTCTGTCACACAGAGTGAAGTAAGTCAGAAAGAGAAAAACAAATACCGTATGCTAACACATATATATGGAATCTAAAAAAATAATAAAATGGCTCTGAAGAACCTAGGGGCAGGACAGGAATAAAAACAAAGCTGTAGAGAATATATTTGAGGACACAGGGAGGGGGAAGGGTAAGCTGGGACAAAGTGAGAGAGTGATGTGGACATATATACACTATCAAATGTAAAACAGATAGCTAGTGGGAAGCAGCTGCATCGCACAGGGAGATCAGCTCGGTGCTTTGTGACCACCTAGAGGAGTGGGATAGGGAGGGAGGGAGGGAGACGCAAGAGGGAGGGGATATGGGGATATATGTATATGTATAGCTGATTCACTTTGTTATACAGCAGAAACTAACACAACATTGTAAAGTAATTATACTCCAATAAAGACGTTAAAAAAAAAAGAATAAAGGGAGAAAGCAAAGTATTGTATATAGGATGGATAAAAAACAAGGTCCTACTGTATAGCACAGGGAACTATATTCAATATCCTATAATAAACCATAATGGAAAAGAATATGAAGAATAATATATATATGTATAAATGAGTCACTTGGCAGTACAGCAGAAATTAACACAACATTGTAAATCAACTATACTTCAATAAAATAAATTTTTAAAGAAAAGAATAAAGGGGGAAAAAAGAAGTAATACCAACAACTCTGTACCATGGGCTGTCCTGCCTCAATGCCCCACATGCTTGTCCTGTTTTTCTGAGCTCATTAATTTAAAAAAAAAATTGAATTAATCGCATCACACAACACTAAAGAGCTCTGAAGGGAAAAAAAGACTTCTAATTTATTTATGCAGATTATATGTTTCTACAGCTGCCAGCACAGAGCCAGCAGACATAAGCATTTATTCAAATGGGCCCACATTTTAGAGTTGTTACAATACCTGCAACTTACAAGATGAACATAATTATCCGATTTTTACAAACTCTAGTATGATCTCAATCAGTGTCAGTAAGTTTTGATTGAATTTGCTGCTGATTAGAGTTGATCGTCTCTTTGAACAACAAGAAATTATGTCTCATTCAGTTCATTAGCAAGACTAGCACTTAGCTTACGAGCCATAGCACCAGTGGTACTTATCAAGGATAATTGATTTCTAATGTGGACATATTAATTACATAGCTATAGGAAAATTAAAATATTTTACCCTGCCAATTATTATTATGAAAAATAAACAAACCGTAGACCATGGACAAGAAAGTTTAGTTCACGCTGCCAACTTACCTCCCCTTTTGTCCCAGGGAAACTACATCCAGTAATGAGGTTATGGCACAGACATACCACAGACAGAGGCCCTAAGAGACTGGCTTGGAAGAGCGAACCCCAAGGGAATCTGAAGGTGACCCTCTGCAGAGTAAGAGGAGGAAGAAGATGGACATGGAAAGAGAAAAGGAAGGTCGCTGTCTCATCTGGAAACAAAAGAATGTGCATGGAGATGGCATAGGAGAACTTATACCGTCATGCATGCATTCAACAAACATTTATTGAGCATCTACTGTGTGTTGGACGCTGGGGTTAAACTACCAACACATGACTGCTCTCAAGAGCCTACAGCTTAAAGGGAAAGTTTGGCATTACCCATGAAAACATCTAAATACCTACATAGACCTAAGTATTATGAAAGAAAAGCATAGGATGCTATGAGAGTGGGACCTAGTTTAGATTGGAGGTGGGGATCACAGAAGAACTCTTGAAGGAGGTGGCATTTACCTTGACACCTGAGTGATGAGGTAGAGAGGTGAATAGGGGAGAAGTATGAATGATCACGGAAAAGAGTTAGGTGCACTGGAGAAAACAGAAGATGGTCTGAAATAAAAGACGGTGTTTCATGGTGATGTGACATAGTCCGGGCTAGACTATACAGAGCAGGGCCATCCAATAGAACTTTCTGGCATGATGGCAACCTTTATATCTGTACTGTCCAGTACAGACGTGGCTATGCAGCACCTAAAATGAGGCCAGTACCACTGAGAAACTCAGCTTATAATTTTAATTAAATTAAACAGGGACTTGTGGCTAGAGGCCACCATATTGAAAAGATCAGGAGCTTATAGGCTTTGATAAGAGCCACACGTTTTATTCAAAGAGCTGTGGGAACCACTGAAGACTTTGTAAGCTCAGGAGGGCCACAGTTGCATATGTTTTCGACAGCTACTCAGTCCTTGGAGCCAGGAAACTCATTTACAAGACCACTCACTCTGGGAAAATAGAAATGGGATTTATCAGATGCCTCTGTCAACCAAGGGTAGCATGTTATACTGTGTGCTTATTGATTCAACCTGTTCTTTCAAATCTGTTCAGAGGAAGGAGTGAATATGGCTTAATGCTAACTATCGTGATACAAAGTATAGTGATTCCCAAGTCTAACAAACTACACAAAACAAGATGTTGTATGGTGTCCTTAACCTTGACCTAGAGTTGTATTCCTGAGCTGACAGTGGCGGTAGCCTGTGAAGGGGAGAGAAGTTTTTTGTTTTTTTTTTTTTTTTTTGTGGTCGGGTTGTTTCTCACTGTTGTGGCCTCTCCCGTTGCGGAGCACAGGCTCCGGACGCGCAGGCTCAGCGACCATGGCTCATGGGCCCAGCCGCTCCGCGGCACGTGGGATCTTCCCGGACCGGGGCACGAACCCGCGTCCCCTGCATCGGCAGGCGGACCCTCAACCACTGTGCCACCAGGGAAGCCCGAGAGGAGATATTTGACTTTGCGTGCAGATGCAGCCCACAGCCAACCTTGACCTTAGTTAGAAGGATTGAGAATACCCTAGGAGAGTGGTTCAGATGACTCAGAATTGAGTCCTCCTGGATTTAAATCCAGCCAGTGTCAGTGGGATCCAAGTAGCAGGCAACTGAGCCCAAGAGACAGGGTTACCCACCTGGGCCACAATTTCAGCACTGCCATTAGGAGAAACAGGCAAGCTTAACCCAAAGCCCCTACTTCTTTTGGAGAACTACTCCTCCCAGCCCTACCCCAGTTCATAGCTAATAGGCTATCACACTTATATAACATTCCCTATGGGTCAGACACCATTCCAAGCAATGGCAATGATAATTGTATGGACACCTTGACAATGTGAGGACAAATGAATATTATACACACATACATATAGATATATACAGGGATACATATATGTAGAGAGTGTGTTTTATGCTTACATATGCATTTTCACCTCGTTTATTCTATATACATTTATATTTAGTTCTCATGAGACACATATTACTATTATCCCCATTTTTATCTCCGGTTATCTCCATTATCCCCAATAATATTAATAATTATATGGACATTAAGAAAATAAATAAACATTATCCGTACACACACAGTGTTTAGTCCTTACATGTATATTAGATATATATAGGTATATAGATATAGATAGCACAATGTCCATATTATTATTAGCATCTCTATTTTCAGATAAGTAACAGATTGGTCACAAGGGGTTAAATAAATTGTCTAAGATCCTGCAGCAAAAAAGTTGCTCCAGGGTCTGTGCTCACCTCCTCACACGGCTTCCCCAACAGATGCAAAAGGGTGCATGAGCTCAGCTCACTGGACACAGTACTTGGTCTGAGGGTTGATCTCTAACCCAAGCTGGCCTAATTGGACCTTGGCCCTTGGCTACTAATGGGTCCAGACTATGTGTGTATCACCCAAGTTTGGTCCAATCAGAATATTTCCTGAGAGTTTTTATCTCTCTGGAGGCCATCCTGAGAAGAAGCCAAGCAAGGAGCCGTAGATGCAATGATGCCAGTCTTCTATAGAAAACAAGGGGAAGAGTAATGCCCAAAATCAGACAGAGGGAAGAGCGAGAGGGAGAATGAGTGAATCATGGTGGAGTTCAGATCTCTCTGTCTAATTCCTCAGGCGCCCATATCTGTCCTTTTTTCCCAAGGCCTAGATTTTAGCTCTTCCTTTGATTCTGAGAGCAACTTGGGAGTCTCAGGCTTGTTCCAGTTGAGTTCACATCCCTTGTAACCAAAGGTTGCTCATACAGGAAGGTGACCGACTCGCAGAGACCAGCGCAGATTTCCACCACCATCCTGCAGGTCCAGGGCGTGATGCTGAGTGCCGAAAGTAATATTAGTTAAGTCTAAATGTTTTTGTCCCCTTAGGGACTCTGAATGGTAATTAAAGTTCCTAGAAATCAGTCACTCAACAGCTTTAGAACATTTAGATATTATCTGAACTCAGTGAATTTCTGCCTTCAACATTTACTTTGAGCGACTGCCACCAACGGCACCCAGCAGAAGGTGGAGACCACAGCTTCATGTGCTTCTCCTTAGCTGCTCATCAGTCTGCATTCTCAGTGGCACTCACTGTCCTTTGAACCTTTGTCCACTAGGCACCTAATTAATTTTAATCATTGATAATGACATTTCTATAATTAAGAGGACACAAATCATCTGGAATAACAAAGGGCAAGATTGGTTATATAGGTAGGAATGAAGTAGTATGAAGTATACATTGATTTTCTGCATTTGGCCCAAGCGTGGCTTTTCTCTGAAGGTTGTCTTCCTTCTAAATAAATTATATTTGATGTTATTATAATTCAGTCCTTCATCACACTCTGATTTTCTGCATTTGGCCCAAGCGTGGCTTTTCTCTGAAGGTTGTCTTCCTTCTAAATAAATTATATTTGATGTTATTATAATTCAGTCCTTAATCACACTCTTCCTGAATGTCTACTATATGTTAGGCACTGGGCCTAGGGTTGGGTTGTAAAGATGAAAGAGGCCGCATCACTGTCTTCAAGGAGATTCGTCTAATGATGGATTCAAGCACAGCACAAGACATCACTGTTGGCTTACTCAGCATCTAGCCCTTCCTGCTTCTTAACAGACACCTGCTACTGTTCAGTTACCTGTCTGTGCTGCCCAAGGATCCCAGAATAAGCTGACCCTATACCAGGCTTTAGGACTTGGCAAGGGGTTTCTAAGGAACCCCCTTTAGCCTTGCCAGTGAGTAGTTAGTGCAGGAACCCAGGCCTGAGCCAGTCAGCACGTGGCCTTCCCAATTAGCAAGACTGACTCAGCAGCAGACACCTGAGCTCCAAGAGGTCAGTGAGATAAAGAAGGAAAGTTTGTGGTTTTTCTCTGGCCATTGAATGTACTGAAACCATTACAGCCATCAGGCATCCAACTTGAAGATGAAGCCGGCACCTAGAGGACAACAGGGCTGAAAGAATCACAGAGAAACAGAGCCAAAGCCTCTGGATCAGGCCGACCCTGAAACCCAACCAGTCTCTGTGTTTCCAGCAGCAAGAGTGTACATGCTGTTTCCTCATTACTTAAGGAAGTTTGAGTTGGTTTCATTCTAATGTACGGAGACAGATGAACAGAAACTCAGAAGGCAATGTAAATACATACAGAGAGTCTTAAAGGAAATCTGAGGCGGGGTACCCACATCTCCCAGCAGGGACGGGGGTTGCATGGACAGGTCAGGGGAAGAGACATCCAAGTGGAGCCTTAAAGGTTAAGTAGGAGACAAACTAATGAGGGTAGCGGATAAGGAAGGAAAGCATTTCAGATAGAGGGAACGGTCAGACAGAAACTCAGAAGGAAAACAGCGTGAAGTTCAATACTCCCAAGTCATAGATTATAATGTGGAAGGTAGAAGGTGAGGTTGGACAAGATGGTGAAAGATTTGGATGCCATGAAAAGGAGCTTGGACTTAGCCTGTAGATGATGGAGAACCACTGATGCAAAGGAGACAGGCCTGGCATCATCAGATTCGCATTGTAGGTATGTCCCTCTGGTGCCCATGTAGAGGATGGACTGGCAAGTCTGTCCCAACTTCTCAACTTTATCTTGGCAGTACAAAAGCAGCTATAGACTATATGTAAATTAATGGGTGTGGCTGTGTTCCAATAAAACTTTATTCATACAAATAGGCTATGGCCTGACTTGCAGATTCTCAGCACCTCGTGATCTCATAAAAGGCACAAACCAAAGAGGATCAGTCCCCTGCTCATAACCTTCCTGTGATCTCCCACCACACTTGGAAAAGAACTCAAGCTTCCCAAAGCCTCCCAGGCTCTGAGCAGCCCCTGTCTTCCCTACTGACTTTGCCTCCTGCCACTTCTGCCCTTGCTAACTTCACTCCGGCCACGCTGGCCTTCTGCTGCCTTTTAGATACTCCTAGGTTATTCCCACATGAGGACCCCAGCACTAGCTGTTCCCCCTACATGGAATGTCCTTCCCCCCAGAACTTTGCATGGCTCACTCCTTTATATGGCCCGTGTCTCTGCTCAAACGTTACTCCCCAGAGACATCTCTGCCAAGCACTCTGTCTAAAATTGCTCCCACACCTCCTCTAATTTCTATCCCTTAATACTGACAAATTCTTTTCTCACAGCACTTATTACCACCTGACATTATATTATGAATTTGCTTGTTTACCGAGTTCTTATCTGTTTCTCTGACTGGAATGTATCTCCACTAGAGCAAGTCATTTTGTCGTGTTCACTGCTACATCCCCAGCACCTAGAATAATGCCTGGCATGTCATAGACAAAGAGTAAGTATCAAAAGGCTGAATGAATAAATGTCTGCCTTATATCCCAGAACAATCCATATTACAGGGACTTTATCAGGAGAGACCAAAAGCCTAAGTTTGAAATTGTGACCCTCATTTCCTATACAGAGATCTCCACGCTTCCCATTTAGGGAGCTCAGCTCTTCTCATGGGCTCTTAGCATCCTATGATACCTCCCATATGCTCCACTTGGGAAAATCTGGGATGCTTTTATATCAGGATGTAGCATTTGCAATATCCAGCAAAGTCAAGCAACCAAAATCTCCAAACAAGCCTATAATTACTCTGAAGTCAAAGGGAAATCAACGTGTTAGTGTGATAGAGGCATGATGCCGAGGGACAGAGGCAAGAAGGATGCAGGTCAAGGTGGGAAAGAGTCCAGTGGAGGGTGGCCTAATGAGGTTTAAGAATCCCAAAAACAGGGCTTCCCTGGTGGCGCAGTGGTTGAGAGTCCACCTGCCGGTGCAGGGGACACGGGTTCGTGCCCCGGTCTGGGAAGATCCCACATGCCGCGGAGTGGCTGGGCCCGTGAGCCATGGCCGCTGGACCTGCGCATCCGGAGCCTGTGCTCCGCAACGGGAGAGGCCACAACGGTGAGAGCCCCGCGTACCGCAAAAAAAAAAAAAAAAGAAATAGAATCCCAACAACATTACTGACCATTCATGATGAGGGGAAACTGCTCCCGAGATCATCTAGCCTTCGTGCTGCTTTAGCTGTGGTCCCTGAACCAGCAGCATCGCATCACCCGGGAGCTTGTTAGCAACCCACAGTCTCTGGTCTCAGACTCCAGAGCTCCTGCATCTGACTCTGCTTGTCAGCAAATCCCCAGGTGACTCACGTGCACATCCCAAAGTGTCACTTCAGCCCATTCACCTGGCAGTTCAACTTCTGAGGTCTTTTGTCTACCAAGCTTCACCTTGCTCAGAATTATTATAAAAGTCATTTGTTTCCCACATTAAAAAAATACAAGGAATGTCACAAAGAAATCAGATCCCTAACTATATTTGAAAACTCCCAAATCTGGCAGCCCTGGTGTGTGCATTCCACACGGCACCAACTGGGGAGGGGCAAGGAGAGCTTCCCTGTTACCTGGGGCAGGTAAGCTCCAGCTTACGAAGCCCTACAGTTCACACGCAGACTGCTGCAATCATCAATGATACTTGTCTGGACGCCACGGATATTTCTGTTTCCAATCTCTCATCTAGTCCAAAGATCTCCTTTTACAGAGAAGGAAAACAGGCTCAGAAGGGTTAAGCATCTAGGCAAAAGATTCCCAGCCAAAATGATGCTCTTTCACATTATATTATCTGCCTGAGAAATAGGTAACTTTATTGTTACCTGAAAGATGAGAGAACTGAAGGACGTTAAAAAAAAAAACTCATTGGCTCTCTTAAAATAAACAAAGAAATAAAAATATCCTGATTCTCCAAGGCTGGCAGGAAAGAGGGAGTCTCCTGAAGGAGGAGGGCAGCTGGAGGTAGCCCTGTGCCCTGTACCTCCAAGCAAGGGCTAATCCTTACCTGGAGATTCACTCAGGACCACTTACCTGTCCTCAAGGGAAGGGATATCTTAGGACAGAGAAACCTCCTCAGCAAATGGAGTTCACCCCAAAAGGGAGGATTAGGGTGTGACACTAAGTGAATTGGTGGACACGGAACAATCAGTGATTGACTCAAGCTCATGTGAGTGGCAGAGATAAAAGCCAAGTGTGGAATTTCAAATTCCAAGTCCAGATTAGACTGCTCTACCCTATAACCTTGGGCGATTTTTATTCTTCTGGATTTATCCAGTTCCCAATGCTCCAATTTCTCACTCTCAAAGTTGATGACAATACTAATAAAAATAAGTCATTTAATAGTAACAAAAGTAAACCATTCAGAATAATGAAACAAGTTATTCCAATGGGTATGGTGATTAGAGTTTACACGGAACCTTCACATACATTATCTTCTCTGAACATCACAGAAGTATGATGACTCTTCTGTTTCACAGATGAGAAAATAACCTGTCCAAGCTCACAGAGTCAACATGTGCTCCAACTGATACTCAAACCCACATCAATGGACTCTTTAAAAGCTTGTGAAAACAAAGTAACTGAAAAGGAGACCACGGTGCCCTGTAGACAGCCTGAAGAGAATCGTCAGATAGACCATACGCAGTGGCCATATTGAAGAGAGTACAGAGCAGCGATATTGCAGAAATTAACACAACATTGTAAATCAACTATACTTCAATTAAAAATAATCAAAACAAAACAAAATAGTGCACACTTAGAGTCAAAAGACCAGAGTTCAAGCCCCAGCTCTACCACTAACCAGCTGTGTGAACTTTCAGACGTTACTTAACCTCTCTTAGGCTTAGGTTCTTCATGGATTAAATAAGGTTGATAATAGCACTCGCCTTATTCTGACAGTCTAACAAAATAATGTGTGTAGAAATGCTTAGCCTGCTGCCTAGCGCACAGAGTAAATATTCAACAACTGAGAGCAATTATTATACATCAGCCTGGAAAGAAAAATATCTCAATACAATGCCTAGAAAGACCTTAGAGGTTTGTAAACCAGATTTTAGGTATAGAGAAGAAATGGAGAGAGAGAAATCTTATTCCTCTAATCTAGCAAAAAGAGACTCCAGGGCAAGCAGAAATTGTGATGTATAAACAGCTTCAAGATTACAATATAAATTAATCAAGGGAATTTCTTCCTTTCAGAGGATTTAGACTAAGGAGCAATGGCCTGAAGCTACAGAAGGGGAAATCTGGGTTAGATACAGCAAGACAAGAATGTTCTCAGCAGGGAAAGTAAATTGGAAATCAAATAGGGTCCTTGGGGTTGGGATGGAGGAAACTTCCCTGGCAGTAATCAAGGAGACATGGAGGGAAGAGGACAAAACAGGCAAGAATTGCAAAATATCCATCCAGTGGGAGCGGGAGGGGGTGTTTCTACACCTTTTAAGGTGTCCATCAAGTGGTCAATAGCAGTCATTTATGATGACCTATTTCTTGGTGCCCCATAAGGTCTCAAGAGAGATGCAAAAGAAAGACAGGGAGGATGCGGACCTCAGGAAGCTTGCCATCTCTTATAGTGAAAGCAGAGTTCCCAGACACAAGGGAGCAGGGGGAAGGGGAGAGGGACTAGTACCATGTAACCTGGGGGACTTCTTCCCCACTTGGATAACACTCAAGTGTTTTCTTCGCTTTTTGTTTCTCTCTTGACAAAAAAATTTGACAGCTTTACACTGTCACAAAACAAAATGCGCCAAGTAGGTTTAACATTTGATATTACTGATTTTATGTAAACAGTTAAAAGTTCTTCTTTCCTGTGGGTTATGATGATGTTACCTCATGAGATGTTGCAGTGGGACACTATTTTGGTGGGGCAGGGTGGCAAGGTAGCATAATGAAGGGGAGCAGAATATGCCACGCTCAAATATATCACTTTGGCATATTGATTATTTTGAATTAAAGTTATTTGAGAAACAGCCAGTACAAGAAGGACATTCTGACCCTTCTTTGTCCCTCTGAAAGCAGGAAATAAATCTCCCATGTGAAAGGCACCTTCCCTCTACCAGGGAATTATCACCAGAAATAGGGAATTTAGGTCCGAGAAGGCCGAACAAACAAAGCTTGTTATTTCTTCACTAATTTACTACCCCAAGCCCAAACTCTTCTGTCTTGTCAATTCTTCACAAATTTACTGTTTCTTTGTCTAAAAGGTATAAAAGCTTCCTGCTCTGGTCGCTTCTTTTGAGTCTCATATTTTTATGGGACTCCTGTATGAATGAAGTTAAATTTGTTTTTCTCCTGTTAATCCCTCCTACTTCAATTTAATTACTAGGCCAGCCAAAGAACCTAGAAGAGAAGAAGGGAAAATTTTTTCTGCCTCTACAACAGTGAGCCTTTTATGTACAAGGGAAAAGTCACAAGACCAAGCTAAGACTGATGCCTAATTCTATGGTAAAAAAAAAAATTTGGCTGGTAGGCTGACGTGGGCAAAGATATCTCCTTAGGATGAAGTGAGATTGAAGTTAGACTTTAACCTGAATCACGATACACTTAAGACAGTGGACAGCCATCATCGGCTACCTATTATCACAGTACTGCTTCGTAACAAAAATCTACTGCCAAACTCAATGGCTTTATCATATTAATAGGTCAAGTGAGAAGAATCAGAAATTAATATGATAAAGCATAGTACATTGAAAAGAACTGAAATACCTTTACAGTTCTAGAATAAATCTCACCTGATTATGATCAAACAAACAAACAAACAAGCAAACAAAAAAACCTCAATGGCTTAAAACAAGAGCCGTGTATTAATGCTCACAATTCTGTGGGACAGCTGGGTGGTGCTGTTGACCTGGACCAGGCTCAGCTGGTCCTTCCCGGGCTTGCTCACGGGCTGTGGTCAGCTAGTGTGTACGCGGGGGCCTGGGTGGTCAAGGATGGCCTCAGCGACCACGGCTCCTGTGTGCTTCACACAGTCTCATCCTTCCACGGGCTTCTCGACTTGTTCTTGTGACCAGGACAGAAGCACCGAGGTCTCCTAAGTCCTGGGCTCAGAACTCAGAACTCCTCCTGACTACCTGTTGTTGAAGGAAGAAGATTCTGGTGAAGTGCGTTCCTGGTTCTTCTTTGTCTGGCTCGATCCATATAATGAAGGGCAAGAGATAATTTTGATCGATGTGATAAAGACTTGGGCTAAAAGAAGGAAGGGGAAGAGACAAAAGAGTGAGAATGTGCAGTACTCCCATTGAGAGAGTTTTATGGGGATTTAGAGAGAAGCAGAAATTGGGAGCATTTTCAGCCCACAAAATCTATAAGGTAAAGATGGAAACTCTAGGTTCCAAAATGTTTTTCTGAGAATGAGACTGAGACCCTCTTTGGAATTCTTAGAGAGACTTTGGTAGAGGCTGAATTGCCTTGAACTTATTCTGGCGTTGCTTTGGAACGCTTTGAGTGTGATTCTGTGCAGCCTGGCAGTGGCTTGGTGGGCGGTCAGGACAGTGGGGCTCTTTGGGAACAGGCACACCATCACCTCATGCTACACCCTAATAAACATCTCACAAACACCTTGGTTCAAGTCCGACTAGGTGGCACTTAACCAAGGGAATAAATCAATCCCAACTCTAAATGAAGGCTGGAAATGAAATGGCCTTTTATGGAAAGAGATGGCCAATTCACACAACTGCACATAAATTTTGCCTTCATTTGAAATTGGAAGAAATCTTGCAGATCCTTCTTCCTGATTAAGAATGTCATAAATCCCAGGGATTGGAGGGATAAGCAAACTCTCTCTAGCCTCAAAACTCTAATGCATTCCAGAATGGCATCCACCCCACTCTTAAAAGTCCCCTAATATTTGGTTTCAAGACCTCAAAATATTTGCAGAAAATCACAACTTGATAACTCAAGAATATGTCCAAATTATTTCTGAAAACACATCCTTATTGTGAGACTCTGTTTTCTATGTCTTCGTTGTCTTTAAGCAGGTGTTTATAGAGACTCAAGGTAATACACATTTGTCTTCTAATCACATGAGGAAAATGAAATTCCAGGAGTCTGTTGGTCCTATCGATGTCTGAAGAACAAGTTCACGAATTAGCAGTCATCCTCATCTTAGCACTAACTCCTTGATGATATCTATGCATGGGAAAGAGCTGGACCAAGGATATGGTGTGGCCTCAGAGGAATGCCCTTTTAGCATGGCAGCCAGCATCAAACAGAAAGCTGAGCCTGTTGTTACATGGGGTCAGAGCCAGAGACTCAGAAAGCTGGATTGGTCCTTAAGTCTCACAACCTGGGGGCTGTCCTTACAAGTCAGATCATGTCACACCTCTGCTTAAAATTCTCCAATGGTTGCCTGTGTTCTTAGGGAAAGTTTCTGCTTCTGCCGACCAAAAAGGCTGCCCAAACTCAGGTCCCGACTCACTTCCCTAGCATCGCCTCCATCCAGCCATCCTCTAACTGCCCCCTTACATACATGTGGAATCTTAAAACCATCAGTAAGGTCTGGTGAATCAAAACAGTCCAGAAACTACTCGTGGGTCTCTGCATGCTACAAAACCTCTCCAGCTTCTGTGTCTTTGCACATTTTGTTTCCACTGCTTGCAAGGCTCTCTCTGCTGCTCCAGATGGTGAAGGAAACCCACTTACCTCAGAAGCCATCCCCTCAGAAGCCTTGCTTAACCACCCTGGGCAGTCATGTGTCCCCTCACGCCACCTCCTTGGAGACCTGTGCACTGTCTGTCCATAGCACTCGCTTCCTTGACCAGTAAAGCAGGACATTTTCCAGGCATCCACCAGGGAGCGCTGATACAAAGATAGTCAACACAGTATGAAATTGATAGAAGTATTTATGTTAGCCCCACATACTCAAGTGAGCACTTAACAAGTATACACCAATTGACCTGGCATCCCCACAGATAATCTGCATCTCTTTAGAGGGGAGACTAGGTACGTTCACTCATTTATTCATTCATCAATACACGTTTGTTGAGTATCATCTATCTGCCATCGTATCAATTATCTGCTTCTATTATGACAAGTCACTTCAAAACTTAGTGGATTGAAATTTAAAACTTAGAGGTTTCAAACTTCCACATTTATTTGATCAGCATTCTGCAATTTGAGAAGGTCTGGGTTCAACAGTTTGTGTCTGTTCCATGCAGTGTTGGCTGGAGGATGCAAGATCATTTCACATCTACATCTGGTATCTCTGCTTAGATGACCAGAAAGGCTGTGGTCTGGCTGGGTTTCTCTCTTGCCTCATGCTGTCTCAGCCACCAGAGTCTGTCTCTGCCCATGGTACCTCTAGCAGGATGGCCTGGACATGATGTCTCAGGGTTCCAAGAGGGGGAAAGCAGAAGCCACAAGGCCTCTGAAGCCCTAAGCTCTAAAGCTTGCACCATGTCACTTCTATCGCATTCTGTTGGTCAAAACAAGTCACACGGTCAGGCAGTATTCAAAGAGTGAAGAAACAGACACCACCTCTTGATGGGAGGTGGAAAGGGGTGGGATGAGGGAAGCATGATTCATTGGGGCCATTATATAAAGACCTAGGACACCCAGGCGGTGGTCGGTGCTGGGAATGCATTGGTGAATAAGACACAGTTCCTGTCCTCAGAGAGCTCAAGTGGGAGAGATAATACATGGATTGTAGATGATTAGTAAATGCCAAATTAGGTGTCACAAACATCTGCAGGTTGGGCACCTTTTCACCCTTATTTATACAGCACAACGTTTGTGAAAAAAAAAAAAAAATCACTGATTCTCCCTGCTAATGAAAGGGTGATGTCATGCGGGGGCGGAAAATATACTTGCTTTCTCTTCCCAAAATATTAGCAGACTCCTTAGAACCTTTAAGACATATATTCTCCATTCAGACTTCTCTCTCCATAGATTTGTCTTCTTCTCTTCTCCCAAAAGGTGTGCATTTACCTTCCTATTTTCAGGCATCAGATAAACACACCCCAGGAGAAATCCTTGCTACTTCTCCTGTCCAGCTGCTGTCACTTGGGCCATCTGCGGCCACCTTCAGGGATTCATATTTTCGCCTGCACATCCCTCCACGTCTCCACCCGACTCAGATTGAATTAATATGCTCTACACTTTATCACAAAAGCCTTTACAATGGACCCTTCTCACCAATGAGCAGCTCTTAAACTTTTGGGAATCTGATCAAAGCTATGCATCCTGTCTCTAGATAGATGCACATAAGCTTAAGCTTGCATTTTGGTTACAATATCAGAGGGTCCATAGATCTCTAAAATCCAGGTAAGGGACCATTGTACTGATTTTGCTTTTTTTAAAAAAATATTTTTTATTTATTTATTTCTTTGGCTGCGTTAGGTCTTCGTTGCCGCACGCGGGCTCTCTCCGGCTGCGGCAAGCGGGGGCCACTCTTCGCTGCGGCACTCGGGCTTCCCATTGCGGTGGCCCCTCTTGCTGCGGAGCACAGGCTCGAGGCATGTGAGCTTCAGTAGTTGTGGCTCATGGACTCCAGAGTGCAGGCTCAGTAGTTGTGGCACACGGGCCCAGTTGCTCCGTGGCATGTGGGATCCTCCGCGACCAGGGCTCGAATCCATGTCCCCCGCATCGGCAGGCGGACTCCCAACCACTGCGCCACCAGGGAAACTCTGATTTTGCTTTTTAATCTCTGCTTCTCCATTGCTCTGCCTCATAACTGATACAAAAATGAATCAATCAATCAATTCATCAGTGTTTTAGGAAAATACCTAATATCTCTTTCAGTTTTCTGTGGTCAGAGCTGAATGAGGGCCGCTTCTTGCTGAAATGTGCATTGTCATCTCAGTGGTTAATCAAGAACAAGGAGGAGAGGGTTCCGAAAGTATTCACGGTCAAATCCCTCAAGCCTGCGGCGATTGCCAGGGAGTCTGAGCATTTAGAAGAGGTTTTCTCTTTACAGTAACTCAGCAATCCTCATCTCAGGCCGGATCACAGCCTAAGCCTGTGTCAAGGACGGGAGCTTAGCTGCTGGTCACGTAATCGCACGCCCTCTGCCCCCCTGTTTCCGGTCCCGCAGACTTCCATCAAGTTCACAGTGTAGGAGGAGAGTATAAGGACCGACAGAAGGAAGACGAAACTGTCAATCACTTTCCAATTCTTTCCTGATGTAAGGGGAAGCGAGGAGAGGCTCTGAGCCCTTTTGTAAGTAAGTGAATCAATAGGTCCAATGCGACAGGCTGGATCCGAGAATGTTGTCCTCGTGTGGCCAGGCCTGACAATTTAATTTAACAGTATCTTTTCTCTTCTCTTCCCTTCATCTCCCTGTTCCCCAAGGAATAAAGAAGGCTTTGTGGACTTGATTTCATTAGTCTTCAGAAAATCCTGGGGGACAGACTGGGGACAAGATGCTGAAACCTCTTGTGCCTGGAGGAGGGAGACTGTGCCTGGGGGAGGGAGCGCTTGCCAAGGTCAAGGGGTGCTCTGCTTCTAATGCCAAGAGCAGGGCTGTAACCCTAAACCAGCGCTGTCCAAACAGCCAGGCTGACCGTGGAGGGTTCTGAGAGGGGCCTGGGGACAAAGGTGGCACCCAGTGTGTTCTTAGTGGAAGAAGACTTAATCACCTATGTTCTAACCAGCTATCTCAAACATGGCCATTCCCAAATAACCTAGAGTCTAATGAAATTCCTAACCTATATCTAAAAAAACCTGTATAACCCATGTCTAATAAAAACCTATAATAAAAATCTATAACCTGTAATACAATATGCATTACATATAATTATGTTATATGTCACATAATATAACCTATAATAGCTCCTAAGAATAATAAGCTACATCTAATAAAAGTCTAAGTAACCTATATCTAATAAAACTTTGCTATTTAATTGTAGTTTAAGACCAGGTCTCTGGCCCCCCTTTACAACCAGATTAATGGTCCTAATCTCCTTTTATACCGACATGCTGAAGCCACCGCATTCAAGGGCAAGGAGAGGCTGAGGAAAAGGGACTCAGAAGACCCTCCTCCCCCAGAGCTGTTTATGTATTAGAGATCTGTGTGCTACTTCATCTGAAGACAGGGTTTAAGTACTGCGTTCTTAGAAAAAAGATGGAAAACCACTGCTCTTGACTGGAAAAAGAAGACCAAATTTGGCTACAAAGCTTATTTGGCGGGAATGATAAAGTTCTTAACTTGCAGCACTGCTGAGAGGGAGAAAAATTGTCAAGGATTCAGAAATTGGCTGGAAGGGAAGTTTGGGTAACGCTTGTTTAATTCGAGTCACCTTTTGGGCTTCACTAGTATTTCTAAAATTTGCTGATTCAACTATAAAGCCTCCTTACTTAAAAGTGCAGCCTATGTCAAGATCTTGTTTTTTTTCTCTCAGATTGAATCTCACAGCATAAATGACCCTAGAAAAGTTTAAAGTTGCTAAGTCTCAGATTCCACATTTGCAGAAAAGAGACAATAATAACTGAATTAATGCCCCAGGGATGGAAAAGCCCTCTTGGTACCATTTTATGCAGGAGGCTCCCACTTTTAAAACTTTCTGTTAAGAAAGTGAAATTGGCTTTGTTCCATCCTCTACCTCTCAGACATATCAGGGAACTATGATCTCAGTATGCACCTAATGTTTATAGAAGGAATGAATACGCTCAAAGATTACATGTAAGTGATTTAAACACCATACGATGTTTTGGAATGTCTACCTTATTATTCGGTTGTAGAGCATCGATAATCAAGAACTGTTATGTGATCCGTCGGCAAAATGTCACCAGAATGACAGAAGATGCCAATTAAGTAAAGTAATTTATCATGGAAACATATTGAAAGATTCTAGAACTATGTGCAGAGGGACCATTCTATTATTTAAATCTACGTTTTTACTGGGAAATTTATGTCAGTAAAATGACATAAGTTCATTCTCATTAGGCATAATGAGTTCATCCAACTCAACTAATAATATGCAACATCTGTCAGGGTGACCTTCCAACATGCTCTTTTCAGTGACGTCATAGAACTTGTTGATTTGTGCTTCCCAAGTACACCAGGGGGTCAAGGTCAGCCGACTGGTCAGTGCACAATTACTGTGAGACCCACTTCTCACTTGCTATTGTGGATTGAGCCCTGTTGCTAGGGCTGCATCACCCAAAGTGTATGCTAAACTAGTCTAGTCCTTTGGGATGTTAGGAGAAATAAAGTAAGGAAGGGGGAAAGGAGGGGAAGGAGGGATGGAGGGGGGAGGGAAGGAAGGAAGAATGGATTCTCATGATCCTTTATGTTTGGCGACAGAATGAAATCTTTACTGCAAAACCTCTCAGAGCCTTTACAATATAACTCTGCATTATCACTTTCCAAGTGGAAGATTGGATAGTCAGTGTTTAGTATCCATTTGCATGATATATTGGAAAGAATGATGTTCATGAAAATCTCTCAGGAGAACACTGGATAAAATACTCCAGCCCTGCTCCCTTTTCGCTGAGTATGACTCGTGTCACTGTTCTTTGCTTGGGTTCCATCCAAGCCTTCAGCCATCCTCACAGTAAATACTTTAGGCATCACGATTAGAATGCTGCACAGAGTGACTTTACTGCCCACCCTAGCTTCCTCGGAGTCCTTCAAACCAGCATGTCAGGCCCCCTTCAGGACCCTGCAGTGAGCTGGCACCAGCCCTCGGTTCCCAGGTAGAGTTCCCAAGTGGAGGAAGACCTGAGGGAGACTGTATGAGTCCCATCTTTAGGCAGAGCCAAGGTTAAACTCAGGTGTCTTGCTCAGACATCACTTACAAAGTTCAAGGAGCATTAGCAGTAGACAAAGCCAATGGTTCCAAGTCCATATACCCGCAAAGGATGAGCAAGGGACAAGAACCAAAAAAATTGTGTAAGCCAAAGAAATGGGTCCAAGGCATTGCTGAGAATGGACCTGGGGACATAGTAAGTGAAGGAGTCAACGTGTTTTGAAAGCCAAGGTCCTGAGCAGACTCTAAATGAGGCAGGCGGTGTGTCGGGGAGCACGGGCTGACAGGCTAGTGGCATCTGGAATAGCTCTTGCTGTCATAGTCCTGGAATCAATAAGTCTGAAGTGAGCCTTTTACCCATGGAAGCCCACAGACACCTAATCACAACTGTGTCTGCCTTAACTTCCAGCTGGACTCCTGATAAAGCACTTAAAGATACTGGAGGATGTTGAGCTGCCTCCTTCCTGCCAGACCCTCTCCCTAACCATGACTTTGCTTCTGTGCCCCAGCTGCCAGAGGGGTCTTGTGTCAAAACAGAAAGAGCATGCAGAACAAGAATACTGCTACCCTCCCGAGGATGCCAACATCCCAGCTGCCTGGAGGTTCCTGAGGGGGCAGGGTGGGGTGGGGGGATGGGCAAGAGACGATCCCAACAGGAAAATGAGAGGTCTCATCTGCAAGAGGTTTCATCTGCTTCTTGGTCCTCTTAACTTCCACCTTTATCCCTTAACAGTAGTATGTGAGCCTCAGACACTCCCGTGTTTCCCTTCAATTTCTTCTAAAAATACTATAATATTATAATAATAATGTTTTAACATTAATTTTATAATTACCCAAACTATAATTTATAATATTTTAATTAATAATTGACACACTGGAGATTAGTTTTTATATAAAGATATAATACATATTTATAATTTTAATAAGAAGATGAAAACTCAGTATTCACCTTGCAGTTTAACAGATAGAATGTTTCCAGAGCCTGTGAAGTTCCAGTTCATATCTAATGCATTACTTCACCCTCCCAACCAAAAGAAACTCTATCCTAAATTTTATGTTAATCATTCTCTTGCTTTTCTTTATGATTTTGCCATGGGAAACCCTAAACAATATAATGTTCAGTTTTGCCTGTCTTTGAACTTTGGATAAAATAAATCATACTGTATATATTATTTTGTAACTAGCTCTTTTCTCTCAACTTCAAAAACAATAATGATAAATATAACTCTCATTTCTTAAATTTCATTGCTATATGGTATTCCATTGTTTGAATGCATCATGCATTATTAATTAACTCTTGTAAATGGGCATTTGATTATTCTAGCATTTTGCTGATATGAACAAAAAAATGTTCTTATATTTGAGCCCTACTGCATATGTGCAAAAATTTCCTAAGGCCAAGCTCCTCAAAAAATTTTTTTTTGCCTGAGTACCTGCTAAAAACTTTTGAGAAGCTAAATATTCCCTTAAATATTTTTAAGTAAACATCTAAAATTTTCAATAGAGACTTAAGTAGTTGCAAAAACTGTAATATTTGTCATGGTGTAAATATGGTAAAACCTTGTGATAATGCAAATTTAAATATAAAGCCATGAGTGGTTGGCACTTTCATCCACTATTTCCTATTCTCAAATGAGATTTTATCTTCTGTAGGAGTGGGGCAGATAGAGAACTTCAAGGAGATAATGAGTCCAGGGGAGGAAACAGCAGGCAACCCTGTTTCCGGACACATAAGATGGAAGTTGGGTGACCGTGTCTCAAGGTATCTCCTAGCCCAGGCTCCCTAATTCAGGCTGACACAAAGGTCTTCAACTCACAGAGATTCCCGAAATTGCTGCCACTTTTCTGGACATTATAGAAATATTCAAGACACGGAAATATCGCCATTGATATTAAAGCTGGAGATGGAAGAGATATTATAGAAAAATCATTCAATTCTTTGAATTCTTCTGAAGCCTTATGCAAGAAGTCACTTAGTAATTTAGCATCTTTTTTTGTGTGTGTGTGTGTGTGTGTGTGTGTGTGTGTGTGTGTGTGGTACGCGGGCCTCTCACTGTTGTGGCCTCTCCCGTTGCGGAGCACAGGCTCCGGATGCGCAGGCTCAGCGGCCATGGCTCACGGGCCTAGCCGCTCCGCCGCATGTGGGATCTTCCCGGACCAGGGCACAAACCCACGTCCCCTGCATCGGCCAGTGACTCTCAACCACTGTGCCACCAGGGAAGCCCTAGCATCTTTAAAAATTATTTTTAATGATCCCTCAGCTGACGACTTGATTAGATTCTTTTTCGATTTGGTTGAAAGTAAAGCATTGTAAACGATTTGACTTGTAAAACATTTTTCAGTCATTTGAGGTATTCATTTTTTCAGTTTCTGGGAAATAGAACAAAGAGGTTTATCATATGTTTATTCCAGAAAGATTTATCAAATAACTATTCATCATCCCTGTAATTTTTTCAGAGTCTCCTTGCTTTTAGGTTATATAACCAAGAAAGTGTTAGGAAAAGGAAATACTGCTGATTCGCATCAAATTTTGCTGATATAATATTTTTAATAAAATTCTTTTTATCCTAAAATGTGCTTTTAAAACATTTTCATCTAAACTTCAGAAATGAGGATGGAACCCATTCAATTTATGGCTAATATCCAGTATATAACTGAATCGGCAAACTAATCTTTAGTTTTAACCAATCGCCCAGACCAGACTTTGTGTCAGTAAAAAGATCTGACTTCATATCTCAAATTAAAGTGTTGATGTGAAGCCCTGACAAACATTTCATTTTGCATTACGACTCTAACATAGATAATTCATTGGTAGGTGAGTGGATGGACGGATGGAGATACAGTCTTGCTCTAAATTTGTGACCTGGATGAAATAAGGCACTGCCACCTTTGATACTCACCAGAGTGATGCATTTTTTTAAACATTTTTTTATTTATTTGGCTGCGCTGGATCTTAGTTGCAGCACGCAGGATCTTCGCTGCCGCATGCAGGATCTTCATTGCAACATGCAATATCTAGTTCCCCGACCAGGGATCAAACCCTGGCACCCTGCACAGGGAGCGTGGAGTCTTAACCACTGGACCACGAGGGAAGTCTCCAGAGTGATGCATTTTGGATAGCAGTCAGAGATTTCAGGAGGTAAGGAAAATTGTCGTCACTCCTGCTGGATTCAGAATATCCTGATGTGAACCAAAACATTCCATTGCTAACACAATACTCTGCTCTTAACAGAAAAAATGTACAAGACCACAAAAATCACAAAGCCCTACCATAGGTTAATAGCGTCTTGATTGAAGGAAGCCTCAGGGCAACAATATTTTGCATTGACTTTTTGGTGCTCCCCAAGGATTTTTACATCCCAGAATGATGCACCCGAGTAAGAGGTCAGTGAGAGGTTTTCTTTTGTAACGACAGAATAAGGATGGTTGTGAAAAGGGAGTTAGAAAAGGGAGAACCTACAAAGATGTTTTTATCCAAGATGTGTTATCAGACAGAACAATTTTAGAGAAGAGTACAGACAGATATTGAAGCTCTAAAAATTCACTTAAAACCACCTATGCTTGCAGAACCCCTGAAGAGTCTTCATGAAGCCCCAGGAAACATTTGCACTACAGTGTGAAGACCACTGCCAAAGAATAAACATTCAGGAGTAGAAGTGAGGCTCATAGGATATGTGTATCTTCAACTTTATAAGATAATCACAAACTGTTTTCCAAAGTGATTATGCCAATGCACACTCCCACCTGTAATGTACAAGAGTTCCCATCACTCCACATTCTTGCCAACAATTGGTATATTCAAGGTTTTTGCTTGCCAATCTCATAGTTGTAAAATTTTATATCCTATTTTAATTAGCATTTCTTCCATTATTAAGGAGATTAGGTATCTTTTCTCGTGTTTATAGACCATTTACGTTTCCTCTTGTGAAATTCCTGTTCGTGTGTTTAGTCCATTTATCCATTGGAATCACTGGGATTTTTTCTTGCTGATTCTCAAGGGTTTTTCTTTAAACATACTGTACATAATAGTACTCTGTCAATTATATATATTAAGAATATGTTCTCTTGGTTTATGGATTACTGTTTTACTCTGTTTATAATGTATTTTGAGGAATAAAAGTCAATTCTAATGTATTGAATTTATTGATATTTCCCTTTATGATTTGTGCTTTTTTGTGTCATAAGAAATTTTTCCTATCTCAAGATCATGAAGACATTCTCCTATATTTCCTTCTAAATGTTTTTAAATTTTGCCATTGACATTAAGTACTCAATCCATCTGGAATTGTTTTTTGTGTCTGAGACACAGTAAGGGATCCATTTTCATTTCTTACCATCTAGATAAAGAATCATCT
Organism: Aethalodelphis obliquidens; assembly: GCF_003676395.1. Taxonomy (NCBI): domain Eukaryota; kingdom Metazoa; phylum Chordata; class Mammalia; order Artiodactyla; family Delphinidae; genus Aethalodelphis; species Aethalodelphis obliquidens. The sequence continues at coordinate 32,534,147 of NW_020837950.1, forward strand.
TTGCACCATTTACAGAGTTTCCCATCCTTTCCCCACTGATCTGCAGGGCCAATTCGGTTACCCAACAGGTTTCCATATACATGTGGATCTGACGCTATACTCCCTCTTTTTTCCATTGGCCTTTCCCCGTGTCAATGTCACAATACCTTAATTTCTACAACTTTATTATAATGTCTCCATATCCAGAGGGGCAAGTCTCCACCCAGAGTCTTCACTGACTTTGTCACTTTGCCCTTTCGTGGCAGCCACGAAAGCACACACACTACTTAGATCTCCCTCCAAAGAGAGAATCTGCCGTAGAGGGTGCAGTCAGCCTACAGTTTCCAGCTGGAGGTGCCCTTAGAGTCTGCTTCAGCTTTCAACCTCAGGCCACATACTCCACAGACAGGCCCAGCCAATGACAATTACAGCGGTGGTTGAGGAAGCGCTCACCATAACTGGCCAGAGTGGGACTCCTCTATGGGCAAGCATTCCCCCAGGCTCGCCATGGATTAGTGGAGACCTCTCACAGCTGCGCCACAGACCGAGGCTCTCCTCGCTGGATGCTCTCTTCTTCCTCCTATCTTTTCACAGAGGTCAGATCAACATAGCAATCTGAAGGCTTTATCTGCCCACTCCTGCTTGCTCTTCCCTTTATCTTTCATGGGCATTACACCCAAGAAACCTCTAACCCCATCTTGACAGCTGCTTTCCAGTACTCTCATGAAAATTTTAGAATGTTTTTTTCATTCCACAAGAAAACTTGTTGAGATATAAACTGGAATTGAATTGAATCTATTAATCAGTTTGGGGAGAATTAACATCTTTACAACCTGAATGCTTTCTATACATAAACATGCTCTGTCTGTTTATTTGGGTCTTCTTAATGTCTTTCAATAAAGTTTTTAACTTGTTACAAAAAAATAATTTGTACGTCATTGTCAAAAATGTATTCCTTTGTACTTTGCATTGGGATGTACTTTTTAGGTTGGGATGATATCTGGACACTTAAAATTTTATTTTCTGACATTTTGAACTTTCTTTTTCTTATTTAAAGAAATGCCCTAACTTTTGTATCTTAGATCCATAAGCCTTGATAAACACTCTTACTAATTCTTTTAATTTCTTTGTATATTCATTTACATTTTTTTGTAGACAGTATTATCTGTGAATTATCGTAGCTTAGTTTCTTCCTTTCCAAACCTTGAAACTCATTTATAATTCTTGCCTGATTACATGAGCTATGGCTTCTAGGAAAAGGTTGAATAGAAGAAGTTAAAGGACCATCCTGGTCTTTTCCTTGAACTTAAAGAGAACCCTTTTAATTTTCTACCTTTGAATATGGTGTTGGCTGTAGGTTTTCTGTCAATTTTTCATTAATTTTAGGAAAGTTTTTCTATTGCTAATTTCCTAAGAGGTTTTTTAAAAAATTATGAACAATATATTAGACCCCATTGGACCCTGCCCCATATTATTCAGTCATATTTTACTATAGATATTGTTGCAACAAAAAGCTTTGTGCAATGTAACTGAACAAAACTTGCATCTGAGTCACCATGGTGTTTGATTACTGAGATTTTAAAACTATCACCACTCTTACATTTTATACATCCTATTTTATCCTCTTTTTCTATTTTTTTCTCCTTTCCACCTATTGAATTCCTCTTCAACCCATACGCACTTCCAGTTTTTTCTCCTTTACTATCTTAGAAATGTACTGTTTCTAATATTTTGTTGGTTTTCTTGGAAATTTTAAGGTGCATATTTAGAGATATATAATATTGGGCTGGCCAAAAATTTCATTCAGGTTTTTCTATAAGATCCTAACAGAAAACCCAAACGAACTTTTTGGCCAACCCAATATCTTTCCCCTCCTCCTCAACAACATTATTTTTTAATGCTTTTAACTGCAAATATCTCTCCTGATTTATACAATATAAATATGCAGAATTTTATTTCTACTTTAAATTTTTCTACCTCCATACATTAGACATTGTAGGTATTGCCTTTTATAATTAATATTTGTTGAGAGTTACCCACAGGTTTACCATTATCTTTATTCACTTTTCCTTCTTGCATTCCAGATCATATAGGATTATTTTTCATCTCTCTGAAGTACATTTTTTAGGAATTCCTTCTGTGAAAGCTTAATGGAAATTAATTAGTCCAGATTTTGTTTGATATGTTTTTATTCCAAAGTTATTTTGGAAAATCATATATTTGCATTAGAATTATGATTTGAGAGTTATTTTCTCTCAGAACTTTCAAGAAACATTTTTCAGTCTTCTAGCTTCCTTTGATACTATTTTTTCCAGTTTTATTGAGATATAATTTACTTACAGGACAGTATAAGTTTAAGGTGTACAGCATAATGACTTGACTTACATATATTGTGAAATGATTACTACAATAAGTTTAGCTTTGTTACCATTCAGAAATCAGTTGTCAGTCTAATTTTAGTTTCTTTGTACATTTCTATCTTTCATCTCTTACTGGTTTTAAGATCTTCTCTTCATCTTTACTAACCTCTAATTTTACTATGTGTCTAGGTGTAGCTTACATTTTATGTACCTTGCTTGGAATGTATCTGGTCTTGTGAACGTAAGAAAAGGTATATTTCTATTGGTAGTAAAAATTCTCAGACATTTTTAAAAAATGACTTTTCCCTCTTCTCTGTCATCTCTTTCTGGACCTTCCATTAGGCTCATGTTTGAGTCCCTAACTCCTCCATGTTCTTTTGTTCTCCTTCATACGTCCCTTCTCTTGTCTCTCTGAGATGCATTCTCTGTAATTTCCTCATACCTATCTCCCAGCATAATTTTTCTCTCTTTTGCTATGTCTAATTTACATTAATCCTTCCCCTGAGTTTTAATACTAATATTTACTTTGTTTCTAGATGTTAAATATGTTTCATTCCAGTTGTGATGGGTCAGTTATGGTAGTCTCTTGTACTTTTATCATATTTTCAATACTTTTAGATTTTTAATATTTGAATATGTTTATTTTGTATCCTATACCTGAAAATTCTAGTTTGGGGATCTGACCCTACATTTTTTCTATCTGCTGACTTGTTTATGATAGCTTCTTTTGTTTGTGCTTTGGTTGATTTGTGTGTATGTGTGTGTGTTTATGTGAGCTCGTGTTCTTTGGAATTTTACGTTTGATTATTGTTTGAGGTCTGAGCTTAAAGTCTTTTCTTACAGAAGCAATTAGTATTTGCCTCTGCCAGGTTAATGAAGACCCTACCAATCCAAAATGAGAATATGTGAACTGAAAGACAGATTTGAAGAAATTACAGGTAATGCAGACAGGGAGACAAAAAGATAGGGAATATGAATGAGAATTAAATGACATTTCAACTGGGGATTTTCATGAATGTGGTTATCCAGATGGTGTAAATTCCTGCCCATCCCCACATGAATTTGGATTCATAGTATAGACATTGTTCTATCCCTGCTCATTCCCTTTCCTTCCCCAATCAATCCATCCATCCATAGCCTGGGAAAAACAATCTCTTTGCTGCTTCCTTAGCAGAACAAGTTGTCTGTTTTGTTTCGTTGTTTCATTGGTTGGATTTTGTTTCGTTTGTTTCATTCTTGCAGTTTATGTCCAATATGGGCTAAGCTGAAGGCTAATCTCCCACCGGACCTCACTCAGTTTAGGCCTTCACCTTTCTCTTTCATTTTCCTCTGCATTACACATTAACACCAAATTCTAGTCTTTTAGGTATTGGCAAAAATACCCAGGAAAAATGTTGGTTCCAGTGTTTGCTTACCCATGAATTTATGCCTTTTGGATATTTCAGGATATTGAAGAATTTTCTTCCTTCCTGCAAGTTTATCTGGCATTTAAAAAAGATATTTTGAGACTCAACAATAAGAAAACTAAAAGCTCAGTTAACAATGGGCAAAAGATCTGAACAGACAACTCATCAAAGAAGATATATAGATGACAAATAAGCACAGAAAAAGCTGCTCAAATCATTTATGCTATAAACTCAATGTTTGTGTCCCTTAAAAATCCATATGTTGAAACTTAATCCCCCAAATGATGATATTTAGAGATGGAGCATTCAGGAAGGGATTAGGTCATGAGGACAGAGCCCATGTGAATGAGATTAATTCCCTAATGAAAGAGACCCCAGAGAGCTCCCTAGCTCCTTCTACCATGTGAGGATACAGTGAGAAAACAGCCATAAACGAACCAGAAAGGGAACCCTCACCATACACTGAATTTGCCAGCACCTTGATCTTGAACAGCTCAACCTCCAGAACTGTGGGAAATAAATGTTTGTTGTTTAAGCCACTCAGTCTATGGTACTTTTGTTATAGCAGCCCTAATGGACTAAGACAGTTTGTCATAAGGAAATTACAAATTAAGACAACAATGAGATATCACTACATGCAAATCAAAACTACATGGAAATCAAAAGAATGCTGGAGTAGAAATACTCATATCAGATAAAATAGACTTTAAAATAAAGACTATTACAAGAAACAAAGAAGGACACCACATAATGATCAAGGGATCAATCCAAGAAGAAGATATAACAACTGTAAATATTTATGCACCCAACATAGAAGCACCTCAACACATAAGGCAAATGCTAACAGCCATAAAAGGGGAAATTGACAGTAACACAATAATAGTAGGGGACTTTAACACCCTACTTTCACCAACAGACAGATCATCCAAAATGAAAATAAATAAGGAAACACCAGCTTTAAATGACACATTAAACAATATGAAATTAATTGATATTTACAGGGCATTCCATCCAAAAACAACGGAATACACTTTCTTCTCAAGTTCTCATGGAACATTCTGCAGGATATATCATACCTTGGGTCGCAAATCAAGCCTTGGTAAATTTAAGAAAATTGAAATTGTATCAAGTATCTTTTCTAATCACAACGCTATGAGATTAGAAATCAATTACAGGGAAAAAAAGGTAAAAAAACACAAACACATGGAGGTTAAACAATACATTACTAAATAACAAAGAGATCACTGAAGAAATCAAAGAGGAATCAAAAACTACCTAGAGAGGGCTTCCCTGGTGGCGCAGTGGTTGAGAGTCCGCCTGTCGATGCAGAGGACACGGGTTCGTGCCCCGGTCCGGGAAGATCCCACATGCCGCGGGGCGGCTGGGCCCATGAGCCGTGGCCACTGAGCCTGCACGTCCGGAGCCTGTGCTCCGCAACGGGAGAGGCCACAGCAGTGAGAGGCCCGTGTACCGCAAAAAAAAAAAAAAAAAAAAAACTACCTAGAGAAAAATTACAATGAAAACACAATGATCCAAAACCTCTGGGATGCAGCAAAAGCAGTTCTAAGAGGGAAGTTTATAGCAATACGAGCATACCCCCAAGAAACAAGAAAAATATCAAATAAACAATCTAACCTTACACCTAGGGAACTAGAGAAAGAAGAACAAACAAAACCCAAAGTTAGTAGAAGGAAAGAAATCATAAAGATCAGAGCAGAAATAAATGAAATAGAAACAAAGAAAACAATAGCTAAGATCAATAAAACTAAAAGCTGGATCCTTAGGAAGATAAACAAAATTGATAAAACTTTAGCCAGACTCATCAAGAAAAAGAGGGAGAGGACTCAACTCAATAAAATTAGAAATGAAGAAGTAACAACTGACACTGCAGAAATACAAACATCCTAAGAGACTACTACAAGCAACTCTATGCCAATAAAATGGTCAACCTGGAAGAAATGGACAAATGCTTAGAAAAGCAGAACCTTCCGAGACTGAACCAGGAAGAAATAGAAAATATGAACAGACCAATCACAAGTAATGAAATTGAAACTGTGATTAAAAATCTCCCAACAGGACTTCCCTGGTGGTGCAGTGGTTGAGAGTCCGCCTGCAGATGCAGGGGACACGGATTCGTGCCCCAGTCCAGGAAGATCCCACATGCCACGGAGTGGCTAGGCCAGTGAGCCATGTCCGCTGAGCCTGCACGTCCAGAGCCTGTGCTCCACAATGGGAGAGGCCACAGCAGTGAGAGGGCCGCATACCGAAAAAAAAAAAAATGACATGAGTAAATCTTAAATGAAACTAACGTACAAACGTTATATACTGTATGAATCTAATTATACGACACTCTAGAAAAGGCAAAACTATAGAAACAGTGAAAAGATCAGTGATTTTCAAGGGTTTCAGAGGAGAGAAGGGAGATTTGAACAGGTGAAGCACAGGAAATTTTTTCAGGGAGGTAAAACCATTATGTACGATATAGGACACTACTGTTGATATATCACACTGTGCACCTGTCAAAATCCACTGAACTTTACTGCACAAAGAATGCTTCTTAATGTATGCAATTAAAAACCTATTTGAGTGCCCAGTGGAATCCCAAAATGGAATGCAGGATGTGACAAAACAATCTAACTGTATTATAAATACGTGAAACAACCTCACTGAAGGGGTTGGGGATAAAGGTGCTTGCCTAAGCAAATTCGAAAATGAGTAGAGTCTGTAAAACTAAAGGCAAAATAAATTATACATATACAACCAGGTCTATACTCTAGTTGATAAAGTTGTTTCCCCCAAGTGCATGGGTTAACAATTCTGATACTGTTCTGCATGTATATTGAAGTTGAACAATTGAGTAAATGGTTGATTTCATCACTGTTGGAGTGGAAGATTATAGACAATCCAAGGGAAGGGCTAGAATGATTCTTATGATAATGAATAGAATTGGACTCATCAACATGAACTCATGTTTGGCTTAATATAGATACAGGCGGTAACATATAGAAATATTTATAGATATATGTACATGAATTAATATACACACATATATTCCCTTGTTTTGTCAGCTGGGAAGGCCTAAAAGTTACAACACTCCAATAGCAATGGGCACACCTAGTACCCCGATTTTTGTTTCTAATACCATTGTTCAATAAAAGGAACAAGAGTTCCTTGGAGAAGTAGCTGACTCTAGCACTGGGGCAGGGCCTGAGATGAGCCTGGAGCATCTTACAGTGCCAGAAAGTAAGAAAGTACGAACACACACACACACACACACACGCACGCGCACGCACACGCACACACACACACACACACACACACACACACACACACAAGTGATGGGGATATATCAGAAGGAAATAGGAGCTAAATGAAAAAGTTCCAGATGGCCAAAGCTGGAAAAAATATGAACAATAAAATAAAGTAGTATTGGATTGTAACCAAGGTATAAAATAAATGTCATGAGCCACACTGATATAAATAAATAACTGAACAAATAAGTGTGAGAGAAGAGACAAGCCTTTCATGCAGGAAAGTCTCAAGTAGTATGTGTAGATACTCTGCCCTCAAGGATGGGGGGCACAATTTCCCAATCCTTAAATGTGCACTGTGTATATTGACTTCCTTCCAAATAGTACAGTGGCGGGGGTAGAGTGAAGGAAGTAACTTTACGGGGAAAAATCTCACAAACACTACCTCTTCTAGGTAATCAAGGTCAAAATCAACTGTGCTAAGTCATGTTGTTGGTAGGTACCCTTGATGTGATGTGATAAAAATGGCATTTTACCTTTATCATCTTTCTTCCAAAACCCCTGACCTCAGGCTAATTATGAGAAAAGCAGCAGCAAAATATCAATCGAGGGGCATTCTCCAGAATATGCCAGGAATCCTCTCAAGCATCAAAATCATCAAAAACAAGGAAAGTCCGAGAAACTTAGAGCCAAGACAACCCTAGAAAATGATGGGACAGTTCCCGTCTGAGTCTGAAGGTCTGAGAACCAGAATGATGGTTCTGAATGAACCATCATCTGAATGATGACTTAGGTTCCAGTCCAAAGCCGCCAGTCTCCAGACCCAAGAAGAGCCAAAGTCCCAGTTCAAAGCAGTCAGGTCAGTGGAGTTCCCTCTTCCTCACCTTCTTTGTTCTACTCAGGTCTTCAATTGATTGGAGAAGGCAATCTCCTGTAATCAGTCTACCAATTCAAATGTTAATCTCATTCAGAAACACCTTCACAGACCAGGATAATGCGATCATGTTTGACCAAATATCTGGGGACCCCATGACCCAGTCAAGTTGACACATCAAATGAACCGTCACAGTTGGAGTCAACAATGAGCCAGGCAGCAGACCTCCAGTCCTGGCAGCTGAGATCCCAGCCTCTGTGCCACAGGGAATTCAGCTGCAGGGTCTACTCAGCTCCTTCCCTCAGGAGTGGAATGCTGTCTTCGTCACAGTTCCCGACAATGATGAGGGGACCTCAACAGCCACTGCCTGGGCCTGTTGTGACGACTGGATGAGACTGTGTGTGGGAACATACTACGTAAGCTGTTCAGTTCTGCAGAGGTGAAGGGCTGTTATTATTCTGCTTTTTTTCCCGGGGATTATCAGCCTTCACATTATCTTTATGTTTTCCAGGCCGAAATGAAAAGATAACATATCTGAAAAGCTAAGGCCCTATGAATTCATAAAGAGAGACTAGCTGGCATCTCCTGCATCAAAGAGAAGAATAGCAATGCAAATTTCTGTGTTGCTTTTGGCGCACAAGCCATTTTCTCATGCATTATCTCATGTAATCCTTACCGAAATCCTGTACAACAAAGGCTGTTATTATTCTGCTTTTTGTAGATGTAGAGAGAGCCTGAGAGAGGTTAAATGACTGGCCCAAGATAACACTGCTAGGAAGTAACTGAATTATATTTTAACGCTAGGCTTCAAATTCTAAACCTGTATTCTTTTCACTGCCTCACAATCCCTCTTGAGAGGAAACAGTGGACTCAGCCCTTGGCACCATAATAGCCTGTAAAGAAAGACAAGTAAACTTGGCTAATAGTTGAATAACAGATTTTCAGTTCTTCTACATTTAGAAGAACATATCCAAGTGAGGGGTAACAGTATCTAAGGAATCTAGTTTCATGTTACTCATTAATTCATGCATTCCACCAGCATCCATCCATCCAATCAACAAATTAAAGGTCTACTATGTGCTAAGCACCATTATAGGCACTGAGATCACACGTGATAACCTCAGCCTCACCATCATCATCAACAACAACAACATTTTCATCCCAATTCACTTTGATTATGTGCATGTCATAGGTGACTAGGTAGAATGTCATGAAATCTGAGTTTACAGAACATGATGCCAATATTGTGTTGGTCATGACTTTGACACACGCACTCACCAAGGCAGATATTGGAAGACAGAGTAAAGGAGACACGATCAGCTGGACAACATGAAGATAGGCACAATAAATACATGCAATACGTGCACAGAGACAAATACATTTTGTGGGTATGTATTGGGAAGAAGTCGTCATGATATCTGAATTAATAGAATTGTAAAGAACTTTTGTTCCTGAGTACGCAGATTGATGAAAACACTTCTGATAATAAAGCAGGACTGTGTCTTTTGGTTCTTGTGATTTCCAGGAGAAAATTCCAGCAGGACATTCAGCATTCAGCACCCGATGGTGTGGATTTCACTTGCTGCACTGGTGCATAGTAGGTCTTGAATAAATGTTGATTTTTTTTTCTTTCCCTGATTCAGAAGGATATGTGTGGAATGTTTTTCAGAGGAGCTGCTTTAATTTGGGAAGTAATATAAATTCCTCAGAATTTATATCCCTCAGAGAACCACAAAAATAGAAACTCTCCTCTGACCCTTTCTCTGTTTAAACAATGCCTCTTAACTCCACTCTAAGGTACAAATCAAATGCGGCTTCTGTCAGGGAGACTTCTTCCCATTCTGACAAGCCCCTATCAGGGTCTATGCATCTGCTTTGCAACCTCCTAGGCCACATAGCTGGGGAGCTGAACACCCCTCACTGTAGCCTCCGCAGATACTCCTCTGTTGTTACTATGGATGAAACGCCATGCTTCTAGGTTAGATGAATCCATATATTTTTAAACTGGACCCTGTTCCCACTTAACCACTCAGCTACAGCAATTTTCCTCTCACTTATCTTTACATTTTCCCTTTCTACTTGGTCTTTCCCAACAGTAAACACACTGTTACTTCATCTAGCTTTCAAAAACCCTCGTTCACCATGCCCCCCTCCATCTACTCCCCACTTATCTGTCACATCTGTGCCGTGGCCTTCATAGAATTTTCCTCAGCCAAAAAAACCCAGCACTTTCCCTCAAGAGGAAGATCATAGCCAGTGACTGACTCCCATGAGGTACCAAAAAGCTGGCCCACTGCCTTGGGGTAAGGATGTTTTCCTAAGCATCACTATAGGTGCAGACTGCAGGTAGTTGTAGCTGAGACTACCTCTATTCCTGCTTAGCTTTTTCCCTGCTCTGTTCTGCTTCCCTTACTTTACGTTCTCTGAGATGTATTTTCCCAATAAACCACTTGAATAAGACTACTCATCTTTGGATGGGTATTCTGTTTCTAAAGGACACTCTGCTTCTAGGGAACCAAGCCTAAGACAATTGGTACCAGAAGTGAGTGGTCCTAGGAAGCTCAAAAGATGAGATTCTCAAATTGGATCACTTGCTGGCTGAATGGCAACGAGGACCCCATCACTGGTGTTAGGTGGAGTACAGATCATTCCTGACATATTCAAGTGTTGGAACGGCTGAGGCTCTTACTTTTGATGAACAGTTGGAAAGAAGTATGCTCACTGGCACCATGTCTTTGGCACTCAAGAGATGTAGAAGATATGATCATTATAAGAACTGTGGAGTCTGGTGGTTGTTACTAAGCAACATCGACTTATTGAAAAGGGAAAACAACAGGGTGAGATGGTCAGATCTATTAATCAACAATTCAAAGCACAGTGTGAGGGCCATAGGTTATTGTTGACAGTCTTTAAAGACCTTTATCGAATAGCTAAAAGGCAGACGTTGCTTAAGATCGTACACTAGAGTTAATTTTAAGAATGATAGAGCTTCAAAAAAGTCTGAACGTTCAGCCTAAGCAAATATCCAAAAAAAAAGTCATTGGGTACAAAAATAGTAGCCCCCTGAGGCTTGAGATGGGGATATCCAGACAGACGACCATGAGGATACTGACCCCCAGATTCCCCTGAGCCTTCTGGGCCTGCAGAAGTAACCCCTCCTTCTTTTTGGAAGATAGAGATTCTCCCTTGCTTGAAAACTATGCAGAGATCTAAAATGAAGCAAGTGACTTATGATATTATACTTGCCCTCATCAGAATCTCTTTCTGCCTTTCCTGCTGGTTACCAGATTCATAATTAAAGTTAAATCTCAGCTGGACCTGACTAGAGAAATGCCAATACTGCTAAGTGAAGTAAGAGGTTATATTCCAAAAGGGCTGTAGGACCAAACTAACATGGTACTTCCAGAGAATGTGACTAGGGGTGGAGCCTGATTATCTGACCAAGGTAGAGGGATACAAAGCTGGATAATGGAAGGCTTGTCAGTATGGGATACTCATCTGTAATACAACACCAACCATCCTGAATAGGGCCCCAAGTGTTGGTTCCAACACACTGCTGGAGTAACACTTAAGAGCTTGGGAAAAGTAATGGTCCACCTTCTACGAAGGAGGGATACCAGATAAAGCATGAAAGCCATGGAGGAAGGATTCTTGAAGCTCAGAGAAGTGAGGATACTAGAATATGTCTATTAGACAAATCAGAAAAAATACCAACTAAACATCTTCCTTGGGATGGCTCAGAGGACAATAAAGGTAATAAAGAAAGTGTTGGGGAAAGAGTCACAGGCATTGAAAAACTGAGAAGCAATTTTCCTCTGTAGGTCAGGGTGGATGATAGCAGATACTGCTTCAGAATTGGGCTCCCTAATAGCAATGAGAATGAAAGGAGCATGAAATAGAAGAGGTCAGGTGGCAGCACCTAACAATCAGAAACAAACTGAACCTACTTGCCATCATGGACACCAACACTGGAATAGCAGCCGAGGTATGCCCGATCAATAGGAATCTTGGAAATAGCTCTTAACATATGGCATTCTTAGGGACAATATAATATATGGACAACCAGCAAGTCTACTGCTTAAAATACATAAACAAAAACAAAGTTCTGAGAATGGATGATCAGAAAGATAAGGTCAGCTGCTCCAGTGGAAAGTCATGATTGTCCAGTTTGCAGACCAGAGTTCTCAGATCCAGAGCTCATTGCCTGCAGGAAAGACCAGATCTTCGTGGAAAAAAAAAAAAAAAAAGCAACAACACAGCAAGTGTACACAGCAGTGCTTTCCCACTCCTTCTGTCCAACAAGCAAACAATAACAACAAAAAAATTATGGCCATTTACTCAGATAATTGTGTATTGAGGACAGGCAAATAAGCAGATCTTTTAAGGGCTTAGAATACAGGATATGTCTAGACACTAACACCCAGGAACCCAAACCCAAAGTGCCATTGTTACCCCTGTTATAGCGGGGACTATGGGGCTCATTAATAAATGAATTCCTGGCCCAGGTCCATCTCAAAGTGGATCCATTGGCTCCATAGATTCATTCATTGCTATTTCCCTGATTTCTAAATGTATAATCAAAATTGCCCTACTTAGCAATTTGGCAGAGCTCTCAAATTAACCTGCAGAGTAAGAGCTATGATAATAAGAAAGGCCAAGTGAAAGCTTGTGAAGTTGCTCCTCCCTCCAAGATAGTAAATCAAAAACAATATCTCATCCCAGAATATATATGACAGATATTAGTGTCACCCTCAAATCCTTAATAGACTGTCATATCCCATTTACTTCACTAGGGCAAAAACCAGATGGATTATGATAGATATTCATGGACTGTCACAAACTTAGCCAAGTATGGTCTTATGTGTAGCTGCTGTGTCAGATGTGGTGTCTTTACTTGAGGAGATTAATACAGTCTAAGATGTATTGTGTGTGCTATTGATCTAATGAGTGTGTTCTTTTCCATTCTCATAAGAGAGGAAGATGAGAAATAGGTTGGATGCTCATGGGATAATAGTACACATTCACAGTGTTGCTGCAGGGCTGTTAATTTTCCAAAATATAGTCCAAAAGCAGCTTGACCATCTGGACATCTTGAAGATGATAATGAGCACATAACTGTGGAATCTTTTAGTCCTACTATATTGCAAAATATCCAGAGGCTATTGGCCTGATAGAGGGATGGAACAACCTTTTGAGGACAGCTGAGGGGCCAGATTGAAGATGACACCTTTGAATATGGGGTGCTAGTCTTTATAATGTGGTGGACATTTTAAACCAATGGCCATTATATTGTGTGTCCAATAGGTGAAACAGATGCGTGAGAGAACTAGGGGTGGAAGTAGGGTAAGCCACTTAGGAAATGGGTGTTTCCTTTGCCTGTAACTTCAGACCCTGCAGGTATAAAAGTCCTGGTTTCCAGAGAAGAGGATGCTTTTACCAAGGGACCCAGAAGAGTGCTACTTGGTCATTTGAAAATCCTCATGGAAGTAGACCAGCAGTCACAGAATGAGGTTACTATACCAACAGGGGCAGTAGATCCTAATCATTGATGGGATATAAAACTTCTGCAGCATAATAAGACTAGAAAAAAATAAGTTTGGCAGGGAAGTGATCCTCCAGAGTGGCCCTTGGTAGTTCCATGTCCTATAAATGGGCAAGTGCGATAAGCTTAGTCCTATGGGACTCTATCCTAAAATCCTCTTCAGGACACACCTCAGTCAGTGATGGATTGACATGGGTGTACAAAAGGCTAGCCCCCTTTGTCTCAACATGGGACTAAGTCTGTTACATTATTTGTGCTTCAGAGTTTCTTCCTAGGATCAAACTAAGGCTTGTCTCGGTTGAGACCACACTCTTGCTTGACTTCTCTCCCCTCCCTCTCCTACTTTCCTCACTCCCTTTCTCCCATGAGCACTTCCAGGGTAAATCTCTTGAGCAAGAAGAACATTTTCAGGCTCTGCTTCTAGGGAATCTTGACTAAGACACAGAGATTTTTTGACAGTTTTGTTCATGAATATATCAACATCTCTAGAAAAAAGATGCATAGCACACAAAAAGCACTTAGATAATATATGTTGAATAAGAGTTTAATCCTTTTCACACTGAATCGTCATGCTTGGTTTATTTGTTATTATATGTTTACTTTGTGATTTATTTTATTCATCTGACAGGCCTTTAGCCAGTGTCTCCCATGTTCTAGGCTCTATACCGCATGGTGTAGATACAGAAAAGCAAAAGTTGATATCCCTTTCCTGAAGCCACCTCCAGCCTTATCAAGAAGACGTATCAATAAACCAGCTTATTTGGGTGCAAGGTAACAAGTGTCATGGTACAGAGAGGGTCTGGATCTTCCGTTTTTTAACCTCAAGAGAAACAGAGACACAGGCTCACAGTAGGCACTCAATAAACAAGGGAATATTAAATGAATAATTTGAAGCAATTTCATAGAGTCTCAGGAGATGTGAGACCTGGTTAGATCTGGCACAGCCTCAGTTGCACCCCAGCAGCTCAGAGGGACCAATCCTCCTTGCTCTGCTCATGGGGGAAAGGCCACCCCATTTCTCTTTGCCTGGCTATCTCCTGTTCACCATGGAAGACGCAATTCTGGCATCACCTTCCCTGGAGTATCCCTTGACCCTACTGCACCCTGAGATCAGAGGAGGTGCCTTTTCTAACCCTCTGTGCCTGCCTTTTCCATCGTGCTTAGCATTGTGTGCCATGCTTTTCTGGCCTATCAACTGATAGGTTTTTTCATTGTTTTAATTGGTTTTTGTTTAATGATTTAACTGTTTTTTAACGTCCAAGGGAGCATCGATGTGTGAAAAAAGATATTTGGTATAGCTTGGGTTTTCACCGATAGTCATTTCTTTTCATTTTTTATTTCAAATCTATCTTTTCTTCAGCCTTTAAATTCAATTTTCAAGTCCAGCATACCTGCTTGTAAATTTAGTATTTAGATGTGAAAATTAAAAACACTCTCATTTGTTCTATTCTTTGATTTCTACTAATTTAACTCATAAATTTCACAGATTAATTTTCCCTAAGCACATGAACATTATTTTTTAAAGTTCGTCAAATTTTTTCAAATATATCAGTCACAAAAACTTAAAAACTTAACAAGTTAAAATCTCCCATACTATCTAAGACTTCATTAATTACATTCCCTTAAACATGTCAAACTATGATCATATATTAAGTATATTTTATTTTCTTAAGCACTTCAAACAGCCAACAAGACAGGCTTATAAAGCTACCAATAAAAGTCTTTCTAACTCTCCACAACTCTCCTAAGTTTAATACATATGAAGTTACACAATGAGTAGATCAGATACAGTTAAGCATTTCAATGTCTCCGACAGTAATGAATAAATATGATAACTTAGATTCTCTTAAGCTTTCAAGCAAATGTAATTAGATAAAACTTCCTAACATTTGAAATTGAAATCTCAAGTCTAAATTCTCTAAGATGTTATATTCTCTTAAATGTCTCAAACATCCTACAAAGTATATCCCAACAGCACAATGAATACAAAACTTTCTACTACACTTGTATAATCACAATTTACATAAATGTTTAAATACCAAATTTATTTATTTATCATCTATATACCTATATTTATATATTATATCTTCCCAGGGTTATAAAGTCACTTATCCAAGGTAAGACAGGCCTACAGATGCAAGGCTGTCAGAGATTTGAGACCTTAGTTACAAATGCAAAGGTTTAGTCAAAGATTTGGGAATGCATAACCTGAATCAAATCATGAGGAAACAATCAGACAAACTAGGAAACATTCTGCAAAACAACAGATTGTACTCTTCAAAAATTTCAATGTTGTTCAAAATAAAATAGAAAGACAAGAAAGAAGACTAAATAGACATGATAACTAAATGTAATGCATGATCCTGGATTGAACCCTGGATGAGAGAGGAAAATAGTACTTTCAGGCAGCATTGGGACAATTAACAAAATTTAAATATCAACTATATATTGGATAATATTTTGTATTAAATTTAAGTTTCCTGAGTTTCGTCATTGCATTGTGAGTATATAAGAGAATTTGACCCTTTTTAGGAGACTCCTGGTGAAGTATTTGGGGGTGAGGTGTCAGATCTCCACAACTGATTCAGCTAAACAATAATAATAATAGTAAGAATAATGCAAAGAAGAATAAAAACCTGTGTATCTTTATGCGTGTGCAGAGAGAGAGAAAGAGAAAGCAAAATCATGGCAAAAAAGTCAACAATGGGTGCAGCTAAGGTGAAGAGGATATTGAAAGCTAAGTTCTTGCAACTTTTCTGTAGTTGTTTTTACAAAACAAAAAGATTTCATTGAAACTTAAAAACTAAAAAATCAAAAGTAAGATTTGGGATGAGTTCATATGAACTTGGATGTATCTCTGATGAGAATTAAACTTGAGCAATAGACAATCAAAGCAACAGAAAACCACTGGCACATTTAAACAGAAAACTGACCTACTGAAATGATACTGGATTCTTTGGAGCTGAAGGACGGTTGGGAAACGAGTTTCTGAGGCTGTTCTTCTAGAAGAATGGCTAACATCAGATTTCCTCCCAAGGAAAACAAAATTTCCATCATTGTGCCACGGCGTTGCGGTCACTGGACCCTGACTATGCGGTGGGCTCAAAGCCTGGTCCCCCGAGGCTCAAAGCTCCTATCATAGCTATTCCTCTGGCCACCAGGATGGATTCTCCACATTTCTGTTCTTTGCACGAACTGCTCACCATTCAAAGTCTAAGGCATTTGCTTTTGATTACCTGAGTCTAAGGCACAAACCAAAACACCAGCTGGGAGAGAAGCTAGGAAAAGTCAGGATCGGACCTCCAGCTCCTGCCACTGCAGGCAGGCTCTGCCGCTGTCATCAAGGGTCCTAGTGACGGGCTTCCCCAATCACAGGAAGTGGGTCCATACGATGGGAAGAGAAAAGGAAAAGGATCCATGTCCATGACACCCAGTGCACTCCTCTTAAGCTCTGCCTGCTCTATCAAGGGCCCCCAAGGCCAAGCCTTTCGGCTGGGCTCTACCTTTGCAACTCCAGTCTGAATTCACGCCTTTCTTAAGGTAACCGCTTTCAACTCTTATCACTGATTCGAGTAGACAGAAGTCTGCCCCCCCTCATCCCTAGCTCTTTCAACTAAACATTTCAGTGCCTAATTACTTTATTGAATTCTGTGACCCTCCCTACCCACTTCCCTTTCACCCCTGCAGTCAGGATTGTGACTAACATCCCCTAGTCGTGAATTGTAGCAGGACTGTCTCCAGGCTCTTTCCAGCTTCCTTTTGGATCTCAATCACCACTTTGTGACATTTTATTGTCAGGACCCAGCACAGAGCCTGGAAAACAGTAGGTGCTTAGGCACAAGGATTGGTAAATAAATGCATGAAGAAATGATGAGGAGCAAGTGGATGAATAAACTGATGGATACTATGAAAAATTACCCCTCTGCTTAACAATAATATACAAAACACACAGATTCTGACATTGACAGAATTTCAATCCATTTCTCGGAAAATGGTGTCTGTATTTAAACATGAGGTTTGATTTCTTAAGGCTGCTGGGTCCCTGGGAGAGTGAGACCTCTGCCATCATAGATAGCAGGACCACCTGAAGATCTCCCTCTTACAGCAGCACTAACTTCTCTCCTTCCTGTGACCACCCCCCAGCTTAGAAGGGATAACAAGTGATTAACTTCACCCATAGTTCTGACACACCAGCGGACCCTGAGCTCGGAGACCAGGCTAGTTCATTCTTGAATCCTGATTTTTTTTTAAGATGTGAAAGAGACAAAAGGTTAATGATAAGTGCTCAGAATCTGTGCGGAGAAGCTAGTCCCAGGGCAAGATCTCCCAACCCTCCCATCTTTTTCTCTCTTTTTCTTGGCCTTCTCCCTGCAGCCAGGGACCTTAAAACCTAAAGGCTGAAAAACTCATTATCACTGGATAGAAATGTAAGTAAACAAGTCATTGCAATAATGAATTCTACTGCAAAAGGCAGGAACAGAAAGAAGGAATTTTTTGCAAAAGATTGGGCTGGAACTGGGCCATTTTCCAGCTACAATAACACTAAGAAGGCTTTTGTCAGTTTCCAGACATGTAAATCAAAAAGGCTACTTCAAGACAAAAATGGAAGGGGGAAGCAGTCTTTACCATTGACCCTCAACCTGCATTCCAAAACTAACTTTAAGGCTAAGAAGCTCTAATCCCTCAACCAAACAGAGGGAGCTAAAAAGATTGGATTTGAAAAGACCACAGGAAATGAGATTGGCAATAGCTCTCTACACAGAGCTAGTCAAAGGACTTGGAGAAGTTAAAACGAGATGAAAAGGAAGAGTCGAAAAATTATCCACAAAATATATACGAAACATGAAGCTGAAACTAGCTGAACTGCCTCCCTAATTTCTCTCAGCTCCACGGATGCTTTAAGTGCCAGATCTGGAGTTCCGGGGACTGCCATTGATGTGAATGGGAGTGGGGTGTTTCTTCTTGTGAATTTCTAGTCTGAATTGTATTAGCGTGACAGGGATGTTGCTTGTGATTTGATTCTCAGGAGCCGACTGTTTCTGATATTTTACTAACAATTTGGGTAAATATGCTGAAACCAATATGTTCAGCCAGGTGCTGGGCAAATTTAGCCCAACGTGGAACTGGGGGGTGAGGGCGGCGCCTGCACAAATCTGTATCCTCAGATGCAAGACACCAAGTTAAAATTAGTGTAATTCAAACAGAGGAGGTTTGACCAAGGGAAAGCGTAAAGAGATCGAAGGGAAAGCAGAGGTGAAATTGGATACAGTTGCATGTTGGTTCATTAGAAGGCAAAGGGTACTTAATTATTTTATTCCAGCTTTTTTTTTTTTCAAAGAATTGGGTTAATGCTTTCATTATTCCAGTTTGACCCTAAACTTCCCCACATTAAAAAAGCTCTGTGTCACAGCGATATGGTAAATACAAAGGAAATTTCCTACATCATTATTAATCTGGGACCAGGCATGAAATTCCAAGTGTATTTAAAATTAGAACCATATTTTTTAAAAACTGTGCTAAACATGAGTGTCATCAAAGTGATGTATTTATTTTTGTAGGGTGCTGCAATTTCTCTGTATTCCCATCTATTTATCAATTATTTTCCCCCAACAATATATTGTTTTAAAATTGCAATTAACCAACATAATAGGTCTTTAGTTATTATCATATTATATCATTTTATCTCTCTATAGGCATGTAAAAATTACATTTATCGGGTCATTTACCTTCCAGGTTGGGGGCCTTACCCAGAAGTACAATAATAATTATATTTTAAAAGAATTGGGGGGAACCTTCAAGATGGCAGAGGAGTAAGACGTGGAGATCACCTTCCTCCCCATAAATACATCAGAAGTACATCTACATGTGGAACAACTCCTACAGAACACCTACTGAACGCTGGCAGAAGACCTCAGACTTCTCAGAAGTCCAGAAACTCTCCCACGTACATGGGTAGGACAAAAGAAAAAACAGAGGCAAAAGAATAGGGACGGGACCTGCACCAGTGGGAGGGAGCTGTGAAGGAGGAATAGTTTCCACACACTAGGAAGCCCCTTCACTGGAGGAGACAGGGGTGGGCAGGGTGGAAGCTTCAGAGCCACGGAGAAGAGAGCAGCAACAGGGGTGCAGAGGGCAAAGCAGAGAGATTCCTGCACAGAGGATCGGTGCTGACCAGCACTCACCAGCCTGAGACGCTTCTCTGCTCACCCGCCGGGGCAGGTGGGGGCTGGGATCTGAGGCTCTGGCTCCGGAGGTCAGATCTGAGGGAGAGGACTGGGGTTGGCTGTGTGAACACAGCCTGAGGGGGCTAGTGTGCCTCAACTAGCTGGGAGGGAGTCCGGGAAAAAGTCTGGAGCTGCCGAAGAGGCAAGAGACCATTGTTTTGGGGTGCGCAAGGAGAGGGGATTCAGAGCACCACCTAAACGAACTCCAGAGATGGGCGTGAGCTGCAGCTATCAGCGTGGGCACCAGAGATTGGCATGAACTGTTAAGGCTACTGCTGCAGCCACCAAGAAGCCTGTGTGCGAGCACAGGTCACTATTAACACCTCCTCTCCCGGGAGCCTATGCAGCCGCCACTGCCAGGGTCCTGTGATCCAGGAACAATTTCCCCTGGAGAACCCATGGTGGGCCTCAGGATGGTGCAAAGTTGCGCCGGCCTCTGCCGCTTCAGGTTCGCCCTGCATTCTGTACCCCTCCCTCCCTGGTCTGAGTGAGCCAGAGCCCTCTACTCAGCCACTCCTTTAACCCCCTCCTGTCTGGGCGAAGAACAGATGCCAGAGGGTGACCTACACGCAGAGGCAGGGCCAAATCCAAAGCTGAACCCCAGGAGCTGTGAGAACAAAGAAGAGAAAGGGACATTTCTCCCAGCAGCCTCAGGAGCAGAGGATTAAATCTCCACAATCAACTTGATGCACCCTGCATCTGTGGAATACCTGAAGAGACAATGAATCATCCCAAAATTGAGGCAGTGGATTTTGGGAGCAACTGTAGACTTGGGGTTTGCTTTCTGCGACTGATTGGTTTATGGTTTTATGTTTATCTTAGTTTAGTATTTAGAGCTGATTATCATTGGTAGATTTGTTTATTGATTTGGTTGCTCTCTTCCTTTATATATACATATTTTTTCCTTTTTCTCTTTTTGTGAGTGTGTATGTGTATGCTTCTTTGTGTGATTTTGTTTGTTTTTGTTTTTGTTTTTTTGCGGTACGCGGGCCTCTCACTGTTGTGGCCTCTCCCATTGCGGAGCACAGGCTCTGGACGCGCAGGCTCAGCGGCCATGGCTCACGGGGCCAGCCGCTCCACAGCACGTGGAATCTTCCCGGACCAGGGCACGAACCCGTGTCCCCTGCATCAGCAGGTGGCCTCTCAACCACTGCACCACCAGGGAAGCCCGTGTGATTTTGTTTGTATAGGTTGCTTTTACCATTTGTCCTAGGGTTCTGTCTGTACATTTTGTATTGTTTTTTCACTTTTTTTAGTAAAGTTTTTAGTACTTGTTATCACTGGTGGATTTGTTTATTGCTTTGGTTGATCTCTTTTTTATATAACTTTATTGAAATTTTAATTACTTTTTACCTTAATAACTTTATTATTGTTTTTCTTTCCTTCTTTCTTTCTTTTTATACCTTTTCTTCTGAGTCATGTGGCTGACAGGGACTTGGTGCTCCAAACAGGTGTCAGGCTTGAGGCTCTGATGTGGGAGAGCCAAGTTCAGGACATTGGTCCTCCAGAGAACTCTTGGCCCCATGTAATATCAAACAGCGAGAGGTCTCCCAGAGATCTCCATCTCAACGCTAAGACCCACATCCACTCAATGACCAGCAAGCTCCAGTGCTGGAAACCCCATGCCAAACAACTAGCAGACAGGAACACAACCCCACTCATTAGCAGAGAGGTTGTCTAAACCATAATAATGTCACAGACACCCGAGAACACACCAGCAGACACGGTCCTGCCCATCAAAAAGACAAGATCCACCTCATCCAAGAGAACACAGGCAAGAGTCCCCCCGACCAGGAAGCCTACACAACCCCTTAAACCAACTGTAGCCACTGGGGGCAGACACCAAAAACAATGGGAACTATGAACCAGCAGCCTGTGAAAAGGAGACCCCAAACACAGTAAGTTAATCATTATGAGAAGACAGAGAAATACAGAGCAAATGAAGGAGCAAGGTAAAAACCCACCAGACCAAACAAATGAAGAGGAAATAGGCAGTCTACCTGAAAAAGAATTCAGAGTCATGATAGTAAAGATGATCCCAAATCTTGGAAATAGAATGGAGAAAATACAAGAAACGTGTAACAAGGACTAGAAGAACTAAAGAGCAAACAAACACAGATGAACAACACAATAAATGAAATTAAAAATTCTCTAGAAGGAATCAATAGCACAATAACTGAGGCAGAAGAACGGATAAGGCATCTGAAAGATAAAATAGTGGAAATAACTGCCTCAGAACAGAATAAAGAAAAAAGAATGACAAGAATTGAGGACAGTTTTAGAGACCTCTGGGACAACATTAAACACACCAACATTCAAATTATAGGGGTCTCAGAAGAAGAAGAGAAAAAGAAAGGGACTGAGAAAATATTTGAAGAGATTATAGTTGAAAACTTCCCTATATGGGAGAGGAAATAGTCAGTCAAGTCCAGGAAGCACAGAGAGTCCCATACAGGATAAATCCAAGGAGAAACAAGCCAAGACACATACTAATCAAACTACCAAACATTAAATACAAAGAAAAATATTAAAAGGAGCAAGGAAAAAACAACAAATAACATACAAGGGAATCCTCATAAGGATAACAGCTGAACTTTCAGCAGAGAATCTGCAAGCCAGAAAGGACTGGCAGGACATATTTAAAGTGATGAAAGGGAAAAACTTACAACCAAGATTATTCTATCCAGCAAGGATCTCATTCAGATTCGACAAAGAAATTAAAACCTTTAAAGACAAGCAAAAGCTAAGACAATTCAGCACCACCAAACCAGCTTTACAACAAATGCTAAAGGAACTTCTCTAGGCAGGAAGCACAAGAGAAGGAAAAGACCTACAATAACAAACCCCAAACAATTAAGAAAATGGTAATAAGAACATACATATGGATAACTACCTTAAATGTAAATGGATTAAATGCTCCAACCAAAAGATATAGACTGGCTGAATGGATACAAAAACAAGACCCATATATATGTTGTCTCAAGAGACCCACTTCAGACCTAGGAACACATACAGACTGAAAGGGAGGGGATGGAAAAAGAAATTCCATGCAAATGGAAATCAAAAGAAAGCTAGAGTAGCAATTCCCCTATCAGACAAAATAGATTTTAAAATAAAGACTATTACAAGAGACATAGAAGGACACTGCATAATGACAAAGGGATAGATCCAAGAAGAAGATATAATAATTGTAAATATTTATGCACCCAACATAGGAACACCTCAATACATAAGGCAAATGCTAACAGCCATAAAAGGGGAAATCAACAGTAACACAGTCATAGTAGAGGACTTTAACACCTTACTTGCACCAATGGACAGATCATCCAAAATGAAAATAAATAAGGAAACACAAGCTTTAAATGATACCTTAAACAAGATGGACTTAATTGATGGACATTACATCCAAAAACAACAGAATACACTTTCTTCTCAAGTGTTCATGGAACACTCTCCAGGATATATCATATCTTGGGTCACAAATCAAGCCCTGGTAAATTTAAGAAAATTGAAATAGTATCATGTATCTTTTCTCAATACAACGCTATGAGACTAGAAAACAATTACAGGAAAAAGTCTGGAAAAATACAAACACATGGAGGCTAAACAATACACTACTAAATAACCAAGGGGTCACTGAAGAAATAGAAGGGGAAATCAAAAAATACCTAGAAACAAATGACAATGAAAACATAATGACCCAAAACCTCTGGGATGCAGCAAAAGCAGTTCTAAGAGGGGAGTTAATAGCAACACAATCCTACATCAAGAAACAAAAATCATCTCAAATAAACAAACTAACCTTACACCTAAAGCAATGAGAGAGAGGAGAACAAAATAAACCCAAAGTTAGCAGAAGGAAAGAAATCATAAAGATCAGATCAGAAATAAATGAAAAAGAAATGAAGGAAGCAATAGCAATGATCAATAAAACTGAAAGCTGGTTCTTTGAGAAGAATAACAAAATTGATAAACTATTAGCCAGAGTCATCAAGAAAAAAAGGGAGAAGACTCAAATCAATAGAATTAGAAATGAAGAAGAAGTAACAACTGACACTGAAGAAATACAAAGGATCATGAGAGATTACTACAAGAAACTATATGCCAATAAAATGAACAACCTGGAAGAAATGGACAAATTCTTAGAAAAACACAACCTTCCGAGACTGAACCAGGAAGAAAAAGAAAATATAAACAGACCAATCACAAGCACTGAAATTGAGACTGTGACTAACAATCTTTCAACAAACAAAAGCCCAGGACCAGATGGCTTCACAGGCGAATTCTATCAAACATTTAGAGAAGAACAAACACCTATCCTTCTCAAACTCTTCCAAAATATAGCAGAAGGAGGAACACTCCCAAACTCATTCTGCAAGGTCACCATCACCCTGATACCAAAACCAGACAAAGATGTCACAAAGAAAGAAAACTACAGGCCAATATCACTGATGAATATAGATGCAAAATTCCTCAACAAAACACTAGCAAACAGAATGCAACAGCACATTAAAAAGATCATACACCGTGATCAAGTGGGGTTTATTCCAGGAATGCAAGGATTCTTCAATATATGCAAATCAATCAATGTGATAAACCATATTAACAAATTGAAGGAGAAAAACCATATGATCATCTCAATAGATGCAGAAAAAGCTTTCAACAAAACCCATCACCCACTTATAATAAAAACCCTCCAGAAAGAGGGCAGAGAGGGAACTTACCTCAACATAATAAAGGCCATATATGACAAACCCACAGCCAACATCGCTTGCAATGGTGAAAAACTGAAACCATTTCCTCTAAGATCAGGAACAAGGCAAGGTTGTCCACTCTCACCAGTATTATTCAACATAGTTTTGGAAGTTTTAGCCACAGCAATCAGATACAAAAAAGAGATGAAAGGAATCTGAATCAGAAAAGAAGAAGTAAAGCTGTGACTGTGTGCAGATGACCTGATACTATACATAGAGAATCCTAAAGATGCTACCAGAAAACTACTAGAGCTAATCAATGAATTTGGTAAAGTAGCAGGATACAAAATTAATGCACAGAAATCTCTTGCATTCCTGTGCACTAATGATGAAAAATCTGAAAGAGAAATTAAGGTAACACTCCCATTTACCATTGCAACAAAAATAATAAAATACCTAGGAATAAACCTACCTAAGGAGACAAAAGACTTGTGTGCAGAAAACTATAAGACACTGATGAAAGAAATTAAAGATGATACAAACAGATGGAGAGATATACCATGTTCTTGGCCTGGAAGAATCAACATTGTGAAAATGACTACACAACCCAAAGCAATGAACAGATTCAATGCAATCCCTATCAAACTACGAGTGGCATTTTTCACAGAACTAGAACAAAAAGTTTCACAATTTGTATGGAAACACAAAAGACCCTGAATAGCCAAAGCAATCTTGAGAAAGAAAACAAAGCTGGATGAATCAGGCTCCTGGCCTTCACACTATTCTACAAAGCTACAGTAATCAAGACACTATGGTACTGGCACAAAAACAGAAATGTAGATCAATGGAACAGGATAGAAAACCCAGCAATAAACCCACGCATATATCCTCACCACTTTTTGATAAAGGAGGCAAGAATATACAATGGAGAAAAGACAGCCTCTTCAGTAAGTGGTGCTGGGAAAACTGAACAGCTACAAGTAAAAGAATGAAATCAGAACACTCCCTAACACCATACACAAAAATAAACTCAAAATGGACTAAAGACCTAATTGTAAGGCCAGACACTGTAAAATTCTTAGTGGAAAACATAGGCAGAACACTCTATGACATCAATCACAGCAAGATGCTTTTTGACTCACCTCCTAGAGAAATGGAAATAAAAACAAAAATTAACAAATGGGACCTAATGAAACTTAAAAGCTTTTTCACAGCAAAGGAAACCATAAACAAGACAAAAAGACCACCCTCCGAATGGGAGAAAGTATTTGCAGATGAAGCAAGTGACAAAGATTACTCTTCAAAATTTACAAGCAGCTCATGCAGCTCAATATCAAAAAAACAAACAACCCAATCCAAAAATGAGCAGAAGACCTAAATAGACATTTCTCCAAAGAACATATACAGATTGCCAACAAACATATGAAAGAATGCTCAACATCAATAATCATTAGAGAAATGCAAATCAAAACTACAATGAGATATCACCTTACACCAGTCAGAATGGCCATCATCAAAAAATCTACAAACAATAAATGCTGGAGAGGGTGTGGAGAAATGGGAACCCTCTTGCACTATTGGTGGGAATGTACATTGATACAGCCACTATGGAGAACACAATGGAGGTTCCTTAAAAAACTAAAAATAGAACTATCATAGGACCCAGCAATCCCACTACTGGGCATATACCCTGAGAAAACCACAATTCAAAAAGAGTCACGTACAATGTTCATTTCAGCTCTATTTACAATAGCCAGGACATGGAAGCAACCTGTGTCCATCGACAGATGAATGGATAAAGAAGATGTGGCACATATATACAATGGAATAATACTCAGCCATGAAAAGAAACGAAATTGAGTTATTCGTAGTGACGTAGATGGACCTAGAGTCTGTCATACAGAGTGAAGTAAGTCAGAAAGAGAAAAACAATTACTGTATTCTAACACATATATATGGAATCTTAAAAAAAAAAAAATGGTTCTGAAGAACCTAGGGGCAGGACAGGAATAAAGATGCAGACGTAGAGAGTGGAGTTGAGGACATGGGGTGGGGGAAGGTTAAGCTGGAACGAAGTGAGAGAGTGGCATTGGCATATATACACTACAAAATGTAAAATAGATAGCTAGTGGAAAGTGGCTGCATAGCACGGGGAGATCAGCTTGGTGCTTTGTGACCACCTAGTGGGTGGGATAGGGAGGGTGGGAGGGAGACACAAGAGGGAGGGGATATGGGGATATATGTATATAGATAGCTGTTTCACTTTATTATACAGCAGAAACTAACACACCATTGTAAAGCAATTATACTCCAATAAAGATGTGAAAAGGGCTTCCCTGGTGGCGCAGTGGTTGAGAGTCCGCCTGCTGATGCAGGGGACACGGGTTCATGCCCCGGTCTAGGAAGTTCACACATGCTGCGGAGCGGCTGGGCCCGTAAGCCATGGCCACTGAGCCTGCGCATCTGGAGCCTGTGCTCCTCAACGGGAGAGGCCACAACAGTGAGAGGCCCGCATACTGCGGAAAAAAAAAAAAAAGATGTGATAAAAGAAATTTTGGTACCTGGAAATGGGGTGCCCTTGAAGCAAAAATTTTTAAATGTGAGAGTGGCTTTAGAATAAGGAAGACAGAGGCTGGAAAATTTTGATGAGTGTAATAGAGAAAGTCTAAATTGCCTTGAAAATAGTTAGTAGAAATATTGATGTTGATGACTCTGTTACTGAGGACTTAAAAGGAAGTAAGGATCATGATAGAGAAAATGTATATTACATCAGAGAATACCTAAATCGTCATGAACAGACTGTTGGTAGAAATATGATGTCAAAGACACTGCCACTGAGGGACAGATGGAAATGAGGAATCAATGATTGGAAACCAGAAGAAAGGGAATCCATTTTATATAGTGGCAGAAAGGGCAGCTGAATTGTGTCTTGCAATTATGTATAAAGAAAAACTGCAAACAAAGGACTGGATATTTAGCTGAGGAGATTTCAGCCAAAGTGGTAAGATCTAGTTTCTTCTTGCTTCTATACTACAAGGAATAGTAGAGGAAACAGATAATTTGAGGAACTGTTAAGCAAAAAGGAACCAGAACTTGATAATTTAGGAAATTTCCAGCTAATCCATCTTGCAAAAGATCTATTGGGTAAAGCACTTTAAAGACGTAAAACAATGGTGGAATATATCATGTTCATAGATTGAAAAATGTAATGATTGATTCTCCACAAGTTAATCATAATTTTAATCAATATCCCAGGAGGATTGCTATAAAAATTGACAAGCTGTTTTAAACATTTTTAACGGAAACATAAGGTCAAGAAAAGTCAAGACCATCTTGAGGAACAAAGCTAGAAGATTTATGGTGTCAGATATGAAGATTATTAAGAAGCTATAGTAATTAAGAGAGCATAGTATTGACATTAGACAAATAGGCCAGTGGAACGGAATAGAGAGTCCAGGGATGCACAACATATAATGGGCACTTAATATGAGAAGGACAAGGCAAAGCGAAAAATGGACTTTCAATAAACAGTATGGTTCAATTAGATATCCATATGAATCTGTACCATTACATCACAAAATACATAAAAATCAGTTCCAGATAGATGGTAGATCTAAATATGAAAGGGAGAACAATAAAGGTTTTAAAAGAAAACACAGGAGAATATCTTCATGAACCAAGGGTCGGCAAAGGTTTCTTAGGTGGGACATACAAGGCATTAATAATAAAGGGAAAGATTGATAAATTGGACTGTATTCAAATTAAAAATGTTTGTTCATCCAAAGACACAATTAAAAGAGTGAAAAGACAAGACACGCAGAAAAAGATAACCAAGAAAAGACTAATTTCAGAACATATCTTATGAATCAATAAGAAAAAGACTTGCTGCCTAATCTTTTTAATGGGTAAATAACTTGAGCAAGCACTTTAGAAAAGGTACTTGAAAAGGTACTCAACCTCACTAATCACTAGAGAGATATAAATTAAAACCATGACATTGAATGACTATCATTAAAAAGTGAAAATATACCAAATGTTGAGGATGTGGAGTAATGGGAACTTTAAAAAAACATTGCTTGCAGTGTACATTGGATTGGTACTCTTTGGAAGATTATATGGTCAATTGAATTATGGGTTCGAATTCTTCATTTCTGTTTAATAGAATTATATATCCACGCACTAACAAAGACCTCATTACGGGTGGAGTGAATTTCCCCCATCCCTTGGGTTGACCATGTGGCTTGTATTAACCATTGGGTTGCTGATGGACATTATGTGAGCAGAGACTTGAAATGTGCTTTTGCAGTTAGGCATACCATCTTGGTTCCAGCCTTGAGAAGAAGCTTGGTTGAGCCTTAAGAAGAATGTGCCTTGAGGAGCCTCTGGTCCAAGAAGGATGGGAGACACATGGAATAGATCTGAACCCAGTGTCTGGCTTGAAGCCAAGTCCAGCTGAGTCCAGCTTAGAACAGCAGTACCCCAGCCAACACACAGATGTGTGAGAGATAACTTCTTATTGTTGTATGTTGTTAATCTTGATGTGGTTAATTACAGAGCATTATTGAAATAATAGTTGATTAATATATATATATGCTGTACCTATTAAAGCTCAATATGTCTACTCTATGACTCAGCAATCCTACTGCTGTATGTATCTCCTAAATTTATATCCAACAGAAATACAAGCATAAACACACCAAATGTATGAGTGCTCACATGGGGACTTCCCTGGGGGCGCAGTGGTTGGGAATCTGCCTGCCAATGGGACATGGGCTTGAGCCCTTATCCAGGAAAATCCCACATGCTGCAGAGCAACTAAGCCCGTGCACCACAGCTACTGAGCCTGCACTCTAGAGCCCGCAAGGCACAACTACTGAGCCCATGCACCACCATTACTGAAACCTGCACGCCTAGAGCCAGTGCTCTGCAACAAGAGAAGCCACCACAATGAGAAGCCTGTGCACCACAGCAAAGAGTAGCCCCCACTTGCTGCAACTAGAGAAAGCCCGCGTGCAGCAGCGAAGACCCAACGCAGCCAAAAATAAATAAATTAATTAATTAATTAAAAAAAAATCTATACATTAAAAACAAAAAGAGTGCTCATGGGAGCATCATTCAAAATAGACAAACACTGGAAACAACTCAACTATGCATCAATGTAGAATGATAAGCAAATGGTAGTATACGTACGCAGTGAAGACTGCATAGTAAAGAAGATGAATGAGCTATCCGTACACCAACCAACACAGACAAATCTCACAAAGATAATGTTAAACAAAAGAAATTCAGGCCTAAAGTAATTCATATTGTATCATTCTCTTTACACAAAATTTACAACAAAATTAATTTGTGGAGTTAGAAGTCAAAATAGGAGTTATTTGGGGGCAGGAGTAAGGCTAAGAGCACACTGGGGCGCTAGGAATTTTCTAGTTCTTGATCTTCGTAGTGGTCAGGTGGGTTCATTGTGGGAAAATTCAGGAAAGTGCACTCCTGTGGCATGTACAATTTTATGAACATATATTATACTACAATAAAATAAAAATTTTGTTATTTGCAAAAAAAAAAAAAATCATTGGGACATCAGTAGACTCAGCCCTAGTCCTTCCTGTTCCATGAATTCAATTGCCTCCAAAGTGAAATAAGCAAGCTCACCATTTGGGGAAAAGGAAGAAAATATTAGGGCATTTAATTGTTTATCTTTTGAAAAAAATAAGAAAAATTTTGCTGGTATTTGATACACAGGTTGACACTCTCACCCTCCTTTGGCTCTTATGTCAGAGAGTCACGTGCCACAGAGAGGACCCTCGTGGACAAGTTCCATATGGGTGAGAGACAGCAGCAGCTTCCTTGCACATCCATTCACTGTCCGCATATTACCCTGTACCTGGATAAGTGGATTTGGGCACTTTATGGTCCAGTTTTAACCAAACTAATCATCACAAAATGGAGAAATGGTTAAAAATATTCCTGCAGAGACACTGCAGATTGAGCACAGTATGAGTACAAGAGAAAAACAGCAGAGTTGTTGTTTTTCCTCCTGATACTCAACCCCATCACAAGATAGAAATAATGAAGTCAGTCAAAAACCCTCAAAATTTTAAAAAAAGATGAACTGTGGAATTAAAAATTCATATTAATAATGAACTTCATCTAAGTATATAATGTGCCCCAAGAGGCTAGTATGCATGCCGTCAACATAGTATAAAGTCATCACAACTAATGCAACAGCAAATATTATTTACTTCATCATTACCTCATTCTTTATTTCTATTATATATTTTTTTCATAATGTGTAAAATATGTCAATATAGTAGTTCATGTATATCAAATATACATGTTCAATATACAAAATTAAATATATGTATATATGGGGAGTACATGCTCATTTTTTTATTGATGGAATAATAAAATCAGAATCACAATCAGAATGTTCTAGAGAGCACTGCAAACTGCGAGATGCTGAGCTAGTTACTAATGCTCTCTGGGATGAAATTAGATTGTCTGTAAAATAAGGAACACTGAATGTAAAGAAGCTGAATACATCTTAGACCATTTCCTATTCTAGTGTTCTATGAGTCTACCATTTTATGCCCGAAAAGTAATTTTCCAAAATCTATAAAAAAATAAGTTGGAAATTAAAAGGAGAATTAATACAGAGTGCCCATTACGAGCCACACCCAGGTGAGGGGAGCAGCTGTGTGTACATAACTCGTTCAATCACAGCAGACCCATGAGGAAGATATTGTTCCCATTTTCCAGATGAGAAAATAGAGTCAGATATGAAATAAATGTCAGATAGGGAAACAGACTCAGAGAGGTCACATTATGGAGGAGTTGGGAATTTAAAACCAAGATCTGGCTCATTGCAAACTTCTTCCCACCCCATCACATTACCATTCTGAAGCAGAACACAAAATTTATGTTTAGGCTTTTACATGACTGTTATGTTTATTTATATGAAATGCTCTGTTTTATCTTCCTTTGGAAGTGCCAGTGATCTTTCTAATTATCACTGTTAACTTCTATACCCCATTGTCTAGTACATTGCCAGGCACAAGTTGGCATTCCACAAATACTTGTGGAAAAAAAGTCCAAATAAATGAAGGAAGGAAGGAAGGAAGGAATAACATGGTAGAACATATTCCATGTTAACTAAGAAGCCACTTTTTTGTGCACAAAGAAACTCTCCTATTCTGAATTTTGATTTTGCCATGAAAAAATACATCCAGTATGAGCCTTCCTTCAGATCTATATTGCACTGAATACAGAACCAAAACATGCATTTAAATCACTTATATCTAACTTTTTATGATGCCATTGGGAATAGTGTTCTTTTTGCATTTGCAGTTAAAGGGTAGAACAGATGGTGGAAGTTTAGTTTTAAGTGATGGGCCCATTAAAATAACTTATGGTGTTGAGTGATTGTTCCCTCTAATGGCTCCATTCATTATATCTGAGTTTGCAAGCTCCGAAATACTTGGGAAGGAAATAGGACTTCAGGAAATGTTTGCTATATCAAGAGCTTTGCTGCATTAGGTTTGCAGACCAACAAACTCTATCCTTCAAAGTAAGAGCTTGCTAGAGGCTTGGCTAAATAGGATGTTTGAATCATGGAGAGCCCACCCTGGTAAGGACCTTCCCAAGAGACCTGGGATTAGGAAAGAAGGTTCAGGGAAAAGGTATCAAGCTCCCTTGAACTACATTCTTTCCCCTCTTTTTCTGTCCTCTGTGAGAAGGGTTTGACTAAAGAATTTCAGCGTTACCAAAACAAACGTAAAGACAAGGATGAAAGTAGAAAAGCCACAAATGTCAAATCGGAGTCTGGCAAAGAACAAGGCTGAGAACCAACTGCAAAAGCTCCTTACCTCTTAACAGAGTCTAACAGTGAGGAAGTTCACAGCAGAAGCCGGGCCACATCAAGTCCTTTCTATCTACTGAACTATCTCCCGTTCACCTCAGTTTGTCTGGTCAAATGGTGGAGTAAAGCACACATCCTGGACCAGAAATCAGGACATCTGAGTTTGTAATAATGGCTGTCAGCAAGTTCTAAGTGACACACTCAATGCCAGGGAATTCAGATACATTAACTCATCTAATCTTCTCAACAACTCAGTGATTAATATTGTCTTCTTTTTTGCAATTGACAAAACTGAGTATGCCCAAGTCGCCAAGCCACTAATTGTGGCTCTAGGATCCAAACCTAAGCCTGTGTGACTCCAAAGTCTTCAACTCACTATCTCACACTCTCAGCGTTGACACAACCCACACGAAATTTCACCTTAAATAAAATGATGGGTCAGGGCTGGAAAATATCTACGATCAGGTCCAGTTATAACATGCCATGATTACCCCATGACATTACAGAAGTGAACAACTTTTGTAATATTTTATCATAGGATATTTAATACTAATTCCATAAACATAAATGGAGTTCTGGGGTGCAGGTTTGATTCTAAATATTGGGGAACTGATTACAGATAAGATGTGACCACTGTCCGTATTGGCAGGAAGCAGAGAGCATATTCAAGCTGGGTAAGTTACAGAAAGGATAACAAAAGGGATATTTGCAAAGAGATGAGCAGGGATAGGCAAGCCAACAAGGAATAGTGCAGACACTCATCTCCTGTCCAATGCCTTTCTCCTTGTAGCTATGCTCGCTAAGGTCCTGGTATCCTCCTCTTCTCCTTTCCCTTGCAGAATGAGAGGTGAGCTGCTCCTCGCTAACCCTAGGCCCAGGTGCTGCAAGTCCCTTTAGTATCCTCTCCTTAACTTTAGAAAGAGGGGACTGCAGAATCAAACCTGCATCCCAAAAAACTGGCATGAAGTCAAACGTGCAACCCCTCTTCCTAAACCACTTCAGTGGGGAAATGTCAGACATTCCGGGGTTGGAAACTTACAGGCAGCTGCATCTTTGAGGGCAGATTCAAAATAAACGCTGGCCATCAAGACTGCTCTTTCTGACCTTATATATTCAACAAACATTTATTGACTTTATAAATTCAATAAGCATTTATTGACCAAACTCAGTCCGAACACTGGGGTTACAAAAAGTAATTAAGCCCAGAAAGTTGACACATCAACACAGGCATTTACAATACAGAAGGAATATTGCAAGAGTCGTAGTTCTAAAACATATGAACACCAATCCCAAAAACGCTTCCTGGAGAAGGGTACACATGCCTGAGTCTTGACGGACAAAGAAGATAGTGTTACTTGAAGAAACAAGGGACAAGAGTGTTCAAGCCAAAATAGCAAAGGGTACACAAACCTAAAGGTGAGAAACAGCTTGGGTTCCAGGGCCTGTGAAATGTCAAATGGGAGATGTCTAGTTACCCAATAGCTGCAGCTGGTGTTGCTGATGGAAATGTGCCATCGTCCACGAGAATGAGGAAGGTCACCAGGGAAAGTGTATAAAGATAGAAGAATAAAACAGCGGCAAACTACATGAGGTTTGTGTTGGGCAGCAGGATGACCCCCGGAGACGTCGACACCCTAGTCCGTGGAACCTGTGAATATATTGCCTCACATGGAAAAGGACTTTGCAGATGATGGAATGAAGGATCTTAAAATGGGAGATTATCCTGGATTGTGGAGGTGGACCCAGTGTAATCACAAGGGTCCTTATAAGTGAACGAGAGAAGCAGAATCATTAGAGTCGGTGAGAGATTTGAAGATACCACACGGATGGCTTTGAAGACGGAGGAAGGGGCCACAGGCCAAGGAGTGCAGGCAGCCTTTAGGAGCTGGAAAAGGTAAGGAAACAGATTCTCACCTGTAGTCTCCAGAAGGAATGCAGCCCTGCCAATGCCTTGATTTTAGCCCAGTAAAACCCATTCTGGACTTCTGACATGTAGAACTGTAAGATAATAAACGTGTGTTGGGTTAAACCACTATGTTTGTGGCAATTTTTATGTTAAGAGAAAGGGGTTGACCCACTAGTACTAACAAAGAAAGATTTTCTAGACATATTGTCAATTTATAAAAACAAGCTGCAAAAGTATGTTTACTTAAGATTTTTTAGAACTCCATAAAACCAAACTGTATGCTTGTGGATTTATAAGTAAAAGTCTAGAACCATTCCTACAAAGCCAAAACAGTGGTGACCTCTGGGGCGAAGGAAGGGCCTCAAGATTGCAGATAAATATCAAGCAAAAGTCTGGTTTAAGCTGCAGTCTTCAAAAGCATAAATGAAATAATGAAATAAATCCATATTTACTAGCATAATCCAAACATATCAAAGTAGAAATTTTCTTTGGGTACATAGGTGTGTATGTAAAGGTTGAGAAAATGTAATCACAGATGAATCCCACCAAAGGATGACCCCAGTCACCTCTGCAGTATAGAGAGGGACCAAGGATAGTATTTAAGGGGAGCTTTGGCTTCATCTGTATATGATGAATGGTTTTAAACAGATATATTTATGTTTTCATTGTGTGAATAGTAGAAAGTCAAATATTTTTTAAAATCCTTTAAATAGTGAAGAATATGGCCTGAACACGAATCGCTGGGTAATTTTTTTTAATGTTTTAGCAAAGGAAGAGGAGTGAGCCAGAGGAACTAGAAGGAACAGCAAAGGGAGGAAAGTATTTCAAGAAAGTGTCCAGAAGTTTCAACCATGTTAAGTGCTGCTGAAGTATGAAAAGTAATACAAAGGCTTAAAAAAAAATCCATTGGGTTTAGCCCACAAAAGACACTGGTGACCTGAGAGGCTGAGGGGTCAATGGGGAAGTCAGAAGTGGTGAGGGAGAAGGTGGCCAGGTCGTTAGGCAAACTATTGAATATAATAGAGAGAGAGAGTGATGGCAACCAGAAAGTATCAGGGCGCGTTTTCTAAGATGGCGGAAGCTGGGGGATATTTAGGTGCTGATGAGAGGGAGATAGAGGAAAAGGGAGGCTGGCTGCAGAGGGAGGAGATAATGAAAGGAGGCATAGAGCAAGGTGCCTGAGGAGGTGAGACGGGAGGTGATCTACACACAGGCAGAGGGCTTCTCCTTGCCCTCTCTTCAAGTCTGCCACTATATCCTGAGTCAACATTTTAAAAAATAAATGTGATCCCATGCTAAATTCCTTCCACCCTTCCTTTTCCCTCAAGACAGTATCTACACCAAACCTCCCCAGGCTTATCTCTCACCAAATCCAGTCCTCCAACTTTCTAACCACATTGAGTTTCTTGTAGTTTCCCAGAGATGCCTGTCTTTTCTTGACTCTGAGCCTATGCCAGTCCCTGTCCCAGGAATCATCTTCCTCCAGCTCTTCACTGGATGAACCCCTGTTCATCTTTCATATCGCAGAGGAGACTTCATTTCCTCCAGCATGTCTTCTCTGGCTTCCCAATCTGATTAGATTCCTTCATATATGCTCCCATCATCACTTCTACTTTCCCATCATAGCATTAGCACACTGAGTCAGAATAGCAAGGTTTTTGGTCTGTCTCCTGCCATTAGATTTTGCACATCATGAGACGGGTGCCAGGTTTTATTCACCAATGGGTTCCCAGTGCCTCACACCATGCCTGGAACACAAGACACATTCAACAAATATTTGGTGAATATTATTGAAAATCAGGCTTCCAAATCCTGAGCCCTTCCCACTAGGACTCTCTTGTCTGTAACACAAAAGGTTAAAAACATGACATGCATATATTGGGAAAAGGGGATTTATTCATGATAAGCTAATGAGCCAACCACTTAGTATCGTCAAACAGGAAGCATTTATCCCTATGGCCTGAAAAGAGTCTATTTTGATGAAGGACGTGCCAGGCTTTTTAACATCAATGCCAAATTATTTTTCAATCAACTCACAGGTACTGTCAATAGGAAAGTCCACTGTTGATTATAAATGAGAATGAAGATAGGAGAACTGCTTCCTCCAGGATTTTAAAATTATCTTGTAGCTATTATATAATCAAGGTAATCTTGAGTACGTTTGGTCCAATATCTAATCTGTTGTTAGTCCCACCCAGTGTGTTTTTCATCTCAGACATTATAATTTCCAGTTCTAGAATTTTGATTTGGGTTTAAAAAATATCTTCTATGGCTCTACTTACCATGTTCAGTCTTTTCTCTGGCTGCTTAAATAAATGCTCTACAGATGTAATAACTTTTAATGTTTTGTATATTAATCCCAACATCTGTGTTACTATTTCTGGATGAGTTTCAATTGATTGATGTCTCTCCTAATTATGGGTCATGTTTTCTTACTTCTTTGCATACCTGATAGTTTTTGATTGGGTGACAAATAGGATGAGTTTTTCCCCACCATTGAGGCAAAACTGTTATTCACAAATGCCTTGTGAATTATGAGGCTTTCCGAGTTGTCTTATGGGAACAGGAACCTTTCCCATCTCTGCGCAAGTTCTGGCCACTTCCCTCTAATCCTTTTGGGTGGTTCTTTCCCTGGTCTTGAAGAGTTTCCTCGCAGGCACGCATTGGTCATTACACAACTGTGTACTCAAGGGAGACCCTCTGTAACTCCCCAGAGTTCTCTGTGAGCAGCGTTTTCCTCTTTGGTACTCTACCCTGAGAACCTTAAATGTGTGGGCTTCCTGGGACTTCCAGTTCTGTTTCTTCAACTCCTAAAGTTTCCTGGGCTCTACCTGGCTTCCCATTCCCTCAGCTGTGGCTGGAAACTTGGGCACAACCTGGATGACTCTATAGGACTGTGCTACAGCTGTGACCTGAAGCTTCCTGTCTCTGCCTCTCTGTTGGGTTGTCTGTTCCCTGGACCCCCCATTTTCCTATTTCTTGGTTTACTCCCCTTCTTGCTAAAATATATCTTCCAATAGCTTCAAAAGAATGGACGTACGGGAAATACATATTCTTAATCTTTTCTGGTCCAAGAATGGCTTTAGTTTCCACTTGACTGAGAGATACCTCAGTAGAGAATTATTTGTTGGAAATAATTTTCTTTCAGAATTTTGAGGACATTCCTCTGTCTTCTTGCATCTTATGTCATTATTGTATTTTCTAATGCCATTCTGAATTTAATTTATTTGTATTGACTTGTTTTTCATCTAGAGACTTTGATTCTTCTCATTCTCAGGAGCTGACTGAAATTTCCTGATGATGTGCCTCCTGTGGGTCTCTTTTCATTCATTGTGATAGGGACGTGGGGGCATCTTCAACCTAAAGAGCAATGTCCTTCTATTTGAGAAATTTCTCTGTACTATTTCTTTGATAATTTCCTCCCAATTTTTCTTCTCTTTATTCTTTCTGGAATTCCCATTAGCTGGATATTAGATCCCCTAGATTGGGTCTCTGATTTTTCTTATCTCTCTATCCTAATGTTTACTTCTTTGATTTTAGGTCCAGTTTTGGAAAGATTTTCTTGACATTTCTACCAATCTTCCTATTTAAATTTTTATTTCAATTATTATATTTTTTTAAATCAAAGAGTTATTTTTCTTATTGCTCCTCTATGTCATTCTGTTCTTTTTCATGGATTCAATATCTTGCTTTATATTCCTAAAGATACCAATGATGAAATTTCTAAATGTTCTTTTGTTGTCTCTATTGCCTTTCTTTCTTCTGGGGATCCTTTTTCTCTGTTTTTATCTCTGCCTTTCATGTCAGCATCTTTCACAGATTTTTCAAGTATCGAGAGATACTTGATATTTGAGAATGAGGCCCTAGGGCATGAGTGGAAGTTCTGTGCTGGTGAGCCTTACCCAGGTGGATTAGAGGCAAACTGGGTTTTCCACTGTGGAGACATTACATGGTCAGGGTGCCAATATCTGTAGCCATTTTCCCTTAAGCAATTCCATTTCTCCAAAGAAGAATCTTGTGATCTGTATGTGTGTTGGTGGCAGTGAGAAGAGCATGGAATACTCCCGGCTGGTGAAGATCTGGAAGCAAGTCAGGGAGCAGGGACTGGGGGCAGCTTGCAGTGTCTCACTGCTCAGTCTGTAGACTTTTACTAAATGCCTTTTATTTCAACCTGATGCCTCACTCCTCCACTCCGCTCCAACTGGCATCCTCAAAGCCTGAATCTGAACCTCCAGTCCCATGGAGAAGGGAAGAGGGGCTGTTTCCTGGCAGCAAGAGGTGGGGGTCGGGGGTGTCTGAGGTCTTATGTTCTGTATCAGACTTTCAATCAATTCTTGTGTTTTTAGTCTTGATGTTCTCCTCTGACCTTTAGCCGTTCACGCTGTTTCCAAGTTCCCAAATTTTCTTGCATTCTGTACGGTAAACACACGCTTGCTTTCCATCATCATCCCTCCCTGTAGGCTCCCAGGCACTGCTTCGTTTACCCCGTTGTGTCACTTACCCCTCCTCCACACGCTCTGACAGCATGTTGCTAGTTCTCATTTGCTCTTTTCTCCCTTCCCCATTCTTCCTTTTTCTCTTTTATTCCTTTCTCTTCAGTTTAGTGGAGATCCCGTGGGGAGCTGAGGTAGATGTAAGAATCCAATACTATATATCCCAAACAAATTACATGCATTTTCTTGTTTAATTCTTGCAGCAATCCTGTGAGATGAATAGTAATTATTCCCATTAGACAGAGAGACCGAGGCTCAAAAATACTAAGGCATTTGCTTAGGTGACATGGCCAGTAGGTGGCAGAGCCAAGATTCGTGACCAGTTCTGACTCCAAAAACCATGAATTTACCACATATGATACTGTTCTGAGTTGAAGGGTGGACGCATGGACATTCAGATTTATCTGTTCTATTCATCATTGGCATCTGAGTACCCAGAACTCACTTACCCAACATTTCTTGGATTCCCAAAACCTTGTGGTCCATGTGCATACAATCCCAGTATATCCAACCTTGGCCTCCAATGTCCTGCATTGCTGGAAGAATTACTGGAACACCCAACCAAGTGG
This sequence comes from Aethalodelphis obliquidens, assembly GCF_003676395.1. Classification (NCBI taxonomy): domain Eukaryota; kingdom Metazoa; phylum Chordata; class Mammalia; order Artiodactyla; family Delphinidae; genus Aethalodelphis; species Aethalodelphis obliquidens. The sequence continues at coordinate 32,573,303 of NW_020837950.1, forward strand.
ACACATTGCAAAGGCCTTTCCATCTTTGCACCGCATTTCTTTCATTAAGTACTTAAACTTGGGCAACACCATGTGCTGAGCACTGGGTAAGACGTGCTCCGATGAAGCAAAAAACACTTTGAAGTGTTCATATCTAGTTGGGGAGAGAGACCCCTGAGAGTGAGACACAAAGAGAAAAGAACAAATTGTGATAATGTGACCTTACAGAAAAGAACCTGCTTTAGCTGGGATTTCAGTGAAGGCCTTAATGAAGAGGCAATGTTTGAGCTGACACCTACACAGTTCACTCACTCATTGTTTCAACCCACATTTATTGAGCATCTATCATAAAAAAGACAATCTAAACTTGAGTGGAAATTTCTAAGTGCCTGGCATGGTCCTAAGTGCTTGATGTGTATTTCCTTGTTTAATCCTCACAAACCTGTCATTTTTCCCATTTTACAGAGGATAAAAAGAGGCACAGAGATTTGAACAACTTTTTCTAATTGACCCATCTGTTAAGTTTTAGCGCTAAGATTCTGCACAGGCTGTTTGGTGTCAGAGCCAACCCTCTTGAACACTATACATGAAAGGAAGTGGGGAAGAGGTGGAGATAAATGAACCAGATGGGCTCCCTGCCCTCGTGGAGCTTATGTTCTAGTGACGAGAATGAGATGAAGTCAGTTACTGAGCACACACGAATGCTGTGCCTTATCAGTATATGACATGGGCTTCTTGGGGCGGCGGTGGGGTACTTAAATGTGGAGAAGTAGTCCAGGGCACACAATCTCCCAGCATCATTATCCCATGGACAAAGCTGCGCTGGATCCGCAGCAGCAGGTGTTCCAGGAGAAACGAAGGCACACCTACTGTGCCGGCTGCTTGCTAAGCCTCTAAAAGTAGGGAGGAAATGGGACCTCTAGATTTGTCTCTTTTTACCAATCCAGCAAAGAGAGGATGGAGATGGAGAGACCCGTGTTTCAGGTAAAGGTAGCCACATCTGTGGGGGGACCAGGGGGTTCAGGAGGTCAATGTTGGATATCTTGGTATTGTATGCACATGGACCTCAAGGTTTTGGGGACCGAAGTGAGGTTGGGTGAGGAAGTTGGGGACCCTGATGGTCACTGATGGATAGAAAACCCTGAACAAAGGCCAGCGGCCAGAGTGTGCTGGATGAGTGAGAGAGTAGAGGAGAAGGGTATGGCGTGGAAGGCGTGAGCCACATGACGTAGGGCTAGTCAGGCTGAGGAATGCGGCTTGGTTTTCAAGCCACTGAAGATCCGACTTCCATTTTAAGAGCTCCTTCTGGCTGCTGTTGAGAGACTTGGTGTGGAAAAGGCATGAGGGGAAGCAGAGAGACTAATTAGGATGTAAACATATGTTGGGGGCTCGGACTAGTGGTCTGGGAGTGTTACCGAACCCAGGTCCGGCTGCTCGCCACTCAAAAGCCAATACTCAAGAGACAAGTGTCGTTAGGAAAGGAAAGCTTGTTTTATTTTGGAGGCCGGCAATGGGGGAAGAGGGTGCACTCCTGTCTGAGAACCAACTGTTGATTGCTGTGCAGGGGACAGGGGCTTTTAAAGGGGAGTTTCAGGGTTGTGTACGCAGAAGGAGGGGGAACAGCATAGTCAGCTCTGACAGTCATGTTGAAGCCAGCAATGTGGTGGTCTGATGAGCATCGTCTTGGTTGTTATGTTTTGTTTTGTGTAAAGGCTTAGAGTGTAAGGTATAACTAAGCTCTAAGGCCAAGGCAGTGCTTACAGGAGTAGGGGAGAGAAGCAGCCAGATTAGGAACATATTTAGGAGGCAAAATTGACGGCACTTGCTGAGGGACTGGATAAGGAAGTTGAGAGAAAAGGAGGAGTGAGAGAGGATGCCTAGGCGTCCGTATTGGATAGATGAGGAATTGCGGTACCACGTGCTGAGCCAGTAAAGATAGGTTGAGTGACAGCATGGTGGTGGAGGTAGATTGGGGCTTCGGTTTATACTGATCCAACTGCATAACTGGGATTGAGAAATGCTAGCGCAGAAGCGCTGTCATCCTCTCCCACAGGTTGCACAGAATACCAGTTCAACCTTCCACTTACTTTCCAAGGTCTCTGTGAACTCTAATAGTCTGGAAACCGGTGAAGTTTAAATGAATATATACCCCAGGCTCCTCTGGGTCACAGAGCAATCAACCCATCCTAAAGTATGGCCATTTTCCTCACATTTCTAATGCCATTTCAAGGGTACCTTACATTTCAGTTTGGGTCCACCATTTTCTCCAGCTGGGTTTCTTTTCAATTCAGCCCAGTTTTAACACCAATGTTCAAGTTATTTCTTTTCCCATTACGCTCATAGATGGAAGGAAATCATAGTATCTTGTATAAATGCAGCTGTTTTTCTCTCTTTTCTCATTTTAGATGAAAAATCTTCTTTCTCCTTTTTTTTTATTAACAACACCACCTCCTTCCTGCACCCTGCTGAGCTCCTTACCATCAGCTATTTCTCTTCCTCATCTCCCGTGCTCTTTCCTGTTTCTTCAGGGAGCCCCTGCTGAGATGTTTTCTTATATAATCAAATTATAGGTCAAATTCATCAAAGGGATGGCGCACAGGTACATTTCTTATGAACATTTCAACTAATCCAGTAAGTAATACATTCTTTGTTTAAGTGGGAGCATTGGTAAATAATGACGCTCTTTGATAATGAAGAATGAAGTAAGGAATAGAGCTTAAAAATATGCCAAAGTTCCCTGTTAAACTGAAAAGCTTACAAATGTCTGTTGCTATCACTGCCAATATTGTGACTAGGTTTAGGTATTATATATTGTATAAAATCATTTATATGTTTTATAGTTAATTAGTTGATTTCAATAAATATCTCCAGGTGCCTAACAGAGGTACACACTGTTCAAAGCATAGGAGATGCAGAGGTGATGCAAGATGGTCCCTCTATGGCAAAGGGCAAAGGCAAAGGAACAAAGCACATGAACAGATACCTTTGATGGAGGAAACAGAAATGTTATAGTGGTGGCAACATCAGAGAGAATGCCTACAATAATACGTGCAGCAGGAGGTACTCTTATCGAGTGCCTACTTGGAATCAGACATTGTGAACCATGCTTTACACGCATAATCCCATTTGATCTACATGGCAATCATACAAAATAAAATTATGACCCGCATTGTGTAGAAGAGAAAAACAGGTATAGCACAGTTAAGTAATTGGCTGAAAGTCACCAAGACATGGAGTAGCAGATAGAATGAGGGAAAGCTCTCTCTGGCACCAAAATTGAATTCTATTTCCAGTCCTCCCGGAGATATATATGGTGTAGTTTAGGAGGATAGAGGAGGGTGGCAAAGTCATGCTGGGGTGGGGGAGGGAAGAGTTGGTCTTTGAGAAAGGCTGCCCCAAAGATATGACATCTGGGTTATGTATTAAATGTTGGGCAGGCAAGAAGGAAGAGGAGATGCGACATCCTTAGTAGAGAAAAGCAGAGAGGTATGGAATGGCATAGCTGGTGGGCTAGACTCAAGTGGTACAGGATAGCTAGAGGATCAGGGTCAGAGATAGGGCTGGGGAGAGATGAGGCCAGGACTAGAAGGCCTTATGTGCCACACTGAGGAATCGGGACCTGATTACAAGAGCCAGAGAGCAGTCTCAAGGGGTTTCAAGCTAGTGGTGGACACAGTTTGACCTAAGCTTTAGTAATCACAATGTCAGCACAGTGGAGAGTGCACTGGCTTCTGAGAAAGGATTAGGGTCATGAGATTAACTCAGTTTGTGCAAAGATCTTTCTTGCTGCCTCAGTTATATTTCTGATGGTTCAAAGCAAAAGTTCCACCATGGTAAAGCTGGTGTCATTCACGCAATCTCCTTCCCACCCCGGCATCTTCACCCATCTTGCTCCCTTGACTTAGAATCAGTCTTACCTGACTCACCTCTTGCCATTTCCTTCCAGCACACCTGAAACTCTGGCCACATTGCACTTCTTACCCAGCCCCAAATGTCACATCAGCCTCTTTCAAGCCTTTGCATATTTTTCCCTTCCTGGATTGTCCCTTTCTTGCATCACGACTTGGAGAATCACCATCCATGGATCAAGATTTACCTTCTCCTTTTACCACCTTCCAGAAAGAGTCATTTCTTCTTCTGGGTCTTTTGTGCTTTCCTCTATGATATCACACTGTTCATGGTGATAGAATAATATCTCCTCTTTCTTCCTCATTACTTATGGAGTGAGTTCTTCATCCCATAGATACGTCATTCACATACAAGCAAATACCTATCTACCTACATACAATACAAACATATATATTTTATCCTCTTTTTTACACAAAAGGTAGTATACTATATACTTTCTGTTTTTTCAATTAATACATCCTAGCAATCTTCCTACGTATACTCATGACGAAGTTCTTCATTGTGTAGATGAATAAAAATTTAACAGCCCCCTCCTGATGAACATTCAGGATGTCTGATCTTCTACAATTACAGACAATGATGCAAAGAATAACCATGTATATACGTTATTTCTCTTGCAAGGGAGTGTAAATGTTGGATACATTCTTAGAAGCAGAAGTGCCAAGTCAAAAAATGCTTGCATTTATAAGCTTCACAGATGCTTCCAAATTGTCCTCTGTGGAGTAGTGCAAATTTGCACTGCTGTCAGGTACATATAAGAATACCTTCTTTTAGCTCATACAACTCAATAACAACAACAAAAACACCCCATCAAAAAATGTGCAGAAGACCCAAATAGACATTTCTCCAAAGAAGACATACAGATGGCCAATAGGCACATGAAAATATGCTCAACATTGCTAATTATTAGAGAAAATACAAATCAAAACTACGAGGTACCACCTCAGTCCAGTCCGAATGGCATCATTAAAAAGTTAACAAATAACAAATGCTGGAGAGGGTGTGGAGAAAAAGGCACCATCCTACACTGTTGGTGGAAACGTAAATTGGTGCAGCCACTATGGAAAACTGTATAGAATTTCCTTAAAAAGCTAAAATAGAGTTGCTATATGATCCAGGAACACCACCCCTAGACATATAACAAAAGAAAACTAGAATTCTAAAAGGTACATGCACCCCAATGTTCATAGCAGCACTATTTACAATAGGCAAGACATGGAAGCAACCTAAATGTCCATCAACAGATGAATGGGTAAAGAAAATGTGGTATATATATATATACAATGGAATATTACTAAGCCTTAAAAATGATTAAATAATGCCATTTTCAGCAACATAGATGGTCCTAGAGATTATCATACTCAGTGAAGTAAGTCCGAAAGAGAAGGACAAATACCATACAATATCCCTTATACATGGAATCTAAAATATGACACAAATGAACTTACTTATGAAACAGATTCAGACTCACAGACATAGAAAAAAATTTATGGCTACCAAAAAGGGAAGGGGGTGGGGGAGGGATAAATTAGGAGTCTGGGATTAGCAGATACAAACTATTATATATAAAATAGATAAACAAGATCCTACTGTACAGCACAGGGAATTATATTCAATACCCTGTAATAAACCACAGTGGAAAAGAATATACAGTAAGTTCTCTACATATGAACCTTCAGGTTGCAAACTTTCAAAGATGTGAACATGCATCTTCTTCTAGCAAGGAACCAGAACCTGTGTCATCAGCGTCAGGCGTGAGTGAAATTGCAGCTTGCCCTCTGTCTCACATTGCTGAAGATCCTTCAACTCTACCACCTCCCACCTCCTCTCCCTCCTCCAGTCAGTAACTCTTCTTGCCTGTTCACTCCATGCCAACCCAGTACAGTGTTAGTTGGGTATCTAGGCTAACTTCGTTGGACTTACAAATTGGACTTACAAATGAGCTTTCAGAACAGAACTCGTTCGTATGTAGGGGACTTACTGTATATGTATTTATATGTATTACTGAATCACTTTGCTGTACACCAGATACCAACACAACATTGTAAATCAACTATACTTCAATTTTAAAAAAACAATTTAAAAAGCTAAAAAAATCCTGCTTTCCTGTGACTCCAACAATATCCACATTTTAGATCTTTGTTCATCTAGCGGGTAAACAATGACATTTCTGGGTAGTTTTAATTTGCATTTCTCTTCTTATGAGTAAGTGGAACACCTTTTCAAATGTTTTATATTCCCATTTATATATATATATATTTTTTTCTATCTGTTCACATCCTTTGCCTACTTGTCTTTTGATTGTGAGTGTGAAATAACCAAATATATATACATTGGTCTCTGCCCCCGGTTCCTGGCACAGAGCTCCTAAAACTCTTTAATTTCCTAAGAGATAAGGCCACTAGAAGCATCTTTTGTTTTAGTATTTGGTTTTTAACTCTGCTTCCTGACACTGAGCTCCTAAATCCCTTGGAACTTCCTGAGTGACTGGAATGTCTTTTGTTCTAATGAGGCAACTCTGGGTGGGCTCCTGGAGGGCTCCTGGATGAGGGCTAGTCACCAGAAAGACCAAACCATGATTAGAAGCTTGGCATTTTCAGCACCCCCCTCACCCCCCTCACCACCCCCCTCCAGAGAGGAAGAGGGGCTGGAAATGGAGTTAATAACTGATCATGCAGTTACATGATGAAGCCTCCATAAAAATCCCAATAGTATGGGGCTCAGAGAGCTTCTGCGCTGGTGAACACATGGAGGTGCTGGGAGAGTGGCGTGCCTGAGGTGGCTTGGAATCTTCATGCTTCTTCCCATGTACCTTGCCCTACACATCTCTTCTATCTGGGCATTCATTTATATTCTGTATCATATCCTTTTATAATAAACTGGTGAATAGTAGGTAAACTGTTTTCCTGAGTCCTATGAGCCATTCAAGCAAAGTAACCTGAGCCAAGGAGGAGGTCATGGGAACTTCCAATTCATAGTCAGAAGCACAGTGGACACCCTGAATTGGTGATTGGCATCTAAAGTGGGAGGTGGGGGAAGTCTTGTGGGACTGAGCCTTTAACCTGTGGCATCTGACACTATCTCCAGGTAGATAGCGTCAGAATTGAGTTAAATTGTAGGACTCCCAGGTGGTGTCTCAGAAATGCTTGGTGGCGGGGTGGGGGGAAGCCACTCATCTGGTGTCAGAAGTATGAGTGTGGTAGTAGTGTGAGAGTAAAGGAGAAACACAGGAGATATGAAGGTGTTCTAAACAGTGGGTCTTTCTAAAACTATTTAATTAGCTATTTGTCTGGGGCAATGAATTGCAAATGTTTCTCCCAATTTGTCCAGTGCTCCTAAGGTTGCATAATGTTTGCCTTTGCCCTTTTTTTACTGTAGAAAAGGCACAAAATTGGGTAAGCCATTGCCAGAGGTGTAAAACTGTGGGTTATTGATGATCAGAGCCTGTGATCTTGCTAGAAAAAAATACTGCAATTGCCACTAATAATACACACCAAGTAACAAAAAGAAAAGGTACCCAATTGTATGTTACAGATTGCTTTTTCTTTAAAAAAAATTTAAAATTGCTTTAAGAAATGATTTGTTCTGAAATCTGAACTTCATAAGGTTTGCTTGAGATTTGCACATGCTTTTCTCCTTTACTAAAGATAACTCATTTGGACTTAAAAAAGAAAAAAAGAGCTTAGCCAAAGATGTTAATCTCTTTTCTCAGACAAGTGTGCCTATGATTTTTGCCATAATACTTGGGCCATGTGACTTTAGAAAGCTGCCACCAGAGGATTATATTTCAGGAGCCATTTTTTTGAGAGGTGAACAAACCCCTGTGGGAGTTGATTTGAAAAATGAAAAGTCGAAAGTGAAAACTTTGTGACACCATTTGAGAACGATAGATGGTTTAGATAAACCAACACTTACACTAAGCCCTGGCTTAGAATCATATTTAATCATTGGAAAATCTATCCATGAAGGGTTTCCTGGGTGCTTTTAAGTTCAGGGAGGTTAAGACGAGATTTTTCTAGCATCACAGCAGGTCACGTGGCCAGTGAGTGTGGAAGAAATATTGCTGATTGACTGTATACTTTGCTAGGCACAGTATTGTTTCTAAGAACACAGAACTTTGAGAGACTGAAGAAAATAGCTGCTACCTGTCCTAAATTTGTTAATACAAGACTTGTACGTGGGTGATCCTAGCGTTTTTCTTTCCCCTCAAACACTGATGGGGTGAACCTGAATCACTTAAACAGATTATTTGACATAAGGAACCACAGCAAACTCTTCCAATGACTTCTCCTCCAGGGATGGTCCCTGGGTCCTCTGTGTCCAGAGCTTCACTGAGTCTAGATGCAGCTGGATACCCTACTCACACATCACACCCAGCTTTGCTCCCGGATTCAGATTCCGGGGATCCCATGGGTGAGACCAGGAGACTTTGTGCCGAATTGACAAGAATATACTCTCTCTACCTCTCCCATCTCTAACGTTGGGGCAGTTAATATGTTAAACTCTATCACAGGAAAGTATACATGGAGGGAGGTTAATTCTATGAAAGGTACAAATTATTTATGTTTTTCACTTTAATTTCAAAGATATAAATGAACTGCTGGAAATAGTTCAGGCTGTGGCTACAAATTTCTGTACAGACTCAACTTTCATACAAATTTAGGACAGTAATAAGGAAAATTGGACCATTACTCTGAATGTTAACTTTACTGAGATTGTTTGTCTGATAATCTTATCTAAGCTGTTTTTGTATTCATGAAGTATACAGAATATTTTCAAAGAAAAATATCCAAAATAATTTAGAAACTGGTAAAATATTTTCTTCTTCAAGCTTTTAGCTGTTAGGCTTGTCACTCTTCTAGTTATATCTATTTTTAATGTAGCAACATTTTATGAGTGATACTAATTACCTTCATATGATAGTGATGACTATGAGGATGGCAGTGGCAGTTAATATTTTGTGCTTTCTATGTCCCTGTGTCTACACTTTGCATGATTGTTTCATTCCATATTAACACAAAACCTTCGAATAATGACCATTAAATTTAGTTTATGGCTGATTGGACAGAGGTTAAATTAATGACACACAGTCAGTAAGTATTGGGGCTGGAATGTGAATCAACATTTTACTCTAGGGCTTCCCTGGTGGCTCAGTGGTTGAGAGTCTGCCTGCCGATACAGGGGACACGGGTTCGTGCCTCGGTCCGGGAGGATCCCACATGCCGCGGAGCGGCTGGTCCCGTGAGCCATGGCCACCGAGCCTGCGCGATCGGAAGCCTGTGCTCGGCAACGGGAGAGGCCACAACAGTGAAAAGCCTGCATACCACAAAAAAAAAAAAAAAAGATTTTACTCTAGAGTCCAGGCTTGTAAATTCCACTTCCTACAGAAGTTAAAGCTAAGGTTAAGTGACAAAAATTACAGCAATTTCAAGTAGTGTATTCCCTTAGGACTAACTGAAAACATCAAAAGCCATCCTCCATCACAACCTTCCATTTATTTGAACATATGTGTTCAGCATATGCACTCTTCAAGCTTAGGAGGTCCAGCTGTGAACAAGACACACAAGATCCCAGCCCTTATGGGGAGACAGAAAATAAATACGTGAGATTATATACACAAACAGGCTAGTTTGAGGGACAGGATGACTTAGATAGGGTTGTCCCAGAAATCCTCTCTGAAGAGGTAACTTTTGAGCTGGGAGTTTTACAGTATGAAAATGAACTAGACATGGGAAGAGTGAGGGAAATAATCGTATAGGAGCAGGGACCTGTAAGGGTGAATCTCTGCACTGAAAGAGATTCAAAGGAGGAGTCAAAAAAGCAGCGGGGTGCTTCCCTGGTGGCGCAGTGGTTGAGAGTCCGCCTGCCGATGCAGGGGACACGGGTTCGTGCCCCGGTCCGGGAGGACCCGACATGCCACGGAGCGGCTGGGCGCGTGAGCCATGGCCGCTGAGCCTGCGCGTCCAGAGCCTGTGCTCCGCAGCGGGAGAGGCCACAACAGTGAGAGGCCTGCGTACCGCAAAAAAAAAAAAAAAAAAAATTTGACCACCATTGAGTCATCTCAGCCTCCCATTACACCGATATGAAAATGGAGGCTCAGAAAAATTAAAGATATTTTCTAAAGGCCAGCTAGCTTGAGCCACGTGAGTAAAGGTGACCTTCCTGAATGCCAGCCAGCTAGCTCTTCCTACACCGTGATGCCATGATGTCAGGGTTCTCAAGCACCACAAAAGCAATCCTAAATGGTACTGTAAAAAAATGTTTGTCATTCAAAAATCCCAAAAGACTGATGGAAAAGAGAATGATGGCTAGGATGGCTGTAAAATGGTTACTTCAATTTTGTCAAAATCAAGATTTCAAGGGGTGGGGGTCTAAGGATAACATCTGGCTGGAAAATTTGTTTTCATTATATGAATATATAATACATCATATGAATATATAATACATTATGTGAATATATAAATATATATTTATAAATAATGTATAACTAATAATTTAATATATAACTGTATAATATATAGATGATATAATATATAAACATATAAATATAATATATATAAAATATAGATATATAAATATATGATATATAAATATATAAATAAAAGTATAATATATAATATATTGTCAACTGAAAAAAATGCACAACGTAAAATTTGAGAATTACATTTTACTTGGTGGTCTTACTGAGGACTATAGCCAGGATGACAGCCTCTAAGAGAGCTCTGAGGAAATGTTCCAAAGACGTAAAAGAGGAGTTTGTGCTGGAAAAAAACAACATGTAGTCAAACATCAAAGAGTACTGCTAATCACAAAAAACAGACATCTCAAGTTAATAATCTGAGTGCTTTTCTATGTGTGGAAAGATGCAAGCATCTGGGCTCATTGCAATCTTTCCTTTGATATGTATCTTAACTATTATGAATGAAAAATGTTGCCTGCCATATCAGTATACAAAGGATATTGCAGCCATCAAGCCACTGCAGCTGCCCCAGCAGTGAGCCCAGAGGGGACGCCGGATGGAAACAAATGGGCTGCCCACTGCCAAGCCCTCAGCCCCTGCAGCCACCCCCAAAGGTGCACCCTGAGGGGACTCAGGATGGGAAAGAATGGGATGCTGGCCCGAGATAGCTGAGGTGCAGAGCAAAGGAATGATTTCAATAAGCTCAGACTCTTGCATCTTCCCATACATAGAAAAGTGCTAAATTCCTTAACTTGTGGTGTCTGATCCTCTTTAATGAACAGTAATCTCTTGATGTTCTGACTACCTGGTCTCTGTTGCAAGAACCCCTCTGTATCCGGGCTCCTTCCTCACCTCTTCAGAGCAGCCCCTCAGAGCGATCTGAGAGGCTGCCTCCCAAGCTTGATGTCCTCAGAAATTCCGCCAAATAAAACATAATTCTCCAATTTTAGATTGTGCATTTTTTTCAGGGACACTATCTTGGACCTGTATCCTCTTTCTCTCCCTCCTGAATTTGCCTCAGGGTTCACCATGGGGACGGATGCATTAGCTGGTGCCTTTATGGCCAGAACACCCTTTGTTTACTGAAATGGCAGGTTCTTTGTCCACAATATTATATATAAATATAATACATAAATATATAAAATAAATGTTTTTCATTATATACATACATATCTCTGAAAAGCTGCTGTTATGCAAAGTCTGGACGGGTCTGCTGATTCAGTCCATCAACAGAAAGCACACAGACTCCCTGATTACAGACCTTGAGCCAACTGAGTGACCGGGCCGTGGGCTTGCTATTTCCATTGGGTCAGTTTCCCATCCACACACACTCACGCCTCAGATGTTTATGGAGCAGTATGCTTCACTCCTAGACTCTCTTTTCCAGATTCTCTGACCTCCCTCTGTCTCCCCTCCTCCAAGAAACTCATTCCCCAGAGCCCCAGCTTCATGGCTCCTGAGTCCGAGATGGTCACGGTAAAGATCCACCATCTAGAGAGAACCAAGATGACTCCTACCAGGGTCTTCCCGAGCCTTCTGGGAAAAGCATCTTCAAGACAAACAAATCTTCTGGGTGCTAATGGCGTGCCCTCTTATGGAATACTTTGGATGCATTCTTCTGATAAAGGACACTCTCTCCTTCCCACTGAAGACAAGAATTGGGAAGAATGAAGGAATGAAGACGACCAAGAATCCCAGCCTGACTCCTATGAGCGTTTTACCCTCTAGAACAGCAAAGGGAAGCTTTTCCCTAAGGCCTTGATGCTCCAGTTCTGTCAATCACTGCAGCTTTGATTCCCTTTCAGAATTTTCTCCCTGCTGGTGTATCTGATGGAGGTGAAAAAAAAAAAATGCACAATGTGAGAGTTGTGAGTTAAGTTTTATTTAGGGCAAAATGAGGACTATATCCCAGGAGACAGCATTTCAGATAGCTCTGAGGAACTGCTCCAAAGAGGTAGGGGGAAGGTCAATGTTATATATGATTTTAGTGAAGGGGAGTATGTGCAAAACAGGCACACATGCTGGCAGAGACTTGCTGCTAGTCACGAGAAGCAGATGTCACCATTAACAATTTTAGTGCTTTTCTAGGTATGAGGAGATGAAAGAATTGGGCTCATAAAATCTTCTCCTGAAATATCTAACTATCTAAAGATAGGTCCTGCCAGTTTTTCCCAGAGCACAGAGTGTCCCATTCCTGGCCTGCACCCTGAACTCCTTTCAGGGGGTGTTGAAGGTCAGCAGCGGCTCATGATTCAATCCTTGTAGAGGTAGATGGCAAATGCCAATCTGTAGTTGGCAGAGGCCTGATCCTGCCTAGGATTCAGCCACCCTGAATCTAAGAGTTCATTACCTGGGCACTAAAAGGAGGGGAAAGTTCGAGACATTCTTACTGGGATCCCAGAGAGTTCATCTTATATAATTCTCAGAAATTACTATTCCCTCTGTATGGGACCAGCCTCTTTCTCCAGGCCAAATTGACAGAAAAGGGATACAAGTGGCAGTCAAAAAAGTAAACTGTTGAGACACTGTCTTTTAAACCACATCCTGCAGTTTGAAAATAAAGCTTCTTATTTTTAGAATGCCAGCAGAATTGTTCCCGCCCTGCCCCTGCAGTTTCAATAGTGGCCTTGGGCTCTGAAACACTAACCTTGAAAAGAAAACGTTTACATTGTAAACGCACTGGCAGTATGAAGTATTCTATTGTGGAATAGCCAATGGAGACTAAAAATTCAGAAGGGGCTTTTTCCTTTCTTGTGAAAGGCCTAATCCACGGGGCTTTCACTGTGGCAAAATGAAACTCTAAGCAGTAATTGTGCATGGGTTCTACCTGTGAACTGGCATAAAATCTGAAATTTCACACAACCCCTTCTGTTCTGGGGGTTTCACCACTGATCGACAGGAAACGGAGCTTCTAGAGGGGTTTGGGGGAAATCAGACCATGCAGACCCTTAGATGAACAAACTTGGTAACAAAACACCTTTAAAGTCATCCCCTTCTTCCCAAACACACACAGCCCCATCCTTCACCAAACAGGCCCTTGAATACTGCAGAGGCACACAGGTTCTGAAGTGTGGGCTTTGAGAAACACCGTGTTTATTTCAGATACCTTAAGTCAACCCTCTCAGGTTCTCTGATATGTATTCTATTCTTCTAGACTTAGGCTGGAAGAGGAAACACTTAAACTGGCTTGATGCCTGACCCCAGTGCTTTGATGGAGTGTCATGTGGAAGGATTAGGTCCATTTTAGGTGCATTTTGACCAGTGGGCAAAATGATAGTCAATGGATGGAAAAAACAGGAGGACGCTTTCAACTCACTTTGGAGGTCCTCTCTAATCATCTGGACTGTCTAAAGCTAGCGTGAGCCAGATCCGAAGGCCATGATCAGCGTGCCACTGAAGATGCCCAAGGAGCTTAATCACTGATGACACAGTGGGGACTCCTTCATTGACAAGCCCTGATACTGGCTCTGCAGCCACGGCCCAGCTTCACAGAGTGGCCCATGCTGGTCTCACAGGAGCAGATGGGAAATGGAGCTACATGAATGGGTCAGGACCGAAGCATTCACCTTTCTGCGGCTGCTGACTTTTTAGGAAGGTCTCCCTATGTGCTGGGACCATTCTCTGAACTCATTTAAAGTGCACCACGACCCTAAAGGAGTAGGTACTCTTATCGTTCCTACTTTATAAATGAGGAAGCTGGGCCACAGGGGTTGAGTGTTTGGCCCAAGGTCACAGAGCAAGCAAGTGACAGAGGAAGGAACCCTGGCTGTCATCCTTGAGAGTCCACTCCATAAGCCTCTAAACTATTCTGCCTCAGAATCACCTCCACAGGCCTGCTGATACCCTCTCGTGTGACCACCACTATCTGCTTTCTTTACCAGGGCTTGTTCCATGGATAGATCAGGACTCTTCTAATGTTAATCTTATAATTGCAATATCTACTCCTCTCCCTACTCAGACTATGAAAATCCCCAAGGTTATCCTTTTGGGTTGATAACAGGCCTTTCAGTCACTTTATTTTTCTAATACAGCTCCCCACGTGAACACACGGCATCCACTACCAATGTAATCAAAGCTAAATGTTTTGTTACGTTCTGCTTTCCACCCTGGTAGGTCCCAACCTCCTAAATGATTATTTTTAAGTGGTTTATGTTAATGTTCACTCTTTAATGCTCATGCTTTAATGTTTTATGGGTTTTGACAAATGCACAGTGTCATGTATCCACAATAACAGCATTATTCAGAATACCTGAACTGCTTTAAAAAAAAAATCATAGGTGCTTAACCTATTCCACCCTCCCATCTCCTTAATTCTCCTAGAAGCCACTAGATTTGTTTGTTTGTTTGTTCATTGGTTGTTGTTTTTTTTTATAAACTCTGGTTTTCTCTTTTCCAGGATGTTATATAAATTGAATCAGAAAGTATTTAGACTTCTCAGGGTAATTTCTTCCCCTTTGGAATATGTATTTAAGATTCATCCACATATTCACATGGCTTACTAGCACGTTCCTTTTTATCACTGAATAATATTCCATTGTATGGTTGTACCAAGATTTTTTATCCATTCACCTATTTTTTAAAACAGTATCAGTTTGCTTTCAGTTTTTGGCAATTTTGAATAAAGCTGCTATAAACATTCATATATAAGTTTTTGTGGAGACTTCAGTTTTTAAGCTGATTGGGTAAATACCGTGTCACATGATTGCTGACCATATGGTAAGACAATTTGTCCTTCTAAGAAATGTCCACTGTCTTCCAAAGTGGCTGCATCATTTTGCATTCCAACTATCAATGATACAAGTTTCTGCTGCTTGGATGCTAACCAGTAATTGATATTGTCAGTTTTTTGGATTTTAGCCCTTCCAATAGGCGGGTAGCAGTATCTCATTGTAATTTCAATTTGCATTTCTCTTAATGACAAATTGTATTAGTTTTCTATTGTTGCTGTAACAAATTACCACAAACTTAAGGAATTTAAATATCACCTATTTGTTATATTTCTGTAGTATTGGTTAGAAGTTCGATACAGGTCTCACTGGGCTAAAATCAAGGTGTCAGCATTTCTAGGGAAGAATCTATTCCCTGGACTTCCAGCTTCTAGAGGACACTTACATTCCTTGGCTCGTGGCCCCTTTTTTTGTACTATCAAACCCTTAAAAAAGCATCATTGTAACCCTTCTTCTGTCAACACATTTCTGCTAGGGTGCAGCCATAGGAAATTTTTCCAGTTTTAAGGACTCATAAGATTGAGTCCAGCAGATTAATTCAGGATAATCTCCCATCTCAAGGTCCTTATTGTTAATCATATCTGCAGTCCCTTTTGCCATGAATGGTAACATAGTCACAGATTCTGGAGATTAGAACGTGAACATATTTGGAGAGCCATTTTTCTGCCTACCACACAAAAGATATTGAACATATTTTCATATGCTTATATTCCATCTGTATATCTTCTTTGGTAAAGTGTCCATTCAGATATTTTGCCAGTATTTCAGTTGCATTGTTCCTTTTTATATTGTTTTATATATCTTACAAATATTTCCTCCTAGTCTGTGTGTGGCTGGCATTTTCATTCTCTTAAAAGTGTCTTTTTCAATGAAAATTTTGTTAATTTTAATAAAAGACAGCTTACTTATTTTTTCTTTGATGAATCATGCTTTTGGTGTTGTATCTAAAAATTCATTGCCAAATCCAAAGTCACATAGACTTTTCCAAGGTTTTCTTCTATAAGGTTTATAGTTTTGCATTTTACACTAAGGTTTGCAATCCATTTCAAATTAATTTTTGGTAAGGTATAAGGTCCCTGCTGAGGTTCATATTTTTGTATATGGATACCTAATTGTCCCATTACCATTTATCAAACAGAACTATCCTTTGTCAATGAATTGTCATTGCTCCTTTGTCAAAAATCAGTTGACTATATTTTTGTGGGTTGTTTCTGTTTCATTGATCAGTGTCCATTCTTTTGCTAATACCACCATGTCTTGATTACACTACATTTAATATAAGTCTTGAATTTGGTAATGCAAGGTCTCCAACTCTGTTCTTTTGTATTGTGTAGGGTCTTTTGTTTGTCCATGTAAATTCTAAATTTTATAGAATCAGCTTATTGATATCTACAAAATTGCTTGCTGGGATTCTGATTAGAATTACATTGACTCTATAGATCAAGTTGGGAATAATTGACAGTGTTTTTTAGTACTTATTGCTAGGTGAAAGAAACCAATTTGAAAAGGCTATGTACTATATGATTCCAATATATGAAATTCTGAAAAGAAGCAAAACTATGCATAAAGTGTAATATTTAGATATAAATCTAACAAAATATATGCAAGATATATACATAAAAAACTAAAAAACACTGATAAAAGAAATAGGAGAGATGAATAAGTGGAAAGATATTCTATATTCCTAGATCAGAAGACACAATATTGTTTAGATGTCAGTTATTCCCAACTTTATCTATAGATTCAATATAATTCCAATCAAAATCCCAGCAAGCTATTTTGCAGGAAGCAACCTAAATGTCCATTGACAGAGGAATGGATAAAGAAGATGTGGTACATATATACAATGGAATATTTCTCAGCCATTAAAAAGAATGAAGTAGCACCATTTGCAGCAACATGGATGGACCTAGAGATCATCATCCTAAGTGAATTAAGTCAGACAGAGAAAGACAAATATCATATGTTATTACTTCTATGTGGAATCTAATAAAAATGAAACAAATGAACTTATTTACAAAACAGACACAGACTCACAGATCTCAAAATCAAATTTATGAGTACCAAAGGGGAAATATGGGGGGAAATGATAAATTAAGAGATTAGGATTAACATATACACACTACTATATATATAAAATAGATAACTAATAAGGACCTACTGTATAGTACAGGGAACTCTACTCAGTACTCTGTAATAACCTATATGGAAAAAGAATCTGAAAAAGAATGGAGATAGATATAGATATAGATATAGATGACTGATTCACTTTGCTGTACACCTGAAAGTAACACAACATTGTAAGTCAACTATACTCCAATAAAAAAATTTTTTTAATGATTTAAGGCTCTTCCATATCTTTTTGTGGCTTGATAGCTGATTTTTTAAAATCACTGTATAATATTTTATTGTATGGATATATCACAGTTTATTAATCCATTCATCTATTGAAGACATCTTAGTTGCTTCTAAGTCTTGGCAATTATGAATAAAGTTGCTAAAAAAAAACCACTCATGTACAAGTTTTTGTGTGAATATAAGCTATCAACTCATTTCAGTAAACAGCAAAGAGCACAATTACCGAGTCATATGGTAAGAGTATGTTTAGTTTTTTTAAAGAAACTTCCAAACTGCCTTCCAAAATGGCTATGCCTTTCCCTACCAGCAAAAAATAAGAGTTCCTGTTTTGCCATATCTTCTCCAGGATTTGGTGTTGCCAATGCTTTGGATTTTAACCACTCTCTCAGGCACGTAGTGGCATCTCATTGTCATTTTAATTTGTAATTCTCTAACGACATATGCTTATTTTGTATATCTTCTTTCAGGTATCTTGCTGGTTTTTTAAATCAGTTGTTTGTTTTCATATTGTTGAGTTTTAAAAGTTCTTTGTGAAGTTTGATTTCCATCCCTTTATTAGTTATGTGTTTTGCAAAGATTTTCACCCAATCTACAACTTATCCGTTCATACTCTTAAGAGTGTCTTTCACAGAGGAAAAGTTTTTAATTTTAATCATAATCAAGTTATCAATTTTTTTCCTGAATTTGTTTTTGATACTGTATCTAAAAAGTCATCACAAAATCCAGGTTCACCTAGATTTCCTCATGTATTATCTGCTAGGAGTTTTATAGCTTTGCATTTTACATGTAGGTGTATGATTCATTTTGAGTATGATTTAATTTTATCTGCTCTCTTAGTGGTTGCCAGAGTTTGTGATATACATTTAAAATTAATCTAAGTCCACTTTCACAGAACACTATACCACCTCGTGAGTAGTGCAAGTATCTCTTAGCAATGTATTATCAATTTCTCCTTCCCATTCCTTGTGACTCTGTTGTCATTCATTTCACTTATCCATATGCTGTCATCACCTGATACATTGTTCTTACTATTGCTTTAAGCAGACAGTTACCTTTTAGGTGGATTAAGAATAAGAAAAATAAAAGATTTTATTTTACCTTTATTTATTCCTTCTTTGTCACTCTGTCACCCTTCCACATTTCTGATCTATATCATTTTCCTTCTTCCTAAAGAAAATTTTCCTTCTTTCTTTTAACATTTCTTGCACATCTGCTGATGATGAACTCCTCAGCTTTTATCTGTCTGAGAAAGTCTTTATTCCTCCTTCACTTTTGGAAGATAATTTTGCTGCATTTAGAATTCTTGATTGGTAGATATCTCTTTCAACACTTGAAATTTTTTACTCTGCTCCCTTCTTTCTTGCACAGTTTCTGATGAGAAGTCTGATAGAATCTGTCCTTATTACTCCTACAGGTAAGGTACTTTTTTCTGACTTTTTTCAATATTTTCTCTATGTCTGTAGTTTTCTGAAGTTTGAGTGCCTAGGTGTTGATTTTTTTGTACTTATCTTTCTTGGTGTCCTCTGGGCTTCCTGGATCTGTGGTTTGATGTATGCCAGTAATTTTAGAAAGTTCTTGGTCATTATTACTTCAAATATTTCTTCTGCTTTGTTCTCTTTCTTCTCTTTCTGGTATTTTCATTACACAGATGTTACAAATTTTGATATTGTCCCAATATTCTTTGATACATTTTTATGTTTCATTCTTTTTTCTTTTTGCATTTCAGTTTGGGTAGTTTTTACTGTCCTACCATCAAGCGCAATGATCCTTTCCTTGGTCCCATCTAGTCTACTAATGAGCCCATCAAAAGCAATCTTCATTGTCACTGTGGGGTTTTTCGCCCAGCACCCGCTTTGGATTCTTTCTTAGAAATCCCATGTCTCTGCTTACATGATCCATCTGTTCTTCTATGATGTCTACTTTTTCCTTTGATATACTATTCATAATTATTTTAAATTTCCTGTTGGATAATTGCAACATCCATATCATATGTGAGTCTGGTTCTGATGGGTTTCTCATCTCTTCAGAGTGTATTTTCTGTTGCTTTTGGCATACCTTATAACTTTTTGCTGAAGGTGAGACATATGGTATCAGGTAATAGGGACTTGGGTAAATAGGCCATTAGTGTAATGATATATGCTAGTCAGGCTAGTATCAGGGCTCTATTTAATGTCTCTTGTAATTGTTGATGCCTGAGTCTTCAAATTCCTCTAGTGTTATTCATCTTGTCTCCTCTCTTGACCTAGGACTTCCCTATGTAGTCTTCCCCAGAGAGAGCTTGTGTCTTACAGTTCTTTTAGCCGTAATCCCCACACTGTTGGTTTGGTGGTAAGATGTCAGAGAGAAAGAGAGAGAGAGAGAGAGAGAGAGAGCAGTCTATAATCTTCCAATTAAATATCAGCCTTTCAGTGAGCCTAAGTCTTGGGACTGTGACCTTCACATCGTTTCTTCAATGGAATAGCTATTTTCTCCCTGCTCCCCACCCATCCCTAACTATAGCATTCCCGGTCTACTATCTTGAAGGGCTGTTCACTGATTAAAATGCATTTTTTCCCCATAAGTGGGATAGGAAGGCTGGAGTGGGGAGGAATTCCCTTCTTCCATCTGGAACAAGGCTCCAGCAAAGTTATTTCCTAGGAGAATAGGCCTTTGTTATGAAGATAGCTCTGGGCTTATTTCACAATGGCTGCCAGAGTTACAGGGAGATTTTTCTCAGATACCCACCATGAGAACCTGATGGAATTCCTGGAAGAGAAGCCCATGAAAGTTTGGTTGGGGGGAAGACTGAGACTGATGGGCCCCAGCAGTCTTTACTGTCACATTAGTCCATACTCTATACCTGGCAATTTGTTGAAATTACCATTTAAATGCCCCCACGAGTTCATGGTTCTAGCATCTGCTCTCAAGGTAAGCAAATCTCCATCTCTCTACATTTAGAAGTGTCAGTTTGCCCTGCATTCATGCTTTTCTGAATTCAACCTTCTCTGAGGGCCAATCTTCTTCTCTGATGGTCATTTTATCCAGCTTTTTCTGTAAGGATGAGTGATGACTTCTAAGTTCTTTACATGTTCAAGCTGAAACTCAAAGTCCCTACTTAATGTTTATTATTTTCAAAATGTGTTTCCTTATTTTAATGCATTCTATTGAACATTTCTTGTGATCCACAGAAATCTTTTGGGGTCTACATTTTGCTATAGCTGCTGCTGTGGAAGTTCCAAGCAGCAGACTTTGACTAGCTCTACAAAGGAATAACCAGAGAGCACCTGGCCTCCACATACACCACATACTTCTTATTTGCTAGCCTGGAGCTTTTCTGACACAGCCCTTGACTCTTTTGGGGAACTCATGCAACATTTACCTGCAATATGCAATCTAGAAGTAAAGAAGAGTTAAGACCAGGAGACCATCTTTGGCTAATAGGGGAAGAGAGCTGATGGATATTATTTTTTTCCTTTTACATCCCAGGGAGACAAGAATTTCAAAAAGTTCTCAGAAGACCCTGAGACAAAACACCAGCCCCCTGCAGCACTGGCCAATACAACAATTCATTGTTATTTGCTTCCCTATCTACTCCCCAATTTCTGCTCCCTGGAATTACTTTCAGGATGAATAACCTACAGGCAAATCTTTGTCTCAGGCTCTGCTTTTAAGGAACCCAAACTAAGGCATAAGTTTATTTTAAAAGAAATTCTGTAACACATCAGTAAATGGAGGAAAACAACCATTTGCCATTAAACAGATGATAATTGTCCTTTCATAACTTTCCATGACTTCTCCTCCTGTCAAACACATACTCCTCTTAGACTGTTCTCCCCATCCTTCTTCTGCATTTCAACAGCATGCTGTCACTTTTATAAAATTCCCTGCTCTTACCCACTTCCCTCTACACTTTGAGAAATTAAGAAGAAAAGAGAAGAAAGGAAAAAAAAAAAACAATGCCATTGAACACTGCTGTTGTACTCTTGCAGTTAAAAAGGGAGATTATCAAGATTTAGGAAATCACTAGTCAAAGTGTGATTTGTGGGCTGGCTGTTGGTCTGCAAACTGCCTTTTCTGTCTACTCTTAACAGATTGCTCCAAAATGCAAATCAACTACATCACTACATGCAATATTTTGTTTAAGTGACACTTTTTAATTAATTTTTTTTTTTTTAGTTTACAACTGACTTCTTTTATGGCAGCACAACTCCCTCGATGAAGGAGCAATACATTGATTTATGTTCTTGTGTTAGCCCTTTATCTCCTGGTGGAATGGCTCTTTGAGTAAGACTGAATTAGAGAGGTATAAAAGTATTAACAGGACATTTCTAAGTATGTACTATGTGCTAAGCATTGTTCTATGGGCTTCACTAATATTAACTCATTTAATTCTCAAAAAAAAACCTTGTATATGAGGTAGGTAATATTAGTATTCTCATTTTACAGGTAAGGAAACTGAGACACAGTGAAATCTAATATGTCTAACATTGCACAGCTAGTAAGTGGTAGCAGTAGACTCCAAGATGGCCCTCAGAGTGGCTCCCGATGATCCTGGCCTCTTGGTATCTGCACGTTTGTGTTGTCACCTCCCATATTGTATCAACATTAGTGTGTGTGACCAAAGAATACAGCAGAAGTGATAGTGTGTGACTTTCACAATGTTACAGACTGAATATTTGTGTCCCCCCAAAATTCATATGTTGAAATCCTATCCCCAAACTCTGATGGCATTAGGAGGTAGAACATTTGAAGGTGGAACCCTCATGAATGGGATTAGTGTTCTCATAAAAGACAGCCCAGAGAGCTCTTGTCCTCTTTCCCTGATGTGAAGGTACAATTAGAAGATGGCCATCTGCAGTTCAGAAGAGAGCCCTCACTAGTCACTAACCATATTGGCACTTTGATCTTGGACTTACAGCCTCCAGAACTATGAGAAACAAATTTCAATTATTTAAAAGTCACCCAATGTGTGCTATTCTCTTATAGCAGCCCAACTACCAAACTACAAGGCTAAGTCATAAAAGATACAGTTGTTTCCACTTTCCTCCCTTTGATCACTTGCTCTGGGAGAGCCAGCTTCCATGTCATGAGGACCCTCACACAGCTGTATGGAGAAGTCCACATGGCAAGGAACTGATGCCTCCACCAACAGCCAGTACCAACTTGCCAGCCATGTGAGTGAGCAAACGTAGAAGATGACCCTTCAACCCCAGTCAAGCCTTCAAAGGACTGCAGCCCTGGCTAACACCTTGACAATAATCTTATGAGATACCCCTATTTGGAGCCACCTAACTATCTCAAAGTCCTGACCCACATGATCTAAGATAATCAAATGTTATTGGTATTGTAAGTCTCTAAGTTTTGGACTAATTTGTTACACAGCAATAGATAACGAATACATTCCTAGACCAGTCTGGCTCCAAAGCCTGTTTTCTTCATTGCTATGTAAAAGAATTGAAGATGGAAAAGGAAATGAATTCCTCCTCGTGTTATGTGTTGCAATGTTATTTAAAGCCAATTTTGTGTAGCAGCTACCATTTTCTCAGCTAACAGCAGCAGTATGCATTCCCAACTTGAGAAGTACAGGGGTGGATAAGAGAACGTGGGATTGGAGTAAGATATATCTGGATTCAAATCCTGGCTTAGGCAAATTTTCACTTTGTGTACGTCCACAAAAGAGGCCATCATCACTGAAGAGACAAATAACACTTGTAAAGTCCAAACTCGTTAAGCAAAGCTGAGGGCTCGTTGTTTAAATATATATATATGAAGAGTAGAATTCAAAGATTGATGAATTTTTCAGAAGTGAGAGTGCACATGGGCTGACTTTTAGCTGCAGATGCCTTGAATGACAGTGTGACACTGTTGCTGACTAGATGAATTTCAGCAGTGTAGGTGTTGATGTAAAATGGTTACTGATCGATTAGAATGGGTTTAAACCGGGTCTGATAATTACTTGTTGCTTTGGCCCAGTTCCTAGGAAGGTAGGAACTTTCTATTCTCCCTTAAGCCATTTCACTGCAACGTTATTATCTGAGTAATGAGAGGAATGCAGATACTAACAGCAGCCACTATTTGTTAAGTGCCTACTGTGGTCTAGCTACCATACATCCTCTATCTCAACCACTCAACAGCTGCAATGCAACAGCTACCATAAACAATAAAGAAATGGATGCAACGGTGTTCCAGTGAAAACAGATGCAACGGTGTTCCAGTGAAACTTTGTTTATAAAACTAGGCATCAGGCTGGATTTGGCTTGAGGGCCATACTATATCTCTCCTGCTCTAGATTATCTTCGGTGCCAGCTATGGCGTGCTTTCTCCTCCCCTAACTTCTAGATATGCTGTTCCCCCTATCCCCCTATCCATGTTACACCTTCCCTTGGCCTAAAATGCTTCCCCCCTACTCATCCCTTAGCTCTCAGCCAAGTCCTGACTTCACTGGGGGATGATGCTATCTGCATCTTTAGACTATTACAGGTCCCCCTGCTATGTGCTTCCCAAATGTACGTCCTCTTTCATAACCCTCATCTCCCTTTATTGTAACTCCATGCTTTTGTATCTTTCTTCCCTGACAAACCGAGAGCTCTGTGAAGGCGGGGGTTTGTCTTGTGTACCATCTGATTCCTAGCCCAGTTCCTAACACACAGTAGGTGTTCAATAACTATAGGGGGAAAGAATTATTAATATTAGAGAAAGCATCTGAGACACGCTTTACCACTCCACACTTGTCTAGTTTACAATTTTTGTTAAAGTTATCTTGTTCCCAAGAAATGAATCCTACGCTTGTATATGTTGTTAAACTCACAGGCAGTTTTGCCTCTTTTATAGTGTAAGACTTTCCAAATGAGGAAACCCCTGTGAAATTCGTGTTTAAGACGCTTTCATTCTCTTGCCACTATTTCCCCGCAATGGTGACCTTTACATTTAGCCTGAGTATAAGTGGGGTTGTTAGAACATTGGCTTACATTATTCAATGCAGCTATTTGTGCCTTTTAAAGACGGTGTAAGTCCCAACATGGACTGCACAGCGGGGAAGCTACCCTGATGATATTCTCGAAACCACAGCAGCCAGGATTGAATCCAACAGCGGGTCAGCCGTCAAGAAGCCACATGCTTCTTGGAAATCAGTTTCACTGAAAACAGGTCCTCATTTGTCCTTCCAGAAAATAAGTAGCCGTTGGCTTTTGTGTGGCTTTGCTCCTTCAGGCAGATTGGAGCGAAGCTTGGGTTTGAGGGAGAAGCAGGGAATTGTGCTGCAGGGCTTATTTTTCTTTTTCAGAGGTGGTGTGTGGAGCTGTGTGCCGGAATCTGCGGAGAATTGTGGAGTCATTGATTGTCCCACCTAATCAGAGGCTCAGAGACCTCCTGGGCTGACCAGCAGCTACTCCTCCTAGACGTGGGCCATCCTCCCACCTTTTTTTGCAACTGTTTGCAAAAAACTGCCCCACCTCCTTGTTGATAAACAGCTCAAACTTTGGGCTAAGCAGCTCCCAGAGACCATTCCAGCTCTGGGTCAGGCAGTCCATTTCTTCAGGGTAGTTTCAGAGGCAGAGATGCGAGGGGGAGGCAGTGGGGGAGGGGAGAAGGAGAGGAGGGGATTGAGTCCCAAAGGATGAGTTAAGGGCTTCTGCACATGACGTTGTGTTGCCATAAAACAGAGACTTTTTGCTGTGCTCTCAGTCCCAAAGAATTCACACAAGTCTCAAGTCTGAGAAAAAAGAGGAGAAGCTTAGACACACAGAGATCATAAGTGGAAAAACTACCAAAACGCCTAACTTGCTCGTTGGGAAACTTCAGGGTAGCACTAATCAAAGGACACCTTCCTGCACTTCTACCCTAACCCAGTCCAGTTTACATCATAATGGCCTGTGCAATTTTAGTTTTTAAATCTCACTTGCTGGCAGGCAGGCAGGATCACCTAATAATAATGAAATACATCATTGGGCACTGACTATATTACAGGGCCTGTTCTGAGTGCTGTACATGTACTAAGTGGAGTCATAGGCAACTGTCATTCTTCGAGGTCAAAAATGGCTAAATAACAGCAATTTCATGTCTCCATCTAAAATTAACTTTTCATTTTTACAGTAATCCTCTAAAGACTATTGTTTTCTGGTGTGATGAGCTCTCGCTGGGTTTTAAACTCGCCTCTGCCACCCTGGTCAAATGGGCCTTAGTTTCCTTCCCTGTAAAATGGGACTAA
The DNA here is from genome assembly GCF_003676395.1 of Aethalodelphis obliquidens. Taxonomy (NCBI): domain Eukaryota; kingdom Metazoa; phylum Chordata; class Mammalia; order Artiodactyla; family Delphinidae; genus Aethalodelphis; species Aethalodelphis obliquidens. The sequence goes on from NW_020837950.1 coordinate 32,598,921, forward strand.
TACTACTACTTGCTTCATAGGGTTGTCAGAGAATTAAGTGAGTTCATAAATGTAACAGTACCTGGCACATAAAGGTTCGATAAATATAGGTCATCATCTCTAGCTTTACAGAAAGAGATGTTTAAGGCCTTCATTTGAGAAATACCCTGTGTAATGACATCCAATGTTTTGTTTTTCTGCCGGGCCCTTATTTCTTCTCCTTCTGCAATAACACCCCAATTTCCCCTTCAGATAACTCATCCTCTCCTGAAAGCAGATGTCAGCCAAGGACCCTTTTCTCCCCTAGCTGTGGAGTATACGTGTGGCCCAAGGTGGGTCAATCCCAATTTTTCTTGCATCCTGTACTTTTCAAAGCCAGGCTTCTCTGCTTTCCCTCTGATTCTGCAGCTATTCTGTGTCCTTCCAATAAATTCCTTTTTGCACAATGGCGGGGGCGGGGGGGGGGGGGGGCGGGGGTCAGGGAGGGAGGTGTAAGGTTAACAAGTTAACAATCTGCTATATTGGTTTCTATTGTTGCAATCAAAGATCCTTAACACATATATCATTGGAAATAGGCATTTTAACCTACTTCTAAATAATGAAACCAACTAGCATATACTGACTCCGTGTCGAGACCTTTATTATGCGGTTACGTTGAACACATCTCTACCATGGTAGGCGTCATTAGCCCCATTTTTCACATTAAAAAAGTGAAGACCTAGATTTTTATGCCAGCTTTCCCTGTCGATGGCTGTGCATCCCTGAGCAAGGCTCTGAATCTCTCTGAGTCTCTGTCTCCTGCTGTGCGAAGTGGGGTTGGTTACACTGCCCGCCCCCTGGGTGGTTTTGAGAATCAAACAATATGATGGATGCAGAAAAGCACTTTGTAAACTGGTTAAGTGACATATAAATGTAAAATTGCATATTACGATTTTCTTTGGCCAAAGGATATATTTTAACTCCTCTTCCTGGTGCCTAATTCAAGCTGTCCGTTCTTTCTGCATAAAAATAATAATTTTTAAAATGCAGGTTTTCACGTGAAAGTCCCAAGTAATCTCTGCCCCAGGATAATGAGATTCTCTTCCTTGAAAGCAACGTTGCACCTCCGCGGAATTCCTGGCTGCTTTATTCCCTTGCCAGATCAATCAGGGCTAAAGCTTGTGTTCCTTGCTCTTCTGATCAAACTTAGAGGATTTTCTCTCCTTTCACTCTTATTTCCCGCCTGTCCCAATCTCACAGCTCCTCAAGAATCAATAAATGCCAGCAATGACTACACACAGTCTTATGAGGGGTTTTAGTAAATTGGGGATTAGATCCAACTTTCTGTATTAGAACTGAGATACGAATGAAGGTTTTCCAAAGTCTACTGAGGATTACATAGAGTAACAACGAATAGTGAAAAGTAGGGATATTATTTCTAAATGCCATTGTTTTTAATAGGCAAATAATGCAGGGGATCAGGCTGCAGTATATTAGCAAAGGAGAAAGAAAAAAAAAGTGGAAGGTAAACATATTTCACGTGTGAAGGCCAGATGAATATTCTTATTGGCCCATAGTGCCATCTAGTGGACCATTTTTAAATAGGGCTCAGTTTCCGGCTGTGATTGCATTAGCTGTCTACTCATCATCACTTAAAGTATCCATTAGGAGCCTGTAAATGATGTCCTGAGAACCCGCAAGAGCACAGATGATCACACCTGGTAGAATTCTCAAACTCATTAGGCATGGTTGACCAGTCATCCCATGCTTTAACCTTTCCCTCCTGGCCCTCTGTAATAGATGTCTATGGCTCTTCTCTCTGACAGTATCCGTCTATGCTCCTTCACCAAATCCACTTTCTCTATGTAACTCCTAAGGTCTGATCTTTGCTTTCTCATTGCATGTGCAGTAGTTCTTCTTTTCGTAGGTTACATAACCCATAGAGAACCAGTGGTCAGCCATGGACTATGGTCCTTCTTTCCAGAAAATGACATATGACCATCCCCTTCACTCTTTCTCATACAAATACACACAAACACACACACATGCTCACACATCTTTGCCAAAAATTTCAGGGGGTTCACAAAGCTCTTGATTCCATGTTTATAATGTTTGCTCCATAATATTTCCTTCAGTGATGTTATAGAATCCCAGACTTTTTAACTATCACATCTAGGAAGATGCATCTCAGATTCCCACTTGCCTTTTTATATTGTCTTTTTTCTTTTTTTTTTTGGTTGCATTGGGTCTTCATCGCTGCACTCGGGCTTTCTCTAGTTGCAGCGAGGGGGACTGCTCTTTGTTGCGGTGTGCGGGCTTCTCATTGCAGTGGCTTCTTTTGTTGCGAAGCATGGGCTCTAGACCCACAGGCTTCAGTAGTTGCAGCACGCGAGCTCAGTAGTTGCGGCACATGTGCTCTAGGGCATGTGGCTCTAGGGCACACAGGCTTCAGTAGTTGTGGCACATGGGCTCCGTAGTTGTAGCTCGCAGGCTCTAGGGTGCATGCTCAGTAGTTGTGGTGCACGGCTTAGTTGCTACGTGGCATGTGGGATCTTCCTGGACTAGGCATCAAACTCATGTCCCCTGCATTGCAGGCAGATTCGTAAACACTGCACCATCAGGGTAGTCCTATATTCAGTCTTTCATTTCCAGCCTCACTATTCCTGATTGAAACATCCTACCCTTTTCTATTGCTGCCTTAAAACAAACTGGCCCCCTCTTATAAAATGCCTCTTCAAATTCAGGTCACCATTCAAAGTCCAGTTCATATGCTACCATCTTTGGGAAGCCAGCCCCTAATTAGAAAGAATTAAACTTTCCCTTTTGTGATCTCTTACACCATATTTTAATCTTTACCTAAAATAATTGCAGGCTTCCCACAGTTTATAACTGATTGAATAGGTGGTAAGTTCTTGAGGAAAGAATTTCCTATTTATCTTTGCATCTTGCATAATAATAGAGGGAGGACCTTACTTTGTAGCTATTCCTTTAATATCGGTGAAGTTGGGAGACTTGGTTTCATTTCTTTTTTTTTCTTGCGGTACGTGGGCCTTTCACTGTTGTGGCCTCTCCCGTTGCAGAGCACAGGCTCCGGATGCGCAGGCTCAGCGGCCATGGCTCACGGGCCCAGCCGCTCCACGGCATGTGGGATCTTCCCGGACCGGGGCACGAACCCGTGTCCCCTGCATCGGCAGGCGGACTCTCAACCACTGCGCCACCAGGGAAGCCCTTGGTTTCATTTCTTATTGTACACCTGACTATGTGACCATGAAGAAGGCAGTTAAGCTCTCCAAGCCTTGGCTCTTCTGTACACAGGGATCTGAGAGCGTCTACAAGTGGGTCCTTGGGAGGGCTCAACAAGGTGGTGCACGTAATGCACTTGGTACATTTCCTGGCACACAGTTGATCAAAATATGTTTCTTGAATGAAAAGATCCTTGAACAAGAAAAAAGAGTTGAGGTCACTGTCTCCAAAAAGAAAAAAAAAAATCTTCCTATGATTTTGGAAATAAATAGCTTGTCCCTTCTTTCAGTTAAAGTGATTAAGAAGTCCATAAATGTTATAAATCGAGCCAGGTACCAGAGATACAAAGATGAACCTGCATGTTGCCCCAAAAGGTCCAGTCTTTGAAACCTCTCAATCAATACTGAGTTGATTATGCCAAGGAGGCATTAGTGTATTAATCTTACTTATGAAAGTAACTTTTTAAAGCACTATTTTATTTAAGACTGTGCACCTGGCTTTTCACTCTGAGCTGACAATTAGCAAGAGTTGTCTGCTGTGGCTGGCTTCATTCTCATGGCAACAATAGTTTCAACAGCACCTGCAAGTAGTCCATGGAAGAGTAGAAAGAGCACTCAAGTAGGAGGTGGAGGGTCTAACTCCAAAGGACAGGTCCTTTCCTCCAAACCACATTCCCCAGAGAATAAACCCAGACTTCCGTCATTCACTGAGGTGCCACAGCTGTTGATATAAATTCTTTGATATCTTCTGGCATAATATTTTGTGTGAAAAAAATCTATTTTGGACTTCCCTGGTGGTGCAGTGGTTAAGAATTCACCTGCCAATGCAGGGGACATGGGTTTGATCCCTGGTCCGGGAAGGTACCACATGCCACGGAGCAACTAAGCCCGTGCGTCACAACTACTGATCCTGAGCTCTAGAGCCCACGAGCCACAACTACTGAAGCCTGAGCACCTAGAGCCCATACTCCACAATGAAGAGAAGCCAACGCAATGAGAAACCCACGTACCACAACGAAGAGTAGCCCCCGCTCACCTCAACTAGAGAAAGCCCACACAGCAACGAAGACCCAAAACAGCCAAAAATACATAATAAATAAATAAATTTATTTTAAAAATCCATTTAGAATTTCATATTTCTAATTAAAAATCTGTTTGCAACCTAAAAGATATCTTCTTGAGTTCTGTCATCTTACTTGCCAGATCACTTCCCAGAACGTTGATCTACTCCCACCTGTTTCCCCTCATCCTTGCCATCTTTGTCTGACTTAATGTTCTCTAACAATCTGATTTTAATCCACCTGATAGGTGTAATGTGATATCTCATTGCTGTTTATTTTTTTTATTGAAGTATAGTTGATTTGCAATGTGTTAATTACTGCTGTATAGCAAAGTGATTCAGTTATACATATATATACATTCCTTTTTTATATATTCTTTTCCATTATGTTTTTTTACAGCATGTTGGATATAGTTCTCTGTGCTATACAGTAGGAACTTGTTGTTTATCCATTCTATATATAAAAGTTTACATCTGCTAAACCCAACCTCCCACTCCACCCCACCCTTAACCTCCTCCCTGTTGGTAACCACCAGTCTGTTCTCTATGTCCATGAGTCTGTTTCTGTTTCATAGATAGGTTCATTTGTGTCATAGTTTAGATTTCACACATATGTGATGTCATTAGTATTTGTCTTTCTCTGTCTGACTTACTTCACTTAGTAAGGTAATGTCTAGTTGCATCCATGTTGCTGCAAATGACATTATTTTGTTCTTTTTTATGGCTGAGTAGTATTCCATTGCATATATGTATCACATCTCTTTATCCATTCATCTGTCGATGGACATTTAGGTTGTTTCCATGTCTCACTGCTGTTTAAATTGGGCATTTATATGATTATGAGTGAGGCTGAACTCTTCTTTACTTGTAAGCCCCTTGAGGTTCCTATTCTGAATCCACTACTCTTTGACCATTGTGTTCATAACTGTGCCTTCTTCTTGTTGATTTGCAGGAGCATTTTGTATATTCTAGATACTAATTCCACTAAAAAATTCTCCTATTGTTTCATTACCTTACAGTTTATGTTTCACGTTTAAGTCTCAAATTACCTAAAAGTTCCCCCTTTGTGTATGGTGTGAGGTAGAGATCCCACTTTATTTTTCTCTATAATATTAATCCATTTCCCAATAACACGTTCTTAAGAACCTGTCCTTTCTCCTTTAATTTGTCTTGCCACCTCTTTCATACATCAAGTTCCTAGATATTGGGTTGGCCAAAAAGTTTGTTCGGGTTTTTCCATAAAACGTATGGAAAAACCTGAACGAAAATTTTGGCTAACCCTATATATATATATATATATATATATATATGCTTCTAAACTTTCTATTTCACTTCACTGTTGTAGTTGGTTATTCCTGCACCAGTACTCTTTTTTTTACCATGTGTTGGCAGTATGTCTTCATATCAGCTAAAGAATTCCCCCTTATTGGCTCTTCTGTTTAAAAATTGACTTGGCTACACATGGGCTTTTAATAGCAGCCGTAAATTTGAGAGTCTGTCGACTTTATCAAAAAATAATGCTGAAATTGTCTTAATTGCATTGACTTTGTAAATTAATTTTAGAAGTTTTGACTCCATTACAATTTTAAAGCATGCCACTCGTGAACATAATGGTCCAGTGACATTTTCAGGAGTTTATCTGTGTTTTTAAAGAAAGCTTTAAATTACTCTCTGTAGAGTTTTTGTGCATTCTTTGTTAAGTAAACTCTTAGAGATGTTATAGACTTATTACTATTGTGGAAGTTGTGTTATTTTCTGCTTTATTTTCTAGCTTTTATCAGTGGTATAGAGGGACATGGAAACTGAATAGCTTCCGCTAACATTACTAACCTCTCTCATTAATTCCAACAGTTGGTGACTCTGTTTGAGTTGTTATGTGGATAGTCTTAGCATCCTCCCCAGGTCATCTGTACAGGAGAAGAGGCTGAAGTCCAGTCTCTAGTTGCCTCCTAGTGAGTTGAAGGAGGAGAGGGGACCATACCTCATGCTGCTGAGCCTCTGGTATTACATGTTGCTCTCAATCTCTTCCACTGGCCTCCTCACCAGGCAACACTGGCCTCTGCATTTATTTCCCAGGGTTGCCTCGACAAACAACCACAGTGGGGTGGGCGAAGCAACAGAAATTTATTGCCTCACAGTTCCAGAGGCTAGAAGTCCATGATCAAGGTATCAGCAGGGTTGGTTCCCTCCGAGACCTGAGGGAGAATCTGTTCCATGCCTCTCCCTTAGCTTCTGGTGGTTTGCTGGCAATCTTTGATGGTTCTTGGCTTGTAGAAGCCTCACCCCCCTCGCTACCTTCACCTTCACATGGCATTCTCTCTGTGTGTGCCTGTCCCCAATTTCTCCTCTTTATAAGGACACCTGCCTTATAGGGTTAGGGGCCCACTCTGCTCCATCCATCCTACCTAACTGTTAACTGATCCATCTTAACACTCATCCATCTAAACTAATTGAATCTGCAATGACCCTATTTCCAAATGAGGTCACATCCTAAGGTGCTAAGGATGGACAACATATGAATTTTTTTGTTGTTGTTTTGGTTTTTTTTTGTTTTTGCAGTACGTGGGCCTCTCACTGTTGTGGCCTCTCCCATTGCGGAGCACAGGCTCCGGACGCGCAGGCCCAGCGGCCATGGCTCACGGGCCCAGCCGCTCCACGGCATGTGGGATCTTCCCGGACCGGGGCATGAACCCATGTACCCTGCATCGGCAGGCGGACTCTCAACCACTGCGCCACCAGGGAAGCCCAACATATGAATTTTAAGAGACATACTTCAGCCTTCAAGAACCTTCCTGGACCCCTGCTCTGAGTGCTACAATTTTATAATCTAATCGTCTCCTCTCAGATATGTAGAGGAGAATGAAGAGGAGGTTCACCCTCACCTGTCATTTGCTTCCCACCCCAACTGAATGTGAGTGACATTCTCTGTGGTCTCCAGGCAGGGCTGAGCTTGTACTACTGTGTTCCTGGTTCCCACCAGCAGAAAACAGAGAAGAAAGAAACGAACAACACAAGAGAGTGTCCTCCATCTCCAGTGACCACTCTCTCTATTCCGAGCTGTGGTTTTCTTCCACATTGTGACGTAGCCACTGTTTTTTCTGTGGGAGTTGATCAGTTTTACTCACATTCTCAGACCCACCACCTTCTCTATTGCTTCATCCATTTCAAAGGATGCTTTCAAGGGAGAGAGACACAGTCTATGTTGATTTGCCATCTAGTCAGAATCATCCTTTGCCTGGAGCTGTTCTCTGGATACCTCAATATACAGCCCAGCCCAGCCATCAGTTCATCAGTTATTTCTGATTTAGGAAAGAAAAAAAGGAGCTTTCACAATTCTCACAATGGTAGCACATGGATAGGTAGTTAAAGCTAAAACCAAAATTTTAAAACATATCTTAAAGATTTTTGCTCAAGAAAGACTAAGCAGCTATAGAAAAGTTAAGACGTTGATAAATGATGGTTTTCCAGACATAGTTATTGTTGCAAATAAAAGGATGCTTGCAAGAGGCCATCGATACACTTGTTTTTCTTTTCAGCCTTTATTCAGTTGATACTTCGTTGTTCCTCCTCTTCTTCTCATGCACTTTGCACAGCTGCTGTAATGGCAGGGGCCCTGGGGTAGGAGGCAAGATGCTCAGAGCCTTACCTTTGTCACTAACAGGCAACCTTGAGCGGGTCACAGGGCCTCAGTCTTCCTGTCCAGCAAGGGGTTGGATTGTTGAAGTTCTCACCAAATTTAACATGAAATAGCGGTTCCTTGTCGTGGAGTGAAGGTGAGTGTGCATTGTATTTTTGTTAGCTTCTCTGAAAACTTAGAGGAGCCAAATCTCCAAGAAATTTTGCTCCGATTTCCTCTCACATTTATGTAGCTCACAGAAAGATGAGGTTACCTCTTGGAAATGATTGAGATCAAGCTGGTTTTATGTATCTGATGGGAACGTGAGATTTATTGTGAGCACACAATTCGGCCCTAATGTCTACGTTTCTACTTGGGTAAAGCATGAACATGTTCTCAAAACATCTGAAATTCAAGGAGAAGCAAGTGCTCTTCTGATCTGAAGAGTTGACTTCAAGAAATGAAGGGGTTACAGACTCACAGATACAGAGAACAAACTAATGGTCACCAGTGGGGAGAGGGAAGGGGGAGGGGCAAAACAGGGGTAGGGGATTAAGGAGTACAAACTATTAGGTATAAAATTAGCTATAAGGATATATTGTACAACCCAGGGAATATAACCAATATTTTATAATAACTATAAATGGAGTATAAGCTTTAAAAATTGTGAATCACTACATTGTACACCTGTAACTTGTATAATATTGTACATCAACTATACTTCAAAAAAATGAAGTGGTGGTAAAAGGTCTCCAAAAACAGTTTCTATCTACAGCCTGAGAGCTCTGAGAAGCATGGTTTTCTCTTCTCAAGGAAAAAAGCAAAGCAAAACAAACAAACAAAAAAAAGAAAAACAAAAACAAAATGAATAAAAACCATGTCTCAGGAAAGGGACACTGAGAACACTGGTCCTTTCTGAGAGATAGACCATCTACCTACAATAAGGAAAGGATACGTAGAAGGCTCTTCAGCTCTCTTTCAATTTAGGAATCATGCTTACCTGGTTGTCGTTGTAGTTGTTTTTAATAGACTTTAATCTTTAGGGAAATTTTAGTCTCACAGAAAAATTGAGCAGAAAGTAGAGAGTTTCCATATGCCCCTTGTCCCTCCCCACAGCCGCCCCCGCTCTCAGCGTCCCCTGCAGAGGGGCACATTTGTTACAATCCATGAACCTTCGCGGATACATCATTAACACCCGAAGTCTGTAGTTTACATTAGGATTCACTCTTTGTTTTTAATGTTGGATATTTCCTTATAGATTTTTTATTATTTATTTATTTATTTAGTTGTACCAGGTCTTAGTCGCTGCAGGCAGGCTCCTTAGTTGTGGTGTGCAAACTCTTAGTTGCGGCATGCATGAGGAATCTACTTCCCTGACCAGGGATCTAGCCTGGGCCTCCTGCTTTGGAAGCACAGAGTCTTATCCACTGTGCCACCAGGGAAGTCCCAGGATTCACTCTTGATGCTGTACGTTCTGTGGGTTTGGACACATGTATAATGACATGTATGTTTCATTATAGTATCATACAGAATAGTTTCACTGCCCTAAAAATCCTCTGTGTTCTGCCTATTCATCCCTCCTTCCCCTCTAATGCCTACATTTTTAAAAATCTCAATAAACCTTTTGATTTTGCAATAATTTTAGATTTTCAGAAAAGTTGCAAAGATATTACAGAGTTCCTGTATACCCTTCAGCCAGTTTCACTCACTGGAAACACCTTACATTTTCATGGTACATTCATCAAAACCAAAACGTTGACGTTGGTACCTTGCTGTTAACTAAACTCCAGACTTTGTCTGATTTCATCATTTTTTCATTAATATCCTTTATTGTTCCCAGATCCAACGCAGGGTGCCATATTGCATTTAGTTGCCACATCTTCCTCATCTCTTCTGGTCTGTGACAATTTCTCAGTCTTTCCTTGGTGGTCATGACCTTGAGAGTCTTAAAAAATTCAGATATCCTATAGAATATCCCGTAACCTGAGGTTGGCTGGTGTTTTTTTCTCATGATTAGCCTAAGGTTATGGGGTTTTTGAACAAACATACAGATATAAATTACTCTTCTCATTACAACAAATAAAAGGGTGCAGGACATTCACATGACATCATATCACATGACATGTTTTGGTTAAGTGTTTGCCAGGTTTCTCCACTGTAAAGTTGCTGTTATTCCCTTGCCCTATGCTGTTCTTTACAAAAAGTCACTGAGTGTAGCCCACTCTCGATGGTGGGGGAGGTGGGAGGACAGTGTGTAGCAATTAAACTCTAACTCTTGAAGGGGGACCATCTACACATATTATTTGGGATTCTCCTTTCTTGCTTGCTCTTTTGATGTATATGTTTCACTCTGTTTTGTTTTGTTTTGTTTTGTTTTAGTCATATGCCAGTGATAATGAACAGTTGGCTCATACCAGCTTGGGAAAGCCTATTGTTACATTTTCAGGAATTTTGCAAGGTGGTTGACATACGTTGACAGCCTGCAATCAATATAGTGGGAGTATTTACACCACAGATATTGGCAAACACTACAAATCAAGACCCCGCCCCACCTGAGAGCTGGTTGTTAAACACCAACACACCTCTATATGGTCTATGTGACAAATAAACATAAAATGCTCCCCCCCAAATGCAAGAGACAATAGTGATAAGATATCATTATGGGCCCTTTATTTCTTTGTTGATTGAAACAGAAAATAAAGTAGGAAGATGTCCTCACTCTGCCATCTCATCCCTACATCAGACACTACATCACTGTGTACAAAAAGGCTCAGCTGTACATCTGCTCTTTGCCCCCATCAATGAGTGAAATATACCACTCTTCAGAATTCCAGCTGAGAAGTTTTTAATACCTATGCTATCCTGAATGCAAACATGAAGCTTCCGGTCAAGGCAATCATTATTATTTACTTATAGCAATAACTGCGTCCATTCCTCATGCCCCCATCCTTCCCCCTTCCGGGGTGATGCAATGAGAGCCTCACCAGCACAAACAAAGGGAGCTGCTCAACCACAGGGCAGGAAGCCTGAAATATGAATCTGGGAGTGTATATGCATATTGCCCCCTACATTCCAGAGAGAGGGAGAGAAACCTGTCTCCTTAATGTATATGTATTCCCTTTGGGAAAAGAAGGGGAAAGCTCCTGGATTTTTACCCTTTAGAATTTAAATAATTGTCTCCAGGGGATAGAGGAGATGTAAACACGTGGAGAGAGAAACCTCCTGAGGTCTCTGGTTTTTCAATCATCTTTTAACTTCCCCGGCTGTCTTCAGAGGGCTTCTAGGTTTCAACCAAGGACCTAGATTTCTTTGCCCTGAAAGCCCTAGCCAGGTAGAAACAAAAACATCTTCTGGTCTGTCCTACACCATCATCTGGAGAAGGAAGAGACAAAACAGAGTCAAAAGTTTTATTTAACAAGGACTAAAAGGACAAAATTCCTTGGCTGTTCTCAGTCTCTAGAGTCTTGCATTTTCTTTTGCTATTATCCAAAACACTAAAGTTATGGTTTCATCAAAAGAGGCAGCCCCAACTTATAGGAACCTAAAAATGAGCACATCGAGTTTTTGAGGATGGCGTTGGTCTCATGAAGAGACGTAACTAACAAATTCTGCCTCTCCAAGAGAATAGTAAACTCATCAGGCAGAGTTGGTGGCAGATCTCTCACTGGCCACCCCAGGTGAACTAGAAGCCTTCTGAGGACAGCAATTCTCAAACACAGCCTAACACTGACTGTATGTCCAACATCGGGACCCACGCAGACCTCCTGAATTGGAACCTCTGAGATTCTGGTACCCAGGAAGCCATATTTTTACAATGTTCCAGATAATCTCCAAAAGCAAAGAGATGCATCCACTGCTCCAAGGTTCCTCTCAACTCAAAATGATACGGTTCTGAAAATGGTGTACAGCTCCACTGACAGGTGATACTTGGTTTTGCAGCAACTCAATATACACCAGTTACCAAAAGTAGCCTTTCCATGGGATGTAAACATGGAAACCTGAAACATCTGCTTTTCTACAATCATTGCCTTCGGTTATACTGATTAGATTGCCCTTTGAAATCTTTTAGGGACATCTTGGACAGATTCCATAACTTTCTAGGCATATTCAGTTATTTAAATTCTAAACCAGTTTCTAACTTCAAACACTCTTTAAATCCTATCTCTTCTCTACGCCCTCCTCACCACCATCCAACTCAGGCATAATGGATGAGGATAGAAGTTAGGGGCATAGTCCACTCTTTCCTCACACCCCTGGAAGTGGGAGGAGAAACATGGTCACAGCCATAAAACACACACCGCCTTCCCCTCCCTCTTTTTGGTCTTGCTCTTGCCAGGTGAGTGGAAAGTGAGGAAGAGAGACACTTTGGAAGGGAGTTGTGTCCAGGAGATGCCCAGCCCCCTTTCCGAGTGAGGGGTCCCCTTAGTGACCACTTAGTGAGCCCCTCTGTCCTGTCTCATCCTCTAACTTCTGTTTCCCTCACGTGGAGCCTGAAGAGCTGTGGGTATCACTTCTACAACCTCTGGGTCACCCCTGAAGAAATGCGGTCAGGGATTCTTCTCTTTTTCTTCCCAAGTACTTGTCCTGCTGAAACAAAGGGCTCCAGCAAGCCTCCTGCCTTGAGGAATGTAAAAGCAAAAAGCAGTTAATAGGATCTTTGATCATTTGTGTCTCTACATCACTCTCCACTCCACTCAGACAGCAGCACCAGGGTTCTGTTGCCCTCAGCAAGCTACCAGCAGGAGAGCAAGATGGCAATCTGCCCTTACTGCAGACATCTCCAATCCCTACACGAGGCTTTCCAGGAGCATTCCCTGGCTGGGATTCTGGAGAAGGGAAGTATCCCTCTCCTCTCTACAAGACCAACAGCCCTTGACTTAGGTGAAGGGGTGAAGCATAGCTAACAGTGGTAAGGCCAGTTTTGCCCACCTCTACATAACCCCTGGCAGGAGTCGTCAAACCCCATCAATGGTTGGCAGCTCTCTTTAGAACGAGGTATATACTCTGTACCTCTTTGTGTTCAGCCTTGGGTCCTAGTCACCAACCATAGAGGGTAAAGAAAAACCCCAATCAGTACTGCTACACACTTACATCCTTCAAGAGGCTGACTGTAGGAAAGATGTCAAACCCCACTGTCTGTTCACAATTGCATTTCCCATGTTTAGCAAGACGGCTGTGACACTGCATGCACTCAGTAACTCTTGAATGAATGAATGAATCAATCAATTTAGTTCTATGTTGAGAACCAAACTAGAGACTAGATTCTGTCTTTTCCTTACATTGGTACTTACAGATTTTGCAAGGAAGCAGTAGTCACCCCTCAACTAGAACGGATAACAATGATAAAAAACAGAAACCCACCAAATGCTGGGTAGGGATTATGGTTTTAAATCCTTCAACAGCCCTCTGAAGTAAGTCCAATTACCCTCATTTTATAAATGAGGAAACTGAGGCTTAGATATTTTAGTAAAATGCTCAAATATTCTCAGGATATACCTGGTTCTTAACCAAGATTTCTATCATTCTGCTTCTTTTCTTGACCAAGAACCTGCAGATTTTAGTTTTTGACTCTTCAAAGCAGGGATGGCATCTAGGTGTGATTTCATTCGAGGACATTTAAATGGTAGTGGTTGCCTGAAGCATCATGTCGAGAACAATACTGGGATCCCGGCCCTATCGATTGATTATGTCTGCCATGCATATGCAAGGTAGAAGGTGGTGGGACACACGTACCAACCCCCATCCAGGCAACTGTTGATATTTTTTTCCAGCCAAAGTTAGAAACTGGGAAAGTCTGTCTTTGGCATCCCCAGCATCCCTCCCTCTGCCACCTTATTTCCCTTCTCTTTCTTAGACTTGGTGTCCAGTCTTTCCCTCACTCCTGCTTTGATATGGATCACTTTTACTTGTCTGCAGTGACTCTCCGCATGTGCATTTGCATTTAATCTTTAGAACCATTGGCTGCTGTGCTGAGTACAAATTGCACTGGACCTAGAATCACATGATCTGAGTTTCCATCCTCTCTCAGTGCTTACTACCTGTGTGATCCTGTAAAACTGACTTAATTTTACTCAGATGATCATGACTCCTGTCAGACCTACTTCTAGGGTTACCTTGAGAATTAAATAAATTTAATTAACTAAAAGGGAATATAACTTACTACAACTGGGACATGACCAAATTTGTCTGCTGTTGAAGGAGCTTCGGGACCTGGTTAGAAGCTGGAGGAGACAGTCTCCATGACAGGTACAGTTTCTCAGATGCTCTGCCACTATCCCGTGTGGGCAACATCAAGCAATTAAATCACAGTGGCTAAGATGGTGGGTTGGAATTTCAGCTCCACCATGTACAGCTGTCTGACTCTGAGAGGTCTGTGTCTCTTTTTCCTTTTCTAAAAAATGGAATAATGACAGTTTCTATCAGGATTAAATGAGACACAATATAAAACTCTCAGAATAGTGCCTGATGCTAAGTGCTCTATAAGTGTTAGCTATTCTTTTCTACCTAAGCTTCCTCTCTTCTCTAGTCTAACAATCTTCATCTTGGCTTGGAAAACCAGTTACTGACCAGGGAGAACTTCATGAGGGGTAGACACCTTGGAGAGGTGGATGCTCCCATGCCAGGTGTTTCTTGTGTCTAAAACCAGGTGCTACACCTCCTCTCATGGTCGCTTCATGGAGAACTTCATAAAGGCAACTCCACGGCTATGGAATGAATGGCTATTGGGTTTGTCTTGTCTATTAATTTCCCCATAAGGCATTGCCATGATCAGTGATTAGGTGAAAGCGTACACTTTGGATGTCAGCAGGAGTTTGAATGGCTGTGTGACATTGCATAAGTTACTCAGCCTCTCTGGTACACTCTGGCAAACCCTCTTCTCTAGACCATTCAGTGTTTATTTTCATCTCCTCTTTTATCATCTTTCAATGCAAAGGTTGGAAAGCTAAGTGCTCACTTTCCTAACTTACCTTGCAGCTTGATGTAGCCACCTGAGAATGTTCTGGCATGTAAATAGAAGTCTTCTGGGGCTGGGAGGGTGGGGACTTCTGGAGAATATTCTACTCCTCCAATTAAAAAAAAACAATGAACCTACCACCACCTCTTTGTCCTTCCTCTTGCCTTGAATACAGCTATGGCAGCCATCTTGCACTCATGAGGAAAAGGACAAAAGAACAGCACAGATGCCATCCTGACACTGTTGAACTCTTGAGTCAATACCAAACTTATGAGAGGAAAACAAACACCTCTTAGTTTCATCAACAACAGGCAGTTTTTCAGAATTCTTTAGTTAAAAGCATTTCTACCTGAAACAATCAATTCCATATCTATAAATGAGATTACCCGATTCATAAGGATATTGAAAGAATTAAATCAGATCCTGTATGTAAATCACTCTGAAGCTAACAGATGTTCAATAAATGTTAGACCCTGAAGACAAATTCTTTGCCTTCCCTCTCACGTCTTCCCCTGTCAATTTGCTGAATTACATCTTAGACAACAATTACATCAGCCACCATGGTTCTCCATTCTTCTCGTTGTTTCCCAGAAATAGTTCCAGCAACAAGAAGTGGGATAGCAGAGTAGATAAGAGTGTACACTTTGAGTCAATGAGATTTGGGTTCAAACCTGAGGTCTGTCACTTATTGGCTATGTGACCTTGGGCAAGTTTTTGCACCACTTCTGAGCCTTGGTTTCCTCATCTGTCACATGATATCAACAACACAGTATTGTGAGAATTATAAAAAGTAATTTATTTCACATAGTGCCTGGCACATAGCGCCTGGTAGGAAGTGAGTATAGTTGATGGCTACTGCTGGCTCTCACTAATCTGTTAAGTGTCAAGAAGGCTAGGACTGTGGCTGACTTTTTCTCCTTTGAACCTCAGGGCCTGGGAAAGACTAGGCATCCAGTGTGAATTGGCCAAATGAATGAATAAATGAGACAAGATGCTGTAGGAAAGTAAGTCCCCTCCATCTTGCTTGCTGTTGTATCCCTATATCTAGGACTGTTCCCAGCAAACCGTGGGAAACGAATAAGTATTTGTTGAATGAACTATTGTCCTTTAATCAAAATGAGTCTCCAATTATATAATGGAGAGCACTGAAAATGAGATTCAACATAAGAAATTTCATTGTATGAACCTTTCACAGATAACCTAGTTTATTAATCTGGATATACCCAACCTTGATGCCCCCTCCATTTGCAAATTATATGTAAATAAAATGTGTGTATATCATTTCTTCCTTGTAATAAAGACATCCTGATGGTAAAAGTCATCTTAATAAGTCAAGCTACATTTTCTCCCTCTTTTGGCTTAAACAAATATCTCTGTGATACAGTCCAAATTTTTACACCTGTATTCAAATCTTTTCTTTTTACAGTTTAATGACATCATTCTCTGCACTTTGTTAAGTTCACAATCTTATCTAAAAGATTTTTTAGATTTACTAGTTTTTTCTTCTGTTTTTTCATTTGTTAATAATATATACATATCCTTCTATAGTTTTTTTTTATATCTGAAACATTAGCAGGACCTCCTATGAAGGGTGGTATGCCCTATCACTTACATCATTATTCATCAATTGAATTGAATTATTGCCAATGGCTTTTAAAATATACTAAGTTTTTCATAATGTTTAATTTTGTACTATTACTTCTCTTGTTGTAACATAACTGATTTTTCTTTCTCTTTAATTTTCCAGAACCTAGCCTAGAATTTTTCATTGTCTTTCAATTGTTCTGAATTAAAAATATTATTAGTGATTCTCCTTAATATTTTATGACTGTAAAAAGGAATAATTTATTTATAGCCTTAAGTGTTCACATTTTGCCTGAGAAGCAACCATTTTTTATTTAAGGAAGATTGTTGCCATCATTACCTCTCAGTAATAATTCAAGATGCTTATTATGAATAGATATAAAATTAAATTAAACCTCGAACTCACTGTTCATGCCAAGAACTTTACATTAATCAACATCATTATAACCATAACTCATATTTCTATATATTTTTTCAGTTTACTAAAGCATTTTCATATTCACTATTAAACTTACTCAATATTATAACTCTATGAAGTGGAAATAGTTTTATTAATTTGGAGATAAGAAAACTGAGGCTCAGAGTAGTTATCCAAGCTATAAATAGAAAAGAACCAATTCTGGCTCCATCATTATTCTGTAGGAATACCATGGAAACAAAAAAATGAAGGGAATTTAGAGACTAGTTGATGGAGGAAGAAAAGGCCACTGTAGCAAACAGACCTGGAGTTGAAGTTCATCTCTACCTTAAACAAGATTTAGCTGGGTGCCTGCTGGGTTCTATGCCACTGGTACTCATTGTTGGGATAAAATGGTGAACAAGGCAGATGTGGTCTCTGCCCTCCATGAACTCACTCTCTAGTGAAGAAGAGAAAATAAATAAACAGGGATTGGGTATTAGGAAGAATCTCTGAGGTCTTCTTTTGCAACTCATTCAATTTGCAGGTACAGAAACTGAGGTCTTGAGAGGCAAAAAGACTTGTCCAAGATCACAAGACAGATTGTCAGAAATCCAGGACAAGAAGCTAAGATTCCTAACTTCCAGTCTAAAGGAATATATATAAATATCATTTTCAAAATTATTGTTGAATAATAAGCCAAAGAAAACAAAGAGACTTGGAACTGGAATTCTTATTTCATCTTTGACATATATAGGGATTACAGCACATCCATTTATTTACATACTGTCACGGCTGCTGTCACTACAATAGCAGAGTTGAGTGGTTGTGGCAGAAACTTAGGAGGGGTTTAGCTGTAAATAGCTGAGGACCAAACACAACGGCTTAAATAAGAAGGAAATATACATGGAGGCCCATGGACAGGCAAAGAACTGAGCTATAGTACACTCAGTGGGTCAGTGATGTGGTTAAGGACCAGGGATCTTGCCATGTCTGCCATCCACAGATAAGGAGTTAGATTGGTATAGTTATGTTTTTATTTTGTGAGCTCCCTAAAACACAAATAAGAAACAGCACTGGGGATAATGAATACAAATAATGCCTTGACTTTTGAGTACTTAGGGATTCACTAATTTATTCATTCGTTAAGAAAACCTTTCTGAGCATACACTCTAAGTCAAACACCACTCTGGTTGCTGGGGCACAAGAAGATTAAGACAAGGAGTTTCTACAGTGATTTATTAATATGGCCACATTCTGTGACTTTTATTTGTGGAGTTATCATTACCTGGTCCCAAAGTTCCTCTAAAAATGTTTACACCAGTGTTTGAAATGGGAAAGCCCAAGGATTATGGTTAAGCACTATGACCATTTGTTTGCCCAAACAATATTTTAAATAATTGGAGAATTTTGTACAATAATCCAAATTACTGCCTTCCACATGGGACGCTTGTCTGGATTTGAGGAGTGATTCTCTCACTGGATGTAGAGGGGGCATGAGCTCTCCAGGTTCCAAGTATCATCATCACTGCCTTTTACTTCACATTTTGCTGGCTTCACTCATTTACATTCCTTGCCTGCGCCTGAAGGGAGATCGCAGGCCCTGGTGTGGATGGATCAAAGTGAAATAGATGACTGCGTATTTGCTCAGCAAGTTTGTAACAGTCTATCAGCGGCTTTTACTCTTTTGAGGATC
This sequence comes from Aethalodelphis obliquidens, assembly GCF_003676395.1. Lineage (NCBI taxonomy): Eukaryota > Metazoa > Chordata > Mammalia > Artiodactyla > Delphinidae > Aethalodelphis > Aethalodelphis obliquidens. Next base: position 32,617,429 of record NW_020837950.1, read on the forward strand.
AGAGGTCCATTTATAATCTGATGGTAGCTCTGAAAATGTACATAAGCACAAAAATCTGCATACAATTTTAGGGGGTTATATTAACCCCCAGGAAAAGGTTTTTTTTAATGTGATAGTTGTATCACTTAGGAGGGTTTTGACTGCAAGTAACAGTAGGCTCCAACTGGAACTGGCTTGAACAAGAAGGAAATATACCTGGAAGTCTGAGTAGACCTCTTGTTATGGACTGAACTGTGTCCTGCATCTCTGCAACACACACGCACGCACACACACACACACACACACATGCAAATTCATATGTTGAATCCCTAATCCCCAATGTGACTCTATTTAATGATAGAGCCTTTAAGGAGATAATTAAACTTAGACAAGATCATAAGGGTGGGACCTTACTCCAAAAGGACTGGTTTTCTGTAAGAAGAGGAAGTGACACCAGTGATCTCTCTCTCTCTCCAAGAAGAAAGGTCATGGGAGGACACAGCAAGACAGTGGCTGTCTGCAAGCCAGGAAGAGAGGCCTCACCAGAAACCAGCCCGACTATCACCCTGATATTGAACTTCTAGCCTCCAGAACTATGAGAACATAGATTTCTGGATAAGCCACCCAGTCTGTGGAATTTTGTTATGGCAGCCTGAGCTGACTAATGCACATTTCCAAGACTGGCAGTGGTCTAAAGTCTTCAAGTGACCAGAGATGGGTAAAACAAGGATAATATGACTCTGGTGGATTTGGACAAGGCTGCAAAAAGCCCATTCATAATAATATTAAAGATAGCAGCTAATTTGCATTGAGAACGTACTATATCCCAGGTACTACACAGTGCACTTTACATGTACTATCTCATTTAAATTATTATAAGAGAAAGTATTGTCCCTATTTCCCCCCCGTAAAGAAAGGACACTTCTTGATGTGTAGTGGGGGCTGATAATTTGCCTGCTGGACTCATCTTGCAAAACTGAAACTTTGCAAAACTAGCAACCACCATGCTATTTTCCATCTTAGGATTTTGACTATTCTAAGTAACTCACATAAGTGAAGTCATACAGTATTTTTCTTTTTGTGACTAACAATTCATTTAGCATAATGTCCTCGGCGTTCTTCCATATTGCAGCATCTGTCAGAATGACCTACCTTTTTAAGGCTGAATAATATTCTATTGCATTTATTTACCGTGTTTTATTTATCCATTCACTCATTAATGGACACTTGGGTTGCTTCCACATTTTTGCTATTGTAACAGTGCTATTATAAATACAGGTGTACAAAGGGATTTATTATTTGTGAATGTGGATTTTTCTGGGTATTATGATCTCATTTGATTTTCCTGGTTATCATGTGACATGGGATGGCAGACTGCTAGTCATCCCCCAATATCCATTCCCCCTTCTTCCTTAAGTAGCAGAACCCTCCCTAGCACATGGACAACCAAAGTAAAGATGCTAACGCCCCACTCCCCTTGCAGCTAGATGAGGCTACGTAACTAAGTTCTCTCCAATGAGTGTGAACAGAAGTTATTGTGCAACTTCCAGGCAGGCTCTTAAGAGCTAGGGGAAGACCCTCCCCTTCCCTTTTTCCTTTTCCTACAGGCTGGAATGTAGATGTGGTGGTGACCTATCTTGGATCTTGTAGACAAGGGTACCTCCCCCCTCCACAGAAATGGGGAGCAGCAAGATAAAGGAGTCTGAGTCACTGACTTTGGCTGTTAATGTGAGGGGTATAACATCCCTCTGTCTTATGTTGGGATCTCTGCTAAGATGTTCAACCTGTATCCCAAGTAATACGGATATGTTATTATTACTGCTATTTCACAGATGAGGAAACTAGTGCTCAAATAGAATGACTTCCATGCAATCATAGCCGAGAACGGACCGGCTCTGCCTGGCTCCTTGCCTGCTTTCTTTCCATCATACCATCTTGCCCCAGATAATGTTTAGGTGATGTATATGCCTCTGTGAGTGCATGTGTGCACATGCATGTCGTGTGTGTACATCAATTTAGATTGTTTTGTAGAATTAATCTTTCTAAAAAAATTAAAACTCTAGAGATTAAATAATATTTTAATTGTACCCAGGACACTTCGGATTCAAAGACATTTTTTAAATGAATCATTTTGTAAGGTGAAGACTAAGTTCCAGTTTTGTTTTGTTTTGTTATGCAAACTCAGATTATACACATACACACACACACACACACACAGAGACATAGATATACACACATGGACAAATATGTCTCAATTGCCTTGATAGCCTGTGAGATTTGCTTTCAGGCTTCATTTATAATAATGGAGGAGGGAGAAATACAGAGAGGTGAGGACAAGATGGGTAATTTGCAGTACTGAATTTTTAAAATTTCCCTAGCCAATCACATTTGCAACTTAATTTGTTTTTCTGTTGCATGAGTGGTTTAGAAACTAAAACACATTAGAGGGAAGACAGTGGAGCAGACTGAAACATTGATTTTGAACCACAAATGACCATGAGTTTAGTGGGAGTATATTACTATACTTCCTTAATTCTGCCATCTGGTAAGGTTTTCCATGTGATTGATGAGAGACCATCATACAACATTACCAGAAGGGAAACAATTCCACTTACCAATACAGCTAAGCCATAATTACTATGCAAATGATTTCAGTAATGTAATAGAATGGAATCTCTGGTCATTACAGGGCAGACAACTCACAATGCTAATTGGGGTTAGTCTGTTTTCAGAAAGTAAATAATATTAACAGTAAAATAAATCCAAACTAATATTAAGTTTGATTTTGCTTATAATCAAGGAGAATGGTACGCTTCTGAAACTACATTTCTGTTCAAAAGATAAACTATACTTGCTGCAGTCTCTAGTAAAAGCACAATGACTTGGGATTGAAAATACTGGGGAACAAAATCATACTAAGATGAGATTTAGGACTTAAGAAAAATGGTCCTCAGTTGAAGGTTTTCAGGCCAGAAGATAGACGTGGAAATAGACAAGCTAGAATTCTCAGAGTTGTCTAAATATACTTGGGGCAGGAGGTGATGGCTCAGAACATGAAGAAAAAAAGAGGACAACGAGGAAGAAAACTGCTGGTAAGTCATCCTTTTAAATCTATTTTTTTTCTCCCCAGTCTCTCTTTTGCTACCCAAGTTTAAGTCTTACATTACCACCTGCTTGTCCGGTTATAATCATTTTCAAATATGTCGCCTTCTCACTTCATCCTCTGCCCCATTCATACTTACCCTTGCCCATTTCATGCTCTAGGAAAGCAGAAGCTCCTTCCTGCCACAACTAAAGTCCCACACTTTCTACCTCGGGGTGGACGTACCCAAAGACTCCTTCCATCAAAACCTTTCTCTCCCCATTCTGTACACCCACTGGGAGGGCAAAGAACCCAAGCTTGGACAATTCATTCCTTTTCCCAAGACTCATAACAATGGAGTCCATTATTCCAGCAGCACTGCCCTGCTGCCTGTCCTCCACAGCAGACAGGATTTCTGTTTGTGGCTCGCCCCACATCCTGTTTTTAGGCCAGATTCTCCAGCTTCCCTCTCATTCCCTGATCCACACAACAGCCCTCTAACAAATTCTCCTTTTATATGATCTTAGCCAAAAAAGAACCCTAACAGATACACTTATCCTAAGAAATTTCAGTCAAATCTTCACAGCATCCAATGGACGGCGGTGGGGAAGAAGGCAAAGATTATGCAGTAAATTGGGGCTGTTTCTTAAGACTCCTTGTGGTCAGTTTAAATTTGGAAATATCCTGTGAGTAGATGACATCATCATCAGAAGTGGAGGTGGTGGTTAATAACCAAGCTCCAAACCCAGACCATGTGGATGTGATCCTCACTTCCTCCACTTCATAGCTGCATGACCTTGGGCAAATTGCTTACAAGGAAAATTCAGAGAGCAGTATGCATTCCTCCCAGGATTGCTAGGAGAATGAATGAATTATATGTGTGGAATGCATAGAGCAGAGCCTGACCCCAGCAAGCACTGTAAGCACGTAAAATGTGATTAAGAAGACCTCTGAAAAAGAGCTTATGTGGGTAAGCAAGTCAGATTTTAAAAATTGTGATTCAATACACTGACTTGACATCTGTGTACAAGGAGTTACGTAGCATCCGAAGAAGTCCCCCTGGGGCTGCAAATATTCCCACGATATTGCCACTATTCAAGCGGGGGGTTTTATTCCCAGAATTTCTCCTTTAGAGCCTGCCGTATGTATTGTAGATAGGTTTGATTGCCTTTGTTCCAGTTAGAAAGGGATTCACTTACTAAATACCAAAAGATAGTAACTATGAGAGTATGTGGCTATGTCTGACCATTCCTCCAGGCGGTCACTCACACCCTGCCAAAAACTTAAATTGCAGAGGTGAGGAATTATGAACCTTTGCTCTCACAGGCCCCACTGGCTCAGGAAAGCAAGTCCTGGGAAACAAGCAAGTGCTTGCCTGACAGCAAAGTCCCCAGTCCAGGACCCCAAGTCTCCCCATGGTCCCTGATGGGCTTCTTAGATGGCTTCCAAGGAACCCTCGGTCCAAGGAGATGTTCTTACCTCTCCCCCTCATCTCACTTCTCCTAGAAGACCTTGATCAGTACCTGCTTCCGCTGCTCTGCCTCCTGGTCCTTCCCCAGGACTGGGATGGGATTACTCCCCAGCCCCATCTAGAGCGCTTTGTTAAGCTCTCCAAAGGCAGCCAATCGGATGCGCGTTAACTTGAACCAGCTCCCAGCAGCTGGATCCACTAGGTATTTGACAGGCCACCAGTGTCATACTAAGTTTAACCCTCTACACAGTTATGGATTTGAAAATAGTGGGACAATCCGTACTCTGAATGAGATGCTTGAGCTCCCAGCTGCCAATAAGAACAGGAAATCAAAAAGTCTATGGATCTCAATCCCAGACTCCATCATACACTGTGCTTTGCCTTCAGAACTTCCTGCTGCCTAGAGATGTCTTGCTTGAGCTGTGATGGTGGTGGAGACAATCAAGGCACAGGCATATTTCAGGGCAGGTCTGAGTCAGAGAAACAGTGGTGGGTGAATAGAGGCTGGCCTTGCACAGTCATATTCTGATGCCCATCTGACTGGTGGTCCAGTCACCAAGTCCTGTAGAGAACACAATTGGTGGTGTCATTCCCCAGCAGTCCCTAATCTTAGGTGATTGGCTGCTGGCTCACCAGTGATGCGGTCCCCGAAAAGACTCTGGTCAGGCCCTTAGATGAAAGCTCGTTAGCTCCCCACAGCCTCAGAGATAAGCTGTCTCTGACGCTAGCCTGTGCCATGGAATTTAAGTACAGCGCACCGAGTGAGAAGAGACTTGGGAATAGAGGATGGTGACGCCTCTCAGCCAAAGCCAGGGCTGCTCAGAAACAGGGCCACCGCTGAGGCTGTGCCACGACAAGCTTCCAGGAGGGAAACCTCTGCTGGGGCAGGGAAGTAGTCCCTGACATTGAGGCAGACAAGCATGGATGAAGTCCATTCACAAGGAGCTTCTGGATTGGAGACACTTCCCACCAGCATAAGGCTCTGGAGAGACTCGGCAGCACTTACCAGGCTGTGCCCAGTGAGTTTCAGTTGTTGGCGTGGGTCTTCCTCCACAATTTTAGCACTGAGCACCTCACACCCTGCTAGCAAAAGATGCCAGGTAGCCGACATGCTGAAGTCTCAGCACTGCCATAATGGGAGAAGGGGAGGAATAATGACGTCTCTCCTTAAAACGCTTACCGAGCAGGGTTATTTCCGTAGAATGAAATCACCATCACCCTCCCAGTTGAGAGGGATGGGGCAGAGGTTAATTTAGGGCTTGAGTAGGAGGAAATTTAGATATTGTCGGGTGCCAACCTGGCTTTCCTTCTTCTGAAGACAGGGACAAGATCTCCAATTCATCATTTTAGCTCCAGCACCCAGGGCAGGGCCTCCCATTCAATGGGGGCTGGATAAATACTTGTTCAGGAACAGCTCCAAAAAAAATGTTTAAGTCTTCAGAGGGAGATTACAGGAGATAGAAGTTTTCTTTCAGTCCTACTACTCTGTCTGCTTCTCAGTTGAAACACGGTGACAATCGTCATCCCCCTTCTCCCTTCTTTTTCTCCCATAATTATTTCTCTAATCTATTCACAGAGATTAAATGTATAGTTAAAAAATGAACCAAAACAGAACATGATTAGATGTTTATTGAGCTCCGTGGAAAAGAAACCTTGCCATGTTCAGAGGTAAGCAGGAATATATGGCCGTGGTAATCTTTTATCTATTCTCATTGTATCCAACCTAAAAAGGCCCACATCAAACAAAACCCATTCCAAGCTTTTCCCTATGCCTCCTTGTCCCCAAAGTAAAATCTGCCCCTTATCTGAATCACCAAATCCCCGTGGTACCATGTGGTTTGCTTGTTTGGATTTTTTGCTTTCTGCTCTTTGGGTTTGAGTTTTTTAAATAATATAAAAAATAAAAGTAACGCAGAAATATACAAAAAAATAAAAATTCCCTCAGTCCTCAAGAACTGTATTTCTCTTATAGGTGTTCTTTTTTTTTCTTCGCGGTACGCGGGCCTCTCACTGTTGTGGCCTCTCCCATTGTGGAGCACAGGCTCCGGACGCGCAGGCCCAGCGGCCATGGCTCACGGGCCCAGCCGCTCCACGGCATGTGGGATCTTCCCGGACCGGGGCACAAACCCGCGTCCCCTGCATCGGCAGGCGGACTCTCAACCACTGCGCCACCAGGGAAGCCCTAGGAGTTCTTTACTTTCCTTTTTTATTGTAAAATTTAAAAAATTCGACTTGTCTCTCCCTGCCCTCCAGCTATGCAGAAGTTCATGGAAGGAAAATATTGCCTCTTACTCACTTTTAATCTACTCCATATTGGCAAAATTTGAGATTTGAGTTGGACCTTAAAGAATGGGTGGTTTCAATAGATGGAGAGGATGGCAGAAGCTATTTGGAGCCAGCACAGTGCCTGGAACTTAGGAGAAAACTTATGTTTGTTGAATGTATGAATGAATGGGAGATCTATCCTCTATGATAGTGAAATGATGGACAGAGACAAATTCAAGATTAATAACGTTTATGAATAAAAAGTTTCCTAAAAGATGGAAAAGGAGGATAAGACAAGAAAAAGAAATCCATCTCAGTGATCATGTCTTCAGCAATGTTGCTAAATTTAAACTGGTACAAATTAGCAGTTTTTATTTCCTAGCTTTTTATACTTTCTCCTTCCTTAACTACCGAATTTGCTCACATGTATACAATGCTGAATTACATGTATTAATGCTTTATTTCAAACTTTAAAAGTATATATTCTTAAAGAAGATCGCTCTATATTTTTATTTCTCCTATTGTCCTTGTTTTGTTTTGAGGGGAAACCAACTTTGTAAAATGAACTTACAAGCTTTCTGTCTTTCTCAATCACCGGAACAACTTGCATAAGCTAGTGAATAGAACTCCTTCACAATCTGACTGACCGAATCTTGAAACTAGTCTGATCCAGGTGTGTGATGGAGGGTACACGTGTGTGCATACATGCGTGCGTGCACATGTGCACATGTGTGTGTGTGTGAACATTGATTAAATTTCTTCAAAGTTAAGAGGACTTTTCAGGTTTTCCATGTCCTTTTGAGTCATTTTTGGTACTCTTCACTTTTCTACATGTTTAATAAACTAGTTCCAAGTTTATTGGCATAAAATTGTTCACAATATTCTCTTGAAATATTTGTAATCTCTTCTGTATCTGTAGTTGTGATTTCTTTTTCATTCCTCGTAATAATTATCATTTACCTCGATATTAATATCAATCACCATTGCTGAAAGTTTATCTATTTTGTTAGCCTTTTCAAAGAACTAGTTTTAATGTTTGCTGATTATTATTTTCTGCTTCCTATTTAATTTATTTCTGCTCTTATCTTTAGTACCACCTTTTTCTCTTGCTTTGAGTTTACTTTGTCATTCTTTTTCTAATTTCTTGAATTCAATCGGGGTTTTTTGTAATTTTACATCTTCTTTTGTCTAATAATGCATTAACTCCATAAATTTAAAATATTGCAATCACTAAACCCCATTATCTTTATTTGTAGGGTTTTTATTGTTATTCAGTTCTAAATATTTTATAATTTTTATTATGCTTTCTCTTTAAGATACATTTTGTTAATTGATCACTGTGGGGTTTTTTTAATTTTTAAAACTGTGGGGATTATTTGTAGTATGGGTGCTAGTTTGAGTACATTTTAGCAGGACAACATCATCTATAGTGTATTTGTTTTCAGGTGTTTGCTGAGACATTTCTGTGGCTCTGTATGTATTTATTCTCTAACTGATGGGAACGGGTGATTTTATTATGCCCATTTTGTTGTATTGTTCAGATTTTCTAAATCCTTTTAAAAAATACTGTCTGCCTTACTTAGCAGACTCTGAAAAAGATATGCTTTCTTGCCATTAGTAGAAATATACCCAGTTCTCCTTAAAAGGTTTTTAAAAATATTTTGAAAACAATGCTGTTAGACGCAGATGAGTTCAGAACTGTTCAATTTTCCTGGTGGGTTGTTTTTGTTTATGCGGTGATCTTCCTTGTCTCTAACATTGATTTTACTGCTATGAAAAAGCTAATACTAATTATTAACATACAGTTAAGCCAATATTAATAATTACTAATAATAATTAGGCTAATTAATAATTAATTAGTAACAGTTAATAACTAGTAATAGTATACAAATTATTAATGTGCAATTAAGCTAATATCAATGATTAACAATTACTAGTAATAATTAGGTTGATTAATAATGAGCAAGCATTAATGACTAGTGATAGTATAATAATATTGCTATAGCAGCTTTTTTTTTCTCTTGGCGTATATAGAAAAAGGTGTTTGGAGAGTCAAGGAGGATTGACTCAGCCCCATTGAGTCAAGGTTCAGGCTCAACCCCATTCAAGCCAGCTGTCTGCCCGTGAGCTCAGCACTCCTCTGCTTCCGCCAGCCCCTCTGATGAGGAAGGGTAGACGCACACCAGTCATCTCAGTCTTGTCTCTCCTTGCCCTGCATGACCTGAACAGGCACAGGGTGAGGCCCCACAGGCTGGGTGAATAAGAGTTTGCTGATAAACACTTCTTCATTGGCTGCAGACCATCCCACACGCTCCAGAGCTGAGGCTCCCTGTTCTGACTGGGGTCCCCCCCTCCCCTGCTATTGAATGGCATCTCCTCTCCATCCCAGCTCAGCCCTATCGAACTCTGTTTTCAGGACAAGGAGCATGTCCTAGTGTTTAGGACACTCAATGGCCATTAAGACACTTCAGCCTCATCTCAGCTCCACCGTGGAGAAGCTCTGAGCCCAGAGAAAACCACACGGCCCATCTGGGTGGGTGTTTTGTCTATAAAGAGAGGGAGGTACTTTTTTTTTTTTTAAGTCTGAGGTTATTTCTAGCAGAGGGAATGCTATGAATCTGTGAATCTTATTGCAATAGGTGACCCTCTTTTCACATGTTGGAAATTTCAGATGTTAAGTACTTTGCTGAGAAAGTAAACAGACAAATCCCCAGAACTGGGCACAAGATGGTGCAGTGAAGGGGAATGATGGGAGGGGCAGGGATGTGAGAATTTACTTACTAGGGTGGAGCCTGGTGGAGCAGGAACAGTTTTCTTTAAACAAACACTCAAAACGAACGATGACTTGTTTTCCCAGGAAATTCCCTTTTTTGTGAACTCTACATCTCTAAGAAATGAAACATGACAACTCTCAAAACATAGCAACTTATACATAAGGATAAAACATTGTAAACATATCACATGCCTTTGAATTTTATTTTAGACCTCCAAGAATCTGAGTAATTATATCTGTTTAAAAAAAAAACACCAAGAATATACATATTATATAGACCCTCTGTTTCCTGGGAAGTCTAACCTATACCAGTGTTTTCACTCTAAAGCGTTCTATAATTTGGGAAATCACAATACTCACCAAAATTCAGCTACAAAAAGCACAAAATCTGAAATCACCAGCACAGCCCTTCTGCTATTTCACTAGGTGGCAGCATATAATAATAAATAATGATATTACGAGTAAATCATATTATTTACAAGTAGTAAATAATAAAACTGTGAAAAGCTACTTTAATAACAAATGTCAGCCTCACAAAGGTTCTAAAACAGAAAGAACTTCAGTGCTTTTTCAGGTTAATTTGAAAGGACAGTGGACCATTTAGAGGCATTATTGTACTCTACGCATTCACACGTTCCATTTTAGGTAAAAATTCTTGAAACTAAAGTATGATGGAGAGAAGGGTTGGATTCTCTGAGACATCTTTTCTTCATTAACATTTAGTCAAAGGAAATAAAAACGCACCTCTAAGCAAAGAGAGCTGTCAATAAATACCAACAGGAAGTAATAACGAAGCTTTTCTCAAAGTCACATCTTGAATTTTACTTGGCAATGAATGATCTAGAAAAGAAAATCGAAATTTTAACTCTAAGGAAACATATCAGCACAAATGAGAAATTTAAGGGCATAGGTAGCAAACTGGCATTCTACAGATTCAGGGCATGAATATGGTTTTCTTGACCTGAAGTGCATGCATGCACGTGTGTGTGTGTGTGTGTGTGTGTGTGTGTGTGTGTGTGTGTGTGTGAAGAACTGCCCATATTAAAATTCGAGATGTTTCATACGGAAATCCAGATTCCTGGCTTCTCTAGAGCATACAGACCTGCCAACACTGAGTCCCTATTTTCACATGCAACAAGAAGCTGGCATCAAGTGGTGGCCACTCCTTTTAACCAAACGAGAGCCCTCCAGAGTCTCCCATTCACTCTGACTCTGGTGTCTGCTTCCTAACTATGTTAGTTTTCTATTGCCGCGCAACAATGAGCACAAACTTAGAAGCTTAAAACAGCACCCGTAGGTCAGCTCACAGCTCTGTGGTCAGAAGCCCGGGCACAGCATGACTGCGTTTTCTGCTCACGATCTTACAAAGCTACCGTCCATGTGTCAGCCATCCTGCTTTCCCATCGTCTTCCAAGCCACGTGGTTGTGCTCGAATTCAGTCCTGTGCGGTTGTAGACCTGTGTTCCCTGTTTGTCTCTTGGTTCTGAGTAGGGACACTGTCAATTCCTGTTGGCTGCCTGCATTCCTTACTACGTGGCCCCCTCCATGTCCAAAGCCAGATGTGGAGCACTTATCATGTGCCAAACCCCACTCATGCCCCAGATATCTCTCCAGGAGGAGCCCAGTCCCCTTTAAGGATTCACCTGATTAGGGATGGCCCACCCAAGCTATTCTCCCGTCCTTAAAGCCAAGTCCGCTATGTAATATAAGCTACTCATGGGGGTGACGTCCCATCACAGTCCCAGTCCCAGGGATTATGCAGGGCATGCACAACATGAGGTGGGAATCTTAGAATCCTGTCTGCCACAATTGGCTAGGTTGGTTTATCATTCATTATCAAATTTGCACTGTTTTTTTTTTCAGAATAGAGCTGAAATTGAACTATTTCTATGACACGTTTCTATCAAAAATTGAGACAATGAAAAGTGGAAAGGCCATAGAGTTGGAAAACAATAAGAAAAATGTTCCTACATGTTTCCTATCAAAATGAAGTGGACCTTTTTTTTTTTTTTTTTGCTGTCGACGGGCGGCTCCCTGTTGTGGCCTCTCCCGCTGCAGAGCACAGGCTCCAGACACGCAGGCCCAGTGGCCATGGCTCACGGGCCCAACCGCTCCGCGGCATGTGGGATCCTCCTGCACCGGGGCATGAACCCGCGTCCCCTGCATCGGCAGGCGGACTCTCAACCACTGCGCCACCAGGGAAGCCCCAAAGTGGACATTTTTTTAGACTCAGGCCCCATGACTCATCTTTGTTGCCCAACTGGGAGTTTCAGTTTGTGGCCCTACTTTAAACCATACCGGATATGTGTTCACTGAAGACAAATGAAGCGCCTCTCCACTGCCTCTCATGTGACTCCTGGCTCCCCAGTTCTACTTCTCCCTTTCCTCTTGACTTCATGAGCTTCAATCTTTGGGGTTCCCCGAGCTGAGAGACTGTGCTTCCTTTTACCACTGCTTCTCAAACTATCTGGGATGAAGAAACTTCCTTCCCCAACCCATCACAGACTGATATATTTTTTAAATACCATAGAAATAAAATGAGTTCACCAATTAGGTTCTCAGATACTGGAGCAATGTAAAATTGCTATAAAAGTTTCCAAATTTTACCTTGTTAGAGACTGTTAACAGATTGTTCATGGGCAGCTACCACACCCCTAACCACACAAAGCTAATAATGACCATTCATCAAGCATGTTTTCAGTGCAAATGGCATATAGCATCAAATTACATATATTGCTAAAGTTATAATAGCTAACTTTTCTTGTGGAATTATTACATGCCACTGCCCAGCATTTTTCTAGCTCTTTATATATTATCTCCTCTGGTCCTCAAAATCTACTTGTGAAATAGATTCTACTACTATTTTATAGGTATGAAAACCAGGCCCAGAGAATGTACATAAGTTGCCCACATCTACACAGATAGTCAATGTTCTCAAATACCGCACTCTGTGGTCATTCATGTCACCAACATTCATGGGGCCACAAGGAGTGCTGGAAATTGTACATGATTTGGTGTCAGGGACCAGAGCTCAAACCACAACTCCTCCGGCTCCCAGATACATGACATGGGTCAAATTATTTAACCTTTCTGAGATTCATTGTCTTCCTTGAGATGTAGCATTATAATATGTTATTTACTGGGATATAAAGGGGGGAGCGATGATTATATGATATAACTTGTGTTAGTACTTTATAAATCATAAAATTCTCCTCAAACGTTAATTATATACACACGTCAATTTTTTATTGAGATATAGCTGCTGTACAATATTACATGTTACAGGTGTAAAACATAGTGATTCACAATTTTTAAACTTTTTTTCAAGTTGTGATTCACAATTTTTAAAGGTTATACTCCATTTATACTTATTATAAAATATTGGCTATACTCCCTGGGCTGTACTATGTCTCCTTGTAGCATATATATTTTATACGTAATAGTTTATACCTCTTAATCCCCTACCCTTATCTTGCCCTTCCGCCTTCCCTCTCCTCACTTGTAACTACTAGTTTGTTCTCTATATCTGTGAGTCTGTTTCCTTATTGTTATATTCATTAGTTTGTTTTATTTTTTAGATTCCACATATAAGTGATATCATACAGTATGTGTCTTTGTCTGTCTGACTTATTTCACTTAACGTAATACCCTCCAGGTCCATCCTGTTGTTGCAAATGGCAACATTTCATTCACTTTTTATGGCTGAGTAGTATTCCATTGTATATATATATATACCATATCTTCTTTATTCATTCATCTGTCAATGGACAATAAGGTTGATTCCATGTCTTGGCTATTGTAAATAGTGCTGCTATAAACATAGGGATGCATGTATCATTTTGAATTAGTATTTTCATTTTTTTCAGAATTTATGTCCAGGAATGGAATTGCTAGGTCATATGGTAGTTCTATTTTTAGTTTTCTGAGAAACCAGCATACTATTTCCACAGTGGCTGCACCAATTTACATGCCCATCAACAGTGTAGGAGGGTTCCTTTTTCTCTGCATCTTTGCCAAAATTTGTTATTTGTGTTCTTTTTGATGACGGCCATTCTGACAGGTGTGAGGTGGCATCTCATTGTGGTTTTAATTTGCATTTCCCTGATGATTACTGATATTGAGAATCTTGTTATGTGCCTGTTGGCCACGTCTTCTTTTGAAAAATGTCTGTTCAGGTCTTCTTACCATTTTAAATAGGGCAGTCTGTTTTATTGATGTTGAATTGTATGAGCTATTTACATGCTTTGGAAATTAATCCCTTATCAGTCATATCATTAGCAAATATTTTCTCCCATTCTGTAGGTTGTCTTTTGACTTTGTTATAGTTTCCTCTCCTGTGCAAAAGCTTTTAAGCCTAATTAGGTCCCATTTGTTTATTTTTGATTTTATTTATTTTAATTTAAAAGACAGATTCCAAAAAATATTGCTACAATTTATGTCAAAAAGTGTTATGCCTATGTTTTCTTTCAGGAGTTTTATGGTTTCTGGTCTTACATTTATGTCTTTAATCCATTTTGAATTTATTTTTGTGTATGGGGTGAGAATACGTTCCAATTTCATTCTTTTACAGGTAGCTGTGCAGTTTTCCCCGCACCACTTATTGAAGAGGCTGCCTTTTCCTCATTGTATATTCTTGCCTCCTTTGTCACAGATTAATTGATCATAAGCATGTGGGTTTAATTCTGGACTCCCTATTCTGTCCCATTGATCTATGACACACATCAATTTTTAAGGTAATACTGGCATAGTCTCTAAACAATGCCTTTCAAAACGCTTCTTTCAAATATGCTGTATCAGGGAGGGGTCAGAGAGTAGAAAGAGAACCCAGAGATGATCTGTATCAGTCAGGGCTCTGCCAGAGAAACAGAACCAGCATATTAGATGGATAGATAGATAAAGAGATAATATAACGTAGGTTATGTATTATAAGGAATCAGCTCATGTTGCTGTGGAGGTTGGCCAGGCAATTCCAAAATCCATAAGGCCAGCTGTCAACAAGCATAGCCTGGAGACACTTGGGCAGGAGGTGATACTGCAGTCCACAGGACCACGGGCAAAATGTCTTCTTCCTCAGGGAAACCTCAGTTCTGTTCTTAAGCTCTTTCTCCTGAAGGACCTTGGATCAGGCCCGCCTACATCACTTAAAGTTAACTGATTGTAGATGTTAATCACATCTATAAAATACCTTCCCCAAAACACCTAGATTAGTGTTTGATGAATAACTGGGTACTATAGCCTGGTTGACACAGAAGACTGACTATTACATTACTGATAGCAAGAATCCACAGCAGCGCTTGGGCTGGGGGAACATTGGAATGACATGGTATCCTGGAGTCCAAATGGTGGGGAAGCATGATGGTAACTGCCTGGTAAGCGCTGGGACCACGGAAGAGGCATTGCAGGTTGTAGAGCTACCACGTTTGGTAGGGGAGCTGAAGAAAAAGGGGAGAAATACCTGGCTATTCTTCCCTTTCCATCTTCCAGTTTCCACCAATGTTTCCCATGGGCCAAAACTTCAGGAAACCAGAGGGCAAAGGAGCCTGGGAAATGTAGCTTCCTGTGTTGCAAAACAGCTTGGAGGAATGAAGGACAATGGGACTGATGACATTTATATACCTAAACAAGAAAAAAAAAAAAGATAATGTGCCCCTTCCTAGGGATGCTTAAAATTGAGAAGGCACTCATAAGGTAACTTGAAAGATGGCTTCTTCAGAAACCAAAGAACTGCTGTGTCATTCCCACCTTTCATTCATTTAGTAAATGTTAAAGCTTTATGAAGTTGGAGATAAGGCTTCAGAAGAGCAATTTGTGTGCAATGCTTAAGAGCCTGGAGTTTTTTTCCTGTGGGTCCATGTGCCACCAAGTGTGATGCAAGTACCACTTTCATCCTGATGATCTATGCACTTGTAGAAATAAAGATTTCTGAGCCCATCCCAGATCTACTGAGTCAGAATCTATAGGAATGGAATGCAGAATTATGCATGTTTCTCAAGTTGCCCAGGTGATCATGAGGCAAACTGAAGATCGAGAACCAGAGTTTCAGGCAAGATGAAGCCACAGGAAGGATTAGCAGGGAAGTGTCATGATAATATTTAAGTTTCAGAAAATGATAATACAGATAACCAACACTTATGGACCAAAAGATCAAACAGTGCCTTAAGTACTTCACGTGTGGATTTATTTAACTACTCTGATGTCTCTGTGGAAGATAGTTGGTTTTTTGGCTCTGGGTAGCAAAATGGTAAGTACCAGTTAATTAGTGTTTACTAATTTCAGGTATCGAAAATAACCTCTGCAGGGGCTAAATCAGAACTTCATAAAACAAGCGTTATTGGCTCCAGATTTTTTGAAGATATCTGAACACGTACCATTGATTGAGAATTCATGTGGTTTATTCAAGCACAAATTTGAGCATATTCAAATGCATCTACAAATAATACCCAGTGAGTTTCTGGCAATGTAGTAGTTTCCTTTAGCCCCATTATTAACCCTTCCCTGCACCCACACTTTTTACCATGTGACTTTGAAGTGCCCTTCTACAGGAGCAGGGTGCTCTGCTGTACCCCCTTGACCTTGGGCTTAGCCGAGTAATTTTGCCTGTGGATGTTAGCAGCTGTGACACAAGCAGAGACTTGAAAAGGGGTTGCACACTGGGGCTTGCTCTCTCTTGTGCCTCTGTCATCACCGTGAGAGTGTGCCCAGGCTGGCCTGTTGGAAGAAGGGAGACATGTGGAGTAGAGCTACACCCCACCAGCTGCACCAGCCATGGCCAGCTTAGATCAGCCAGTTTAGCCCAGATGCATGGGAAACATACTCTTAGTGTAGATTGCACTAAGGATTTATAATTGCTTATTACATGGCGTAATTGGACCATACATAGCTCTATCAGCACTATATTTCAATCCACTGCATTGCACTGTGGACCAAGAATCACATCTGCCACATCAATAAACAGAGGATGTTGCAGCCATCAAGCCATCTCAGGATGGAAATAGGATGCCTGCCATCAAACCCTCAGCCACTGCAGCTACCCCCAAGGATGCACCCCGAGGAAACTTAGGATGGTTAAAAACAGGATACTGGCCCTAGATAGCTGAGGTGCATATCAAAGGAATGATTTCAATGAGCCCAAACTTTTGCATCTTCCCACACACAGAAAAGCACTGAATTCATTAACTTGCGATGTCTGGTTTTCTTTAATTAATAGTCATCTTTTGATGTTCCGACCACCTGGTTTTTGTTGCAAACTCCTCTATATCCTGGCTCCTCCCTTACATCTTTGGGGCAGTCCCTCAGAGCAATCTGAAAGTCCTGTCTCTGGGGATTGAAGTCTGCAGAAAATCTGCCGAAGAAAACATAACTCACAACTTTTATGTTGTGCATTTTTTTTCAGTCGGCGGCACGTTGGTAAAACTCTTTGTAAACAGTGCTTGGTGAAGAGTGCTGGTCTCCCTCCAGCGATTCTTTTCTTCTTTAATTGTTCCACCTCTGTATCACCCTATAATGTATCATCTTCCATATTCCACGTTTTTAGAGGTTATGATCCTAAGGAATGTGGAATGATCCCCCATTCCAGAAGTGTCTAGGAAGGAAGTTAGGATTCTTGAGGTTAGCGCTGGAGTTGAGTGAGAGTAAGGCATTCCCACCAAGACAACGACAGACTGCAACCTCAGAGGAACTGGTGAAGTCAGAGGCTAAAAGAAAATGGCCAAGGTCCAGACACAGAGGACAGAGAGAGACAACAGATTCGAAGAAATAGGATAGTAGTCCAGCTCTCAAAGGAAGGCATTCAGGGATATGGAGCTGATTTTAAAGGGAATCATACATAGAGAACTCTAAGGAATCTAAAAAAACATGCCCAAACTGACAGAACTAATTAAATGGAGTTAGCAAGGTTTTAGAAAAGGCCAGTGTGCAATCGTATTTCTTTGCATTAGCAACAAACACATGGAAACTGAAACTTCCAAAATAAGCCATTTATAATAGCATCAAAAGACACAAACTAGTTAATAACAAATTTAAATATATGTATATATAAGATCTATACCTTGAAAAATACAAAATATTGATGGGAGAAATTAAAGGACAGCTAAATTAATGGAGAGCCATATTCACAGATTAGAAGACTCAGTATTGTTAAGATGTCAATTCTACCCAATCAGAATTGCAGCAGGCAGATTTTTTAAAGACTTACAAGCTGATTCTACAGTTTATTTGTAAATCTAAATGACTTAGAATTGCCAAAACCATTTTGAAACAAAAGAACAAAGCTGGAGAACTGACATTACCTAATTTCAAACTTACTCTAAAGCGTCAGTAACCAAGACAGTGTGATAGTGGTGCAAAGATAGACACAGAAATCAATGGAACAGAATAGAGAGTTAAGAAATAGATGCAAACATATACGGTCCATTGATTTTTGCTGAAAATGCTAAGATAAATCAATAGGAATAGTCTTTTCAATAAATGGTGCTGGACAACTGAATATCCATACACAAAACATTAACCTCAGGTCTTAGCTCACAGCATACATAAAAACTAGTTCAAAATAGATGAGATGTAAACATAAAAGCTACAACTATAAAAACTTCTATAAGAAAGCATAAAAGAAAATCTTCGCAACTTTGGGGATAGGCAAAGATCTCTTAGGTAGAACACAGAAGTGTGCATTATAATAGAAAAATCGATAAATTTGACTTTAATAAAATTAAAAACTTGTCTTCAAAAGGCACTATTAAGAAAATGTAAAGACAAGCCACAGATTGGGAGAAAATATTTGAAATGAATGTATCTGACAAAGTACTTGAATTCAGAATATATCAAGAATTCTTACAACTGAATAATAAAAGATGAATAAAATTAAAATGTGCAAAGGTTTAAACAGACACTTCACAAAAGAAAATGATGTATGAATACCCAATAAACGCATGAAAAGACAAGCAACATCATTAATCATTAGGATAATGCAAAAAATTAAAGGCAAAATAAAATACAACTATACATCTATTAGAATGGATAAATTTTAAGACTGGCAAGAAGATATGAAGCAATATTGCCAGTGGAAAACAGTTTGTCAATTTCTTATAAAGTTAAACATATACTTGTCTTCTCACTCCTGATTATGTATCCCACCCCAAATATTATTAAAATGTATGTCCATACACATGTATGTTCATAGTAGCTTTATTCATAAGAGCCAAACATTGGAAACAACCCAAATGCGTGATTTGATTGGATAAACAGATTTTGGTATATTTATACAATAAAATACCACTAAGGAATAAAAAGGAACAAACTACTGATACGTGTAACAACATAGATGAATCTCAAAAATACTATGTTGAGGAAAAGAAGTCAGACATAAAACAGTAATACTGTATGGCACCATTTATGTAAGCAGTCAGAACTAATACGTGACTCCATACTAGAATATGCAACACTAGTCTATACTAAGTGTCTTAATCAGCTCAGGCTACTGTAACAAAAATACCATAGAAGGGGTGGCTTAAACAACAAACGTTATTTCTCATAGTTTTTGAGCCTGGCAAGTCCGAGATCAAGGCACAGGCAGATCTGCTGTCTGGTGAGAGCCCCCTTGCTGGCTTACAGAAACATATCTTCTTACCATCCTCACATGGTAGAGAGAGAAGAGAGCTTGCTAATAAGGGCACTAATTCCATCATGTGGGCCTCACCCTCAAGACCTAATTATCTCCCAGAGGCCTGACCTATTAGTGTTCCAACATACCCATTTTGGGGAGACACAAACATATAGTCCATAACACTAAGAGAAACCAGATCAGTGGCTTCCTGGGATTGGGAGTAGGGGACATTGAATGCAAAGGGACATGAGGGGACTTTTTGGGGTGATGGAATCAAAACTATATCTTGAGTGTGCTAGTGATTACATAACTGTATACATATTTCAAAGCTCCTCAAATTGCGCATTTAAAAGGGGGCTATTCTTTTACATAAGTTATACCTTAAGATAAACAAGATAGCAGGCCCAGCTGTGGGGGCAGGGAGATATGGCAGGGAGGAGGCCTAGTCATTGTGTCAATGTAACTATTGTCTGCAACTTGCCTTTAATGCATGATAAGTGCATTCCGGTCACCAGACTCCATGCTTTCTGTACTAGAATGCATTGAAGATTCAGTTCTAATAGTACTAATAGCAAAGTATTCTCAGGTTCTCCACCTACAAATGCTTCATACTTTATTGTTCTGTATTTTTATACATCTGCTTTTCTTTCTGTCATCCTCACTCTCGCACTAGTCCAAACGTATAAACATAGATAGATAGGGGGAGTTCCCTGGTGTCCTAGTGGTTAGGATTCTGGGCTTTCACTGCTGTTGCCTGGGTTCAATCCGTGGTCAGGGAACTAAGATCCCACAAGCCATGCAGCGCAGCCAAAAAAAAAAGAATTTGTAAGGAATAAAATAGATAAACAACAAGAACCTACTGTATGGCACAGGGAACTATATCCAATATCTTGTAACAACCTATAATGGAAAAGAATCTGAAAATATATGTTATATATATATATATATATATATATAACATATATATCTGAATCACTTTGCTGTACACCAGAAACTGACAACATTGTAAATCAACTATACTTCAATAAAAATTGTTTGTTTAAAAAAATATAGATAGATAGATAATCTCACTCATCTGGTTTACATATAAATTCTGTCAGCCATAAGACTAGCATAGCAGACATTGAGACAAGAGCCTACCTGCTACAAAATGTTAAGTGCAGAGCACATCACATATTTATTTCTAAAGAATTGTATATTCACCAAATGAGCAAAGACCTGGAGAAGGTGGAAAGGATAGGGCCAAGCACACAAGCAGGTAAACTGGCCTTGGGAAAAATCCAGGAAACCCATTGAATGAGATATAAATAAAGAAGATCTAAAAATAGGGGTGTTTGAGAAGAACGCTACAGAATTGGTGGCCTTTTGTCTCTGCACTGAGGGAAATAAAGTGGACGGGAGTGAGGGAAAGAAAAGAGAATATTTTGTGACAGCCACTGGGAAGAATTGGAAGTAAGCTCACCACAGAAGGTCAGGAATGAGTGACCAGCTATGATCAGAAGTCATCATTTATTAATGGTTCCAATTAGTCTTGAGTCAAAATTCATCTCCTTTGAGAGTCCTGGTTCTGCTCTTTGCCTTTCACGTGCAGGCATTTGAGTATTTTGAAAATGCACAAGGTATATAGGATATATATATCTTATCCACACATTGTATATCTCTGGGTTGTGAGAACACCAATGTGTTACTATCTTTGTATTACTGTACATATGTCCCTAAGTCTTCTTCTTTCAGGTTTAACATCTCAACCTGCAGCTATTCCTCAGATAGCTGTTGTTTTGCCATCTTGGCAGCTCTCTCTTACAAATAGATAAATAACAACAAAAAAGTTAGTCATTCTTCATAGTACATTATGTGATGGTTAATTTTATGCATCAACTTAGCTGGGTCACAATTCCCAGATATTTGGTCAAACATTATT
This sequence comes from Aethalodelphis obliquidens, assembly GCF_003676395.1. NCBI lineage: Eukaryota > Metazoa > Chordata > Mammalia > Artiodactyla > Delphinidae > Aethalodelphis > Aethalodelphis obliquidens. Next base: position 32,638,521 of record NW_020837950.1, read on the forward strand.
TTTGATGTTTCTGCAAAGGTATTTTTTTGGATGACATTAACAGGTAAATTGGTGGACTTGGGGTAAAGCAAATTGCCCTCCATAATGGGGATGGGTCTCATCCAATAAGTTGAACATCTTAATAGAAAAAGACTGGCCTCACCCATGAAAGAAGGAGTTCTGCCAGCAGACTGCATTTGAACTCAAACTGCAATGCTTCCCTGGGTGTCCAGCCTGCTGGTTACTGCATCAGAATTTAGACTCCTCAAGCTTCCACAGTTGCAGAAGCCAATTCCTTAAAATAAATCTCTTAGATAGATGATAGATAGGTAGATAATAGGTAGATAGATAGATATAAAGTTAGATATAGAGATTGAGATAGAGGCAGAAACAACCCGTTGGTTTTATTTCTCTGGAGAATCCTGGCTAATACACTTTATAAAAAGTGCTTTCACATAAGCTCTCCAGTAGGTGAATTATGGACGTCATTTGTGCTAATCAGCTTATACAGCCTTTTCAAATGTCTTTCACTTGGAAAGGAACATAAAGATTTGTGGTCCCTCCTCCATATCTCTCACTAACTATATTTTCCGAACTCCAAAACAGAGGCCACAGACTTTTCATGATGTCTAATATATCAATATAGATCTTAAAAGAGTTATACAGGGCTTCCCCAGTAGCACAGTGGTTAAGAACCCTCCTGCCAATGCAGGAGACATGGGTTTGATGCCTGGTCTGGGAAGATCCCACATGCTTCAGAGCGACTAAGCCCGTGTGCCACAACTACTGAGCCTGCGCTCTAGAGCCCGCCCGGGAGCCGCAACTACTGAAGCCTGCACGCCTAGAGCACGTGCTCCACAACAAGAGAAGCCACCGCAGTGAGAAGTCCACGCAACGCCACGAAGAGTAGCCCCCGCTCGCCGCAACTAGAGAAAGCCTGCGCACAGCAACAAAGACCCAATGCAACCAAAAATTAAATTAATTAATTAATGTTTTAAAAAAGAGCTATACAGAGGAACTTGAAGGCTCAATTCCTTAGTAGCACTTTTAAAAAAATAGTGACTTGAAGTTAGTTTATTCCCCAACCCTTCCCTCTGATCTTCAAATAAGTCACCTTTCTTCAAATAATGCAGGGTTTCTAACGTACCAGGTATAAATATCATTACTAAAGTGGATTTGAAATTCAACATCAAATCTATAGAGAGTGATGAGGATTTTGTTGGAATAAAGATGACTAATAATGTATTATCAAGAGCAGCAACGGCTAGGGATGATGCAACGGGCAGCTCACCCACATGTTACCAAAAACAGACTGCCTTTTACAGAGCCCTAACAGAACACTCACACCATTTTCCTGATGCTGGGTTCTCGGAGTCTTTTCTTTGACCCAGCTCTTTAACAGAACATTACTTATAAGCAAACAAACCCTAGTTTAGGATGGGAAGTGAATGGGAGAACAGTATACATAGGATGTATTCTCTCTCCTTTCAACTCCAGTTCACAAAGGGTGTAGTTTAGGGGGCAGAGCTGCATCCGAATGTAGGCACAAACACAGCCGGTTCAGATATTAAATAAGTGAAAATTTTTATTGAAATATAGTTGATTGATAATATTATATTAGTTTTAGATGTATAGCATAGTGAATCATTATTTTTATAGATTATACTCTCTTTAAAATTATGACAAAATAATGGCTATATTTCCCTATGTGTACAATATATCCTTGTTTCTCATCTATTTTATACATAGTAATTTGTGCCTCTTATTCCTCTACTCCTAGTTTACCTCTCCTCCTTCCCTCTCCCCACTTGGTATCAAGAGTCTGTTCTCTATATCTCTGAGTCTCTTTCTGTTTGTCTTATCTTTTGGATTCCACATATAAGTGATAACATGCAGTATTTTTGTTTCCTCTGTTCAACTTACTTCACTAAGCATAATACCCTCTAGGTCCATCGCAAAATTGTTTTGTACTTGTTAGAAAATGTCTACTACCCTATGCAAACCTCTCCACCCCAGACCCCTCTTCTTTCCCTCTGGTCCGTCCATGGGGCTCCTCCAAGGCCTTCTCACAGTTTCCAGTTAAAAGGACAGTGCCTGGCAGAGTGGGAACCCTTGGCATCCTGCTCTCTGTAGCTACTGCCAGCACCCATTCTGATTGGTCAGCATGCATGCCCTCCTGACTGCTAAATATTCTAAATATCATACCTAGTTGGATGGGGAAGTTTTGAGCATTTGTTTTCATACAAAGTCTTTTAGTTACTCAGTCTATTTTTGTTGAGAAAATAAATAATAAAATAAAAAGCAGAAGCATTTTTATAGCAATCTATACTTCATAGTTTTTCCAATACATTAGCCTCTTCAACAACTATTTATTGAGTCTTACCATGTTCCAAGCACTGTGATAGGTATTTACATACACACACACACACACACACACACACACACACACATCATTTACTCCTAATGACAACCCTGTGACTTAGGTGCTACTATAATAATTTTCCCCAAAATCATGTTAATATTACCTAACATTACTCTGTGTGCTAGGTGACCGGCACTGTGGTAAGCACTTTACATGGTTTAGCTCATTTAATCTACAACAATATCATAAGATATATGTCTTTTTCATCCCCAATATATAGATGAGTCAACTGAGACTGGAAAAAATTAAGAAACATCCTTAAGGCGAATGATCTGGCAGGAACAAAGCAAGAACTCTCATCCATGTTTTTCAGTTCCAACTTTTCCACGGCCTTCTCCATTGTTCCTTGTTCCCTTGTATTAGGAGTGGACGTTGGCAGAAGTCTTGAATAATAGGGCAGTTGTAATTTCTAAATGGCTCAAAGTATCTTTTTTTGTTGTTTGGTTTTTTTTGTTTTTTGCGGTATGCGGGCGTCTCCCGTTGCGGAGCACAGGCTCCGGACGCGCAGGCTCAGCGGCCATGGCTCACGGGCCCAGCCGCTCCGCGGCATGTGGGATCCTCCCGGACCGGGGCGCGAACCCGCGTCCCCTGCATCGGCAGGCGGACTCCCAACCACTGCGCCACCAGGGAAGCCCGGCTCAAAGTATCTTGAGCTCTAACTTTCAGCTTTAGGATTGACAACTTACAGATTTCATGTTAGAGAAGTATCACGCTCATACCAACTAATCTAACGGATATCTAGATGAAGTTCTGCTCCATTTTCTCTGTGGTCATTCTTGTCTTTAAAAGGTGGGCATTTTGCTATCCCTTACAGACTCTTTCTGTGTTTTTCTTTTACACTGTATTTGAGATGAAAAAAACTGAGCGTTCAACTTCCTGGGGACATTATAGAGTCAAGGAGTTACTGGAGACTTGCTCCATTCCTGCCCATTCCCCACTTTTCCCTGCTCTCGTGTATTGTAGGATGCTACACCATAAGTTTTGGGGGCAGGGACTGTGCCTATGTCATTGTATCCTTGGCCACTAAACTCGTGCTTAGAACATGAGAAAATAATAAATATTGTCTGAACACAGGAATAAGTATAGGTGAGTGGTGGTGCTTTTTCATTGCCTCCAAAAGAGACAATGGTCCTAATCATGATGAGTATGTGCTCCCCCAGCATACCTCCCACTCCCACCAGGTCAGAACTCCACCACATCCAGTATATGGCATCCGATACATGGTTCTCTCTTTATTCTTTCATACAACAAACGTTTACTGAAATTTTCATTCCTTTACTTAACTGGCATTTTTTGAGGACCTATTACACATGAGGCGATATGCCAGATTCTGGGAATACAATGATGAAGAAGAAGGTAAGCAAGGTCCCTTCTTCAGGCGGCTTACTTTCTAGTTGTAGGGAGGAGGTGGAAATGAATGCCTCCAAAAAACAACTCAAAAAAAGAATGCACAAAATAATTACCAACTGTATGGAGGGCTATGAAAAAATAAACAGGGAAGAGAGATGGAGTAACCAGGAATAGCAATGAGTAGATGACCTTTGAGTTGAGCTCTAAAGAGGAGGATGATCTACCCACACCTAGAGTGTGTCATACAGAGCGAAGCAAGTCAGAAAGAGAAAAACAAATACCGCACGCTAACACATATATATGGAATCTAAGAAAAAAAAAAAAAAGTCATGAAGTACCTAGGGGTAAGATGGGAATAAAGACACAGACCTACTAGAGAATGGACTTGAGGGTATGGGGAGGGGGAAGGGTAAGCTGTGACAAAGTGAGAGAGTGGCATGGACATATCTACACTACCAAACGTAAAATAGATAGCTAGTGGGAAGCAGCCGCATAGCACAGGGATATCAGCTCTGTGTTTTGTGACCACCTAGAGGGATGGGATAGGGAGGGTAGGAGGGAGGGAGACGCAAGAAGGAAGAGATATGGGAACATATGTATATGTATAACTCACTTTGTTATAAAGCAGAAACTGACACACCATTGTAAAGCAATTATACTCCAATAAAGATGTTTAAAAACAAACAAAACAAAAACAAACAAACAATAAAACGATGGGACAATAGCATTCTAGACAGAAAGAGAGCACGTGCAAATGCCTGGGCTCCTGGGGAGCAGAACGGAGGTGGTGCTACTGAAGTCCAGTGAGAAATGGGGAAAGCGTGAGAGCAGGAGAAGCCAGGCCTTGCAGAGCTCCATAGTACAGAGTGTGACTTTTATTCTCAGACAAATGCAAGACCAACGAAGGAAATGAGAATTTTCTGTCTCCTGTGGACTAAGGAGGAAAGAGTAAAGGCAGGAGGTGATAGTGGCTTGGACTAGGAAAGTGGCAGAAGAAATGGAAAGAAGTCAGTGGATTCGAGTTCTACACTCAATAAGGGAGGCGGATGGAAAGGATCTGGCTGAAGCAGCTGAGATGGGAAAGAGTGAGATAGGGACAGGTTTCAATCAAGAATTTTTGTTTTGTATATATTATTTTCCATTGCCTATTAAATACCCAAATGGGACTATCACATAAGCAGCCGGATATACAAGCCTTGAGTTCAGGAGAGAGAGAGAGAGAGAGAGAGAGAGAGAGAGAGAGAGAGAGAGAGGGAGAGA